>NC_059107.1:119780336-120088669 GCF_020740685.1 Jaculus jaculus
CACACCACTTCCACTGAGTAGTTTCTTTCTCAAGAAAGTAGGAAACTACTTTTTCCTTACTCACCCATAAGAAGCAGCACCTGGGCTGAAGAGATGGCTCAGAGGTTAAAGGCTCTTGCTTTCAAAGCCTGACATCCTGAGTTCAATTCCCTAGCACCCATGTAAAGCCAGATGCACAAAGTGGCACATGTGTCTGGAGTTTGCAGTGGCAGGAGGCCCTGGCATGCCCATTCCCCCCCCTCATTTCTCTCTCTCCTTGCAAATAAATAGTCAATAAAAATATTTTTTAAAAAATAGAAGCAGGGGGCTGGAGAGATGGCTTAGCTGTTAAGGCACATGCCTGCAAAGCCTAAGGACCCTGGTTTGATTCTCCAGGTCCCATGTAAGCCAGATGCACATGGTGGCATATGTGTCTGGAGTTCATTTGCAGTGGCTGGAGGCCCTGGCATGCCCATTCTCACTCTCTCTCTCCCCTCTCTGTCTCTAATAAAAATAAATTAAAATCTTAAAAAAAAATAGAAACAGGGCTGGAGAGATTGCTCAGTGGTTAAGGTGCTTGCCTGCAAAGCCCAAGGACTTGGATTCATTTCCCCAGTACCAACATAAAGTCAAATACACAAGGTGGTGCATGTGTCTGGAGTTCATTTGCAGTGGCTAGTGGCCCTGGCATGGCTATTCTCATTCTCTGTTTCTCTCAAATAAATAATATAAAAAATTAGGGCTGGAGAGATGGCTTAGCGGTTAAGCACTCGCCTGTGAAGCCTATGGACCCCGGTTCAAGGCTCGGTTCCCCAGGTCCCACGTTAGCCAGATGCACAGGGGGCGCACGCGTCTGGAGTTCGTTTGCAGAGGCTGGAAGCCCTGGCATGCCCATTCTCTCTCTCTCCCTCTATCTATCTTTCTCTCTGTGTCTGTTGCTCTCAAATAAATAAATAAATAAAAATGAACAAAAAATTAAAAAATAAACAGAAACAACACCTTATTTGTTAACATTTTATCATGAGACTGTGGCAATTCAGTCATAACTGTGGGCCCCACCTCCAATTCTTGTTGTGTAACTTTATATCACCTGCGCACGCACTTCCTCCCCTGAAGCCCTGAGCCCCTGGAAGTCATTCTTGACAGTCGATACGCACTTCTTGCAAACTCCTGTCAGTGTAGATATTTTACGTCCTCCCATGCATCACGGATATTTTTACTGACATTTGACCAGCAAATCCTTTCTGAAAGATTTTCATTGAATTTCTCTAGGTCCATCAAAGGAATGACTGTCTGTGGAGCTGTGCCCTTGCAGAACATACTTCTTAAGGCTGAAAAGTAAAAAATCATTTCTTGATCCATGGGCTGAAGAAGGGATATTGTGTTACCGGGCATGGAAACTGGGTAAATATCATATATCTCTAATCATTTTGCTCCTCCCTTAAGCGACAGTTCTCAAACATGGCTTAAGCTATCCACTCAGCCATGCTGCATACAGAGATGTGGACGTCAGACTCTGTTGTTCCACTTGAAAGCACAGAGTAGATTTAATGTCACTCTTTTTTTTTTTTCTCTGAGGTAGGGTCTCACTCTAGCTCAGGCTGACCTAGAATTCACTATGTAGTCTCAGGATGGCCTCAAACTCATGGCGATCCTCCTACCTGTGCCTCCCCGGTGCTGGGATTAAAGGTGTGCACCACTACGGCCAGCTTACTGTCACTCTTGATGGTAGAGTTCTAGGACAATCAGAAAAGCAAATAGTAAATGAGCCCTGGCTTCAGCTTGCCATGGCCGGCAGCCTTAGCCCTGAGCAAGTCAGTCAGCTTTGAAGCTTGGAAACCAGACACGGACTTCTCTCCAGGGGGAGGTCCTAGGTGGAATCACCTCCAGTACCAGGCTGGTCCATGTACACAGAAATCATCCATCTTTGCTGGATCTTCTGCCTTCTACTTGCACTGCTGTATTCTGAAGATGGCGTTTTTCTTAGAATCCACCTTTGCCATCCTTGCTCCCTCCTCCCACCCCAAGTTAGGGTCTTGCTCTAGGCCAGGATGACCTGGAACTCATTCAGTAGTTCCAGGCTGGCCTCTAACTCACAGTGATCTCCTTCTTCTGCCTCCCAGGAGCTGGAATTAAAGGCGTGGTCACCACTTTAAGGTGGTTTTGCTTTTTCATCATTTATTCACTAGGGAATGCTTTTAATTTCCTTTGAGAGCTTTTCCTTTACACCCACAATGTGGCTATTTGGCAAAAGAAGCCTCACTTTTGGTCTTTCTCAACTTCAAACATGCCTTTCTCACCAAGCTTAATCATTGCTAGCTTTTGATTTAAAGTGAGAAGTGTATGATATTTGCCTTTCACCTGAATACTTCAGAGTATTGTGGGGTCACTAAGTGGCCTGGTTTTCATATTGTGTTTCTCATAGAATAGCAAGGCCCAAGGAAAGGTGTGGGGTGGTGGAACATATACATTTATTGCTTGAGTTATAGTTTGCTATGGTTTGCATGTGATCACTCCAAAATTCAAGGATTGAAACTTAATGACCAATGTGATCTAGATCAATTGCTTTCTCATTGCTGGGACAAAATGCCCTATCACAAACAGCTTAGGAAAAGAAAGAGATTATTTCAGCTTCCAATTCCAGAGGGTAGAATCCATCATGGCAGTGGAAACCATGGAAGAAGTAGGAAACTAAAGTCACATTGTCACAATTGCAAGAAGCAAGTCGAGGGAGGAATGAATGCCCGTGCTCAGCTAGCTTTCGCCTTCTCATACCAGGCAGGCTCCCCAGCCCATGGAGTGGTGCCACCGTGGTTAGGGTGGGTGCCCTTCCACTTTTTGCCTTATGAGGAGATAGCAGTCCTTTTCTCCTGAAGATGTGGTTAGCAAGGCACCATTATGGGAGCAGAAATGAAGCCTGCATCAGACATGGAATCTGCTGGACTTCCCAGCCTTCAGAATTGTGAGAACATAAATTCTGAATAAATGATTCAATCTCAGCCAGGGTGTGTAGCTTAGTGGTAGAACACTTATCTAGCATGTGCAAGGTCCTGGGTTCAATCCCCACCCACCACCCAAAAAAACTGAGAAATAAGCCAGTTACAAGTAAAAGCACAAACAGACTTCAAGTACAGATTGCCCTTGCATAAGAGACCCTTCCCAAGAAACCAACAGGAGACCTCCTGACTAAGTCCCTTCAATATATGGAAATAGGAATGGTAGTTGTGTTAGCCACTGAACATTAAGGTGGTTTGATGTTCAGCATTCTACAGCAACTGGAAGAGTGCTGTGGGCAAGGTTATTTACTTTGCTGAGATCTGGGTGGCAGGGAAAGCCAGCCTGGAAGGAAGAGCTCCAACTCTTACGTGCCTCCACCCACAAATGATGGGCAAAATGTCTGCTTCTATTTCATCAGCCAAAGCAAGTCATAGTCACACCCAGCTTCCAGAAATTTATACCTTGGGAGGAATGGCAGAGTGGGCACAAGAGAGGTGTCTACCAGCTTGTCTCCAGCAGCAAGGGAAACTAGGAAAAGGAGCAAGTCGGCTCTGTCCCACCGTGATTCTCTGCCCAGAGCCAGGCGCCTGGCAGCCCTCAATTACGTGCAGGACGCTTTAATTGGAATGGAGGTGGGAGGAGATGCCAAGCTTGTCATGGGTGTGTATGTGTGCATGGGGGGGGGGTGACAGAGAGACCGGGTACCTGCCACCCCCTTCCACTCACTGACCCTAGCCTCTCTGCCCTCTGCTTTCAATCTATGTTTGGAATTTAAGTTTGGGATGAGGTTGGATGAGGAAAAGGAGATAGAAGACTCAAAAAGAGGAAGAAGAGAGATGGAGAAGGAAAGAGGCAGCGGTGTGCTTAGGAGTGAAATAAAAGAGGGAGCTTGAGTGTGCTAGATTCCGACTTTAGCACTTTCAGAACCACTTAGAGGAAAGCATAATTAATGTTTGCTCTGAAATGTCAAACAGAAAGACAAAAGGAAAAGGAATATTTAAAGAGGTGTGAAGGGCACAGCAGCCTGGGTGGTCTGGATAAAGGAGGAAAATAATGTTCTTGTCAAGTTGTGCTTTGGGGAAGTTGTGGAAGCACAGAATGGAGCATTCTGACCCAGCCTCACACTGCGTGCACCCTGAAGCTCTTTACCTCTTTGTTCTTCCCTGGTTTGGGATGGAGCTCCCAGCTCAGCTCACAGGTTCTTCATTTTCAGTGAAAGTTAATTCCAAAACAACAATTACCCTTGTCACTTCTATATTAAGTGGAAGATAAAATTCCAGGAACATGTTTAATCATGTTTTCAAAAGCTTTCCTCCAGGCTGAGGATGTGTAGCTCAGTTGCTGGAATGCTTACCTAGCATGCATGAAGCACTGGGTTCCACCCCCAGCCTTGCACAAAAGAGCCATACTGGTGATGCCTAGTACCCAGGCACTCAGCAGACAGGGCCTGAGGAGATGGCTCCGTGGCTAAAGGCACTTGCTCTGCAGACCTACCAACCAGACTTCAAATCCCTATCACCTCTGTAAAAAGCTGGACATGGCCTGGAGGGACGGCTTAGTGGTCAAGGCACTTGCCTCCAAAGCAAAGGACCCACGTTCAATTCCTCAGGACCCACGTGATCCAGACGCACAAGGTGGAACATGCTTCTGGAGTTCATTTGCAGTGGCTAGAGACCTTGGTGCATCTATTCTCTCTCTCTCTCTCTCTCTCTCTCTCTCTCTCTCTCTCTCTCTCTCTCTGCTTCAAATATATAAATATATTTTATTTTAAAAAAGAAACTGGACAGACAGTGGCACACACATTTGTCTTGTGGGGCAAATAGTCTGTCCTTCCTAGTGGTAAGACAAGAGAGAGCCTGTCTCAAGCTAGGTAGAAGGAAAGGACTGACACCCTTAGGTTGTCCTCTGACCTCCACATGCATGCCACAATCTGAATGCCCCCCCCACACACAATAAAATAAAGTGAGACAGGTGGAGACAGGAGGATCAGTTCATCCTCATCATAGAAAGTTTAAGGTCAGCCTGAGACTTTCTCTTAAAAAAAACTTTGAAAGACTTCTACATTATTCTCTAATGCACTTCATCATTCTTATTTTGCTTCCTTGCAAGTCCAGATTAATTTTTTCAAGGTCGTGTAACACCTCTGGAACCAAAATTGTTCATTTTGATGGTCCATTAAGTTTGCCACCAAATGATCTGAAGTTCATTTTTTCTTCTTTTTTGACATATTGTCACAATATAGCCCAGTCTGGTCTTGAGCTGGTGGTGCTCCTGTTGCCATCATCCCTGGGACGCAACTTTCAGGCATACACACCACACCAGCTGACATTGGTTTTCAAGGATATTTATTTGACACATTCCTCTTAATTAAGCATGGAACATAGAAATGTGCTGGGTAGCCTCACCAGCATTTCTTGTCGGCCTCAGAAATACAGCTTCTAATTCCTGCTTGTGATGCAACTGCCTTTAGTATCCTCCCACAACTATTTCATTTTTGCTTCCTCTACTTTTATCCCTATCCAAATGTTCTCCACTGTACTCCCACCTAACAGTTACGGCTTTCCACATATGTGGATATTTTCTTGATATACAGAATTAATCTCTATCCCTCTGTTGTGTCCTGTTCCTTGTGACAAGTTATACCCATCTGTGGCTCTGTCAGGTATGACGATTCTACCTGTTCAACTTTGTAATATCTATCAGGTACATTGCCTCCCTTATATGGAAGTCTCAAGTCACCTCATTTTTTACCTTTTTCCTTCTGTGTCTCACTCCAATACCTTCAAATAAGTCATATTATTCACCCAAGACTAACCCTGGGCCTGCGCTGACCTTCCTTCTGCCTGTCGGATTCACCATTTGTATTCCCTGGAACCTTGAAGTTACCTTGAAGTTACCTAATGCTTTCTCTTTAGCCCTCCTGATCATCAACTAAGAATTACTCTTCCAATCCTATCTATTTCTATAGCAATGAATTCTTTATTGAGGCATCTGATGAGGTTGATAACTGCCTGGCCTATGGGTCCACCATGTGTGAACTTCACATGGTTTTGCCCTCAGAGACCTGCCCTGCAGCTGTCATCCCCTCATTTGCCAGGAAGCAAGAACAAGGGCAGTGTTGGTGCTAGCTTAGAAAACCCTGAGTCTGGATCCCTGGATACCTAGCACTGTGCTGGCTCCTTAGCTCCTCGCTCACTTTATTGTCACAGCAGTCCTACCAGCTATCTAGGCATTCTCATCTCTATGTTTTTTGTTTCAATTTTTATTTATTTATTTCCATTTTGACATTTTCAGACATGTATATAATGAATTTTGAACTTGTTACCTTCTCTCATCCCCTTCCCATTAACACCCTTCTTCCCTATAATTCCCCATTTAACTTTCATACCCTTATTTTTCATCCATTGCGTTAAATTAGGGTTGCCTGCATGATCATGGGTGGAAAGTTATTGTTGTGGTTACCTTCATGCTGCCACAAAGCACCTGGCCGAAAACAGCTTGTGGGGGGAAAGGGTGTATTTTGGCTTACAGACCCAGGAGGAAGCTCCGTGATGGCAGGGGAAAGTGTGACATGAGCAGAGGCTGGATATCACCTCCTGGCCTACATCAGTGGACAACAACAGCAGGAGAGTGTGCCAAACCCTGGTAAGGGGAGGCTGGCTGTGTAACACCCCTAAGCCCGCCCCAACAACACACCTCCAACAAGGTTCCAGTTCCCAAATTACCATCTGCTGGGGACCTAGCATTCAGAAGACATGAGTTTATGGGAGACACCTAACTCAAACCACCACAGTTATTTAATATGGAATGACAATTTACTAGTGTTCATCTCTACTTTTTGAGAGGGTATTGAGACTCAAGGAGATTAGGCAGTTTATGAAGAAGGTCTAGATTTAAACTCATCTCTCCTCTTTAGTCACATTGACCTGTTTGCTGGTCCTACATCAAGACTTCAAGTCTTGGTTACTTCCCATATTGGTAAACTCCCTTGCTCAGCAACCCACAGGTTTGCTTAGCTGCCACATTTTCAGTGAGGCCTTTCCTAACCCGCTCATTAAAATTGGGCCCCACTTGACTTTCTTCTTCACTGCTCTCCACTTTATTTTCCTCCACAGCTCTTATCACTATCTTACATACCACCCTTTGTACTTGCTAGAAGGTATGTGTCCCTCTCCCCCAGTACTAGGGATTAAATTTAGGACCTTGTGCATCCTAAGCAATCACCTACCACTGAGTATCTCCCTAGTGAGAATGCACTAGGCAGGACCATTTGTCACTAGTGAGGATGCGTTCTCCATAGCACCTATTCATGGTTGAATGAATGCCTGCTTCCAAAGTCCAATCCTGTTTTTTTAAAAAAATAACACAAATAGATGATTTGTGTTCATATCTGCTTTTTGCATTTGAGAAATCTCTGAAGTCAGGATTAGCTAGGATAAGAGAAGATAAGCTGGGTCTGGGAACTCACAGAAGTTCTTGCTTTTATCAAAGAGCATTTACTCTGTGCCTTCCTGTGGGCGACACTCTGCTATGAGTTGTGACAAAAGAATAAACCAGATTGTTTATCTCTGGCTCCATCTCCCCTTCCAACTGACTGCTCACAGAGGGAGCTGTCGCTGGTGCACATGAACAAATGGGGAACACACTGCACGTACAATACAAATACAAATCATGGATAGGAAAAGCCAATGTTTATAGTGAAATAAAAGAGAAAAAAATTACGGGAGTTTCTTTGACAGACTAAGTGAAATTTGCAGAACTCATTCAAAGAGAATTTTTCCATCCAAAATCTTTCTCAAGGGGTCATCGCCAAGAAGCGGTTTCTGTAAGTAAACATTTGATGGAAAAAACTGTGTAACCTCCAAGTTGAAAGAAAAACTTTTTTTTAACCCTTGTCTATGCAGAAGAACCCATTGGGCAGGGTGTTGTGTAAATCCTGAATTAGCCTGTTGCTAATTCCATTCTGAAAACCAATTTCCTAGCTACATAGGATGCTGCTCGAAGCTGCTGGGGACTGGGATGATTATCCTCATTTACCATTCCTTAAGCACCCCAGTGAGGGATAGGGCTAGAAATTTTAACTGTGTATACTCTTTTCTTCTCCATGAATATGGCCCATTATATATAGCAAAAACATAGTATACAAACACTAAAAACTATAAAAACACGTAAGTAGCAGGGACTTAGCTTGACTGCTAAGTGAGGAACAGAAGCAACATGACCTAGAATTCTAGTTTCATACCATTGTGATAAGGCTCATAATATGATAAACTAAATTATACTTGAGTTTCTTTTATACATACTTTATATACTTTATTTTCCTTACTCTATCCTGAGGAATCTTAGAGGACAATGAAGGGTTGAATTAAAAAAATCAATTGTGGGAAGAGATTCCTATAATCTCTCCCAAGTTCCTATGATTGTTATTTGTAAAACCCAAAAGGATGTAGTTGTATAAGCAGACTCTGGCCTTTTTACTAACTAGCTGGAACAATGACTGTAATAAACAACAACAAAGAATCACGTATCTAGCCTTAACTCAATGCAAATGATATTTTATGAAAAAATAGGCCATAACAAAACAAACTTTGGGGGGGGGTAACCACCTCTAATAAAGCATTATGATTCTACCGCCTACTATACATACCCTGGGGAGACTTTGTCCACACCATGTGTATTAGTTTCTTTCTCATTTACTGCGACTAGCTACCTGACCAGCAGCAACTTAAGGAAGGAAGGATTTCTTTATTTCACCTTACTGTTTGAGGGAATGCAGGTCATCATGGCAGGGAAAGAAGGAGCAGGCTGCAACTGGTCACACTGTACCAGTGTCAGAAAGCCAGGAGAGAGACGTGCTTCTGCTCAGCTAGCTCTCTCTTTATGGGGTGTAGAACCCCCAGCCCATGCAATGGCACTGCAAACATTCAGAATGGGCCTTCCCACCTCAAGAAGCCTAATTCAGAGAATCATAAACATGCCCAGAGATTTATTTCCAGAGTGATTCTAAATATCATAAAGTTGATATATTCAACCAGCACGTTGTGTTAATCATTAGCACATAACAAAAGTATGTGTACATCACTGCACTGCCTACATATATCATAGGAGTAAAAAGTGAGGCACTGAAGCTTGCTGCTGCGGCCAGGGGAGTATGGCTGTGAATTCTCCAGCCTCAAATTCTTGAGAAATCCTCAATTCTGGCTAATAGCCTGACTGCTTCCTCATGATACAGAACCACCTGGCTGAGCTGCTACTGGGACTCTCAGTAGCTACAAGAGATAGGATTTTTTTTTTTCGAGGTAGGGTCTCACTCTGGCCTAGGCTGACCTGGAATTCACTATGTAATCTCAGGGTGGCCTCCAAAGTGCTGGGATTAAAGGTGTGCACCACCACGCCCGGCATTTTTACTTTTCAAAATAAATTTCATTTATGTATTTTTATGCAGAGAAAGATAGAGACAAAGAGAATGGGCACCCCAGGGCCTCTAGCTGCTGCAAACGGACTCCAGATGAATGCACCACTTTGGGCATCTGGCTTTACATAGATACTAAGAAATCAAACTCTGGTCGTAAGGTTTTGCAGGCAAGTGTCTTCACCACTAAGCCATCTTTCCTGCCTCCATTTTTACTTGTGAGTATATGTGTGTGTTAGTATCTGTGTAGGCACGTTTGTGTGTGGGAATGTATACATGGGTATTCATATGCATGTGGGCTCATGTGTGTTGGGGCGTGCGTGTGTGTGTGTGTGTGTGTGTGTGTGTGTGTGTGTATGTATGCACACACATGTGGAGGCTAGATATCAACATTGACTATCTTCCTCTATGACTTATCCACCTTAGTTTTATGAGACAGAACCTCTCACTGAACCCAGAACACACTAGCTCAGCTACACAAGGTAGCCTGGAGATCCTTCTGTTTCTGTCTCCTAGCTGCTGGGGTTACAGGAGCACCAGCACTAGGCCCAGCGTTTTGCGTGAGTGTGAGGCTCTGAACTCAGGTCCTCATGCCTGCGCAGCAAGCACTGCGCCACAGAGCCGTCTTCCCACCCACCTCCACCTTCTTACTTTTTCAAAGTTGCTAACATTTGGGATTTTATGTAGCAATAGATAACTATTCCACTTTTCACCCAAAATTCTGCCCCATTTTGGACACATGATCAGCATCAATTTCATCGTTGCTGGAAATTATGCACTTCGTTTGATAAGATGTATTTGATTTTTTTTTTTTTTTCTTTTTTTTTTTTTTTTTTTTTTTTTTTATTTGAGAGCGGCAGACACAGAGAGAAAGACAGGTAGAGGGAGAGAGAGAGAATGGGCGCGCCAGGGCTTCCAGCCTCTGCAAACGAACTCCAGACGCATGCGCCCCCTTGTGCATCTGGCTAACGTGGGACCTGGGGAACCGAGCCTCGAACCAGGGTCCTTAGGCTTCACAGGCAAGCGCTTAACCGCTAAGCCATCTCTCCAGCCCATGATTTTTTTTTTAAAAGGACAGATGTTAGTGTCAGAACTTGCTTAGGCATTTGGTTTTAAAGTTCAGTTTTACACAGCCTGTTGTATCCCAAATACCTTCAAAGTGAAATATTTTTCTCCTGAAGGGGAGTCAAGAAGTCAACAAGCCTGGGAGAACTGAAATTTAAAAGGCCTTAAGACCACTCCCCAAGAGTAGTTTAAGAGTAGTTAGCAACAGTTGAAGGACAGAGTCACCAATGTCATGCGTCAAGTTTTCTCTGAATTGAAACATTCCCTCCTGTGGGGAGGGGGAAATTAAGAGGTCAGAAAGTCTGGGAGATCTTAAGCTTAAAAGATCCCTTCCTGAAGCTGTATATTGGGTAAGAAACTGCTTGGACAATGAATCTCTGACCAGCCCCCGGGGCCTGCAGGTGCCGCAGTGTGCTGACCAGCAGAGCTGCCTGCAAGTCATTAGTATGCTCCAGTGATGCAGCTTCTCTTGTTGTTGGGACAAAACACTGGCTCAAAAGCAGCTTCTGGGAGGAAAGGATTTATTTTGGCTTTCAGCCTCAAGAGGAGGCTTCATAACGGCAGGGAAAGCATGGCATGAGCAGAGGCTGGGCATCACCTCTGCCACGGCAGGTGGAAAACAAGCAGCAGGAGTGAACAGATAGACCTCTGCATCTCGCCAGGGGGAAAGCTTCAAGTGGCACAGCCACAACGTAAAAATAAACTAGATTATTGTATGCTGTTGTGATCCTCTTATGAACTCCATTTCCACTGTTTGCGGATTACATCTTGCCTTGGTGAAAACTTCCCTTCTCTCCTGGCTGTTCCTTGCTGCTTGAATTCCTGTCATGCTTTCCCACTTGGCTATCCTATTAGTCAACTGATTGCTTTAACAGAAACACATTCCTAGTGTTTGTTTCTCTTCTAACATTTCGTCAGTTGTACACTGACTCTACTTCATGAGTCTTTAAGTAGTAAATTACTAGGTTTTTGTTTCATCTCAAAAAACTGCACAGAATTCCTGTGTTTTAGACACTTCATTTCCCACCTTAAGACATAATGTATTCAAAGCTCTTGGAACAGTTCTTGATATCTAGGTGCTCGACATAGCCATAATTTATATGGACATTATGGTAGTTGGAATCAGGTGATCTCCATGAACGCATGTGTTCAGAATGCTTGGTGGAAATTTGAGAGGTGGAGCCTTGCTGGAGGGAGTGTGTTGGGGGGCTTGGGGTGTTAACCAAAGCTCTCCCTGAGTGTGTGGGGCTTACTTTCTTGCTGCTTGCTTCCTACATGCTGTGATGATGCCCGCCTCTGCTCATGCCATGCTTTCTCTGCCATGATGAATCTCTCTCCCGAGGCTGTATGCCCAAATAAGCCCTTTCCTCCCACAAGCCTCTTTGGATCCAGTGTTTTGTCCCAACAACAAGGTGACTAAAGCACACATACATACTGACAATCTACTAAATAGACTAAAAATGCCTAATATATCAAAATGCCTTATATGAAGAGACCAACAAGAGAAGAAATGTCCATTCATATAGAAGTATCAAGTTCACAATTGCTATCCTAACTCTCAAGTCCCCTCCATAGTACATTTTCTTCATATAAAACCCTAAACAAAGACCAGCCTGGGCTACATAAGACCCATTTCAAAATATCATAAACAACCTTGTTCTCTTTTAAAAGCTTCTTGAAAGCTGGACCTAGTGGCACAGATATTCAACCCCAAGATTCTAAGGAGGCTGAGTCAAGAATATCATAAGCTCAAGACCAGCCCAAGCAATTTATTAGAGACCCTTTCTCCAAGAAAAAAAAAAAAATCTTCTGACAAACCAGAGAAGTTGTTGAACCGGAAGTGCCCCATGGATAGAAATGGTTACAAAATGTCACTTCACCTTTAGGCAAGTTACTGTCCCAAGCCTGAAGGAATCATGAATTCAATTGTTCTGAAAAGACAGTGGCTTCAGACAGTATGCTAGCTTCTTCATACATCAAACAGACAGGAAGGCTGCTATTGCAGGCTGGCCAATAGTATATATTCTAATATAAGTTTATAATAAAAATCGCTAGATGTATACACAGAAAATATTAGCAAGAACATAGTGCTTATGGCCCCTCAGTGGGATTTTTGAGAACTACATAGGAGAGAAGAAGGAAGGGATTCTATGGGGTCTCTGACCGTGAGGCACTCAGTATTCTAACCCTGCAGGCAACAGGAAGAGAGAAATGAATACAAGGCAAGATGTTCTGGGCTTGGAGAGTTACTAAGGTTTAGCCTGTGAAAAAAAGGTTTTACTCCTAAACCCTTCATCATCCTGCTCTCTCAAATCCAGACTACAACAAAAGGAATGGGTTTACCCAGAAGAAAAGTAATCCTCGGTTCTACTTCTGGATTCTTAACAGATTTGGCCAAAATCTAATATATTTGCGGCCATAACAATTTTTATACCAAAGTGGTGGTATTTTAAAAGTGTGTTTGTATGATCTAATTAAGGCTGTGTAAAAGGATATGTTCAAATAAGAAGTATTTGGACTATAAACTAGTTCAAGGTTTACAAAAAGAATGAAAACAAACTAACAGAATTAATTTACAGCACACTACTGGGAAAAGAAAAAGCAGTTCCTGCACACTGTCCGGACACGTAGAAAGCAGTGATAATGTTATTTTGCTCATCTTGCCATCCACTTCTGGAAAGATGCATGAATTTTCATGTGATAAATGAGTCATTGAGGATGATTACACTTGTATTCTTTGCTAGTGAGGTAAAAATATAATTGTTGTCCCAGAGAGAACTTTGAAGCAAAAGATCTCTTGTAACCCCATTCTGAGTCTAACAGTGACTCTTGAATGGCACATTAGTCAGTGCCGTGAGCATGCTATGCAGACACATTTGTGTCTTTCCACAAACCCAGAATTTATTGAAAAACTATAAATTCACAAGTTCTGTCAGTTTCACTGACTACAAAAGTAGTCCTGATCTTGCTTGATTGCTGGCCACTGGCAATCACAGGTTCTCTTATCCTGATCCTGATATTAACTCTTGGACCACATATGACACTTCCCACAGTAATGCCTTACTGGAGGCAAAGGAAGAGAGCTGAACAGAAGCAAAGAGGGTCCTCCCAGGGGGCTAGATATTCATGAACCCAGCTGAAGAGCTGCTGAAGAAGCTACAGGGCCACAGGTTATAGGATCTCAGAAAATTATACACACACACACACACACACACACACACGCACATTTATATAATTTTACATTTTTCGAGGTAGGGTCTCATGCTACACTCTAGCTCAGGCTGACCTGGAATTCACTCTGTAGTCTCAGGGTGGCCTTGAACTCACAGTAATTCTCCTACCTCTGCCTCCCGAGTGCTCGGATTAAAGGCATGTGTTGCCACACCCAGCTAAAATTATACTTTATTTGATTATTTTTTTCTTTTTATGAGGCAAGGTCTCACTCTAGCCCAGGTTAACCTGGAACTCACTCTGCAGCCCCGGGCTGGCCTTGAACTCACAGTGATCCTCCTACCTCAGCCTCCTGAGTACTGGGACTAAAAGCATGGGCTATCATGCCTAGCTATCTTTTCTATAAATGTTTTTAATTTGTTTATTTATTTGAGAGAGAGAGAGAATGGGCATGCCAGGGCCTCCAGCCACTGCAAACGAACTCCAGACATGTGTGCCCTCTTGCACATCTGGCTAACATGGGTCCTGGGGAATCAAGCCTTGAACCAGGGTCCTTAGGCTTCACAGGCAAGCATTTAACCCCTAAGTCATCTCTCCAACCCCTGGCTATCTTTTCTATAGTCTAGTATGGGGAAATTGGAGCTTGAGGTTTAAATTTATTTCTCCAGGCTGGGTATATGGCTCAGAAGTTGAGTGCAGGTGAGCAAGCATGAGGACCCGAGGTGGGCTGAGGCTGCCTGGGCTCAAATCTCTAGATCCCACATAAAAGAGCTGCGTATTTGTAAAGCCAGGCCCACAGGGGAGCAGAGACCTGAGAACTGGCAGAGTCCCACAAGCTCAGGCATCAATCAAAGGAGACTCAGGTTCAAGGGCAGAAAAGGGGGGAGCTGCACACCCGACACCCCCCCAGCCACAGCAGGGCTGCATGTGGGATTCCGCAAGGGCAAGGGCACATATACCACACACCCCAGCCCCTCGTAAGCAAAAATAAAACAAAGTCATTCTTAAGCGTTGTTATTTCGTTGTTGTTTTATAGACAAGGTCTCATTGTGTGGTCCAGGTTGGCCCCAGACTCACACCTTCCTGCTTTAGCCTCCTGGGTGCTGAGATTACAGCCAGGCACCATCACACCCAACTCGCGAGCAGCAAGCTTTTTTGAAAGATGACTATGCACCACTGAGCAGCAAGTTTTGAGTCCACAGCATTTACACCGCACACTAGCACTTACTGAACTTCCACAGTGCTAGCAGGCATGTGCTAAGTACCTTCCACTTTTATCTCACTGAGTTATTCTAGAGAAGTTAGTGATCACTGGTTGAACATGTGTTACTTCTAGTCAGATCTGTATGCACCCTGGCTAGTGATACTGCAACCCATGATCTGGCCACTTTGTCCGGCTGCTTGTCCAGTTTGGCCAGTGGGCAGGTTGATGGAGAGGACCAGTGCACATATTCCCCTGACTCTGTCATGCCACTGCGGAATGCCCTTGTCTCTTTACTGAAGGTCGGAGTTCTTGTCAGGTAACTCTCCAGATTTCCATCCTCCTTGGCTCAGGTACCCTCATGAACCTTCTCTCTACAGGTGGATAGAGATTTCCTGGTAGTTCCAGTGTCAAAGTACTGCACTACTTATACTAGTTTCCATAAAGCTTGTGTATAATTTTATAAGAAGTCCCTTCCTGGGTAGCCAGTTGGAAGGCACTATCTATATGTACCCTGCTGTCCATAGGCAAGGAGCTTCCAAGCAGAGAAGGGGCAACCGCTTGTGCAGGGGCTCCGGCCACCTTTGGTAATGGCGCTACTGCCTCTGTCAGTCCTAAGAGCTCCTCCGTGTTGTTGATGCTCACGCTAAGAAAACCATTTGGTACGTTTCCATTCAATCATATTTGAAACGGCAGCATGGTCCTGTAGAATCGCTGCTGTTTGATGAAACCAACCACCTTCGGGTCACTATAGCCACTCTGTGATTCTGTTGACAGAAGCCCTTTTCCCTCCCTCTCCAAAGCTGCTCTCTTGTGATCACTGCAATCTAGAAGAAAAAGGAATGGAGAAAAAGCAGCTGGCAGTCCAGGGTCCAGCGGGAGGGCAGCCACCGCCGAATCCTCAGCAGACCCTGGCCCTGTGGAGATTGAAGCCTCTCGGTCCACAGTGGCTCATTTTCTAGTTAGAAGTGGGGTCAGACCTGAGTGAGCGCTCTCAGGTGAGGAGGGGAGCTGGGACTGGAAGGCTCGGGTTCAGAGGGACACGTGACCTGCAAACTGCAGCAAAGCTTGTCTGGTGTTTGCTGTGTGGTCAGCGACCTGTGGGGACAGCCTGCAACCTCTGTGGTAAAACACAGCGAGAATAGACACTGAAAGCAATGATGCTTGCTCACTGCGAACACTTTCAAAGGAAATTACCCATGTTCCAACCTTTCACTTTTTGTTTTCAAACCAGAAACCACAACCAAATAGTTGTTCGTGCTGTTGAAATTATTGCTAACCAAACCTCAGACTTGTCAAAGGCTTTATAATTCCCAGAGCAACTCATTTCATGCTGTCAACAGTATAATACTTGAAAAACTGAGCAAATATATTGAGAATATATTATTTTTCTTTGTTTTAAATGCTGTATTGTGTTTTCTTGTCTTTTTCCATTCCAACCCTTTGTCTTAATGTGAGATCTCATAGATAAATTTCTTTGATCTTAGTAATAGTAATCCACAATATTGTGTTCAAGATTGTTCGCTAAATAATCAATTGTTGAGTATCTTCTGTAAACAGAAAGCAATATAGGTATTGTCAGAATGCTAGAACAGTGCATTCAATGGGACTTTCTACAATGATAGAAATATCCTGTCTCTACACTAATACAGTAGTGATACAGCCAATTACAGTCTGGCCAATGCAAACAAGAAACCAAGATTTTCATTCTAATCAATATGAACTTATTTTTATTTTATACTTGTTTATTAACATTTAAATATTTAAATTTAAATAGCTAGTGGATACTATAGCTGACATTCCAGTTGTAGCACAAAAATAGCCACTTGTATTCTGCAAGAATGTAGAATCCAGAGGGGCCCTGTTGCAGAAAGTATGGCCAGCCAGCCAGGGGCATTTACAATGATAACAATTATAAACTATTGCATAAAAGCATAGAATTTTAAATCATACCAAATGTATCTGAATGTTGACATCATCTAATGAAATGATCTGAATGGAATGAGGTCGCTGGAAGGAAGGTTTGCAGAGACAATAGTGTGTCAGGAACTGCTTTATGGAGGCAAAAGGAACCAAGAGAAGTAAAGAGCGGAGTGTGGTGGGGAGACATGGATCAGTGGGAGCAGTCACTGAGAGGGAGGTGGTTCACGCCGGTCCTGAGGACGGAGGGAAGCACGGGTGAGGCAAATGTGGATTCCCTTTCTCTGACTAGTAACATAGGATCATTCTGAAAGAGTAAGGGCCATGGAAGGGAAAAATCAGCAAACAGGAAGAAAACAAACCAGAAAAAGAAAAAAAAAAACAATGTTCCCATGGCACATATATTGCCTTTTCACTTATTTTCATAAAAATGGCCTCAAATAATAGAAGATTAGCTAACATATTTGCTGGTTTATAAAGCAGATTGAATAATATAATATCAAGAATTAGTAAGAACAATAGTTAACGTACACATGGCCATTTATTATTAAAATTACTCCAGCTCCTTCATAAGTGATATTTTATTTGATCCCATGTTCTCTGATCCATGCTTCTTTCCTTCAGTCTGCATGCATGTGTACACACACACACACACACAGACACACACACACACACACACACACGCCAAATACCATTTTCAAGAGAGTGCTTTTCTGGGGTAAAGAACTAGGTTTTTTGTTTTTTCAGTCTATCTTGAACACATGTTTTGTAAAATATGAGCAAAAATATGCAAAACTAGAAAACTGAATTACTTCTGGGAGATGGCTCAGCAGTTAAAGGTTGCTTGTAAAGCCTGCCAGCTTGGGTTCAATTCCAAAGTACCCATATCAAGCCAGATGCACAAAGTGGCACATTCATCTAGAGTCCGTGTGCAGCTGCAAAAGGCTATGGCATGCTTATAGTAATGTTCTCTCCCACCCTCCTTCCCTCCCTCCCTCTCTCTCTCTCTCTCTCTCTCTCTCACCAATATATATTTATTTGGTTTTTTGAGATAGGGTCTCACTGTAGCTTAGTCTGACCTGGAATTCACTAAGTAGTCTCAGGGTGGTCTCGAATTTATGGTGATCCTCCTACCTCTGCCTCTCGAGTGCTGGGATTAAAGGCATGCGCCACCACACCTGGCTTTCAAAGATTATATATATATATATTTTAAAGAACAATGAAGCCAGGTGTGGTGGCGTATGCCTTTAATCCCAGTACTTGGGAGGCAGAGGTAGAAAGATCCCTGTGAGTTCAAGGTCACCCTGAGACTACATAGTGAATTCCAGGTCAGCCTGGACTAGAGTGAGACCCTAACTCAAAAAACCAAAAAATAAAATAAAATAAAAAGAAAAGAAAAATTCAGCCAGGCATGGTAGTGCACTCCTTTAATCCCAGCACTCGGGAGACAAAGGTAGGAAGATCGCCGTAAGTTTGAGGCCACCCTGAGACTACAGAGTGAATTCCAGTTCAGCCTGAGCTAGAATGAGACCCTACTTAGAAAAACCAAAAAAAAAAAGAAGAAGAAAGAAAAATTCAAGCCAAATTCTTTATTCTTAGATTCAAGACACACAAAACTATGTTGGCATATTGATTTAAAACTTTCTAAATCAATCTCAATTTCTTATCTATTTCAAGCAGATACAATGCCCCCACCCCTCCAGGTTTAACTCAGGGCCTCACACATGCTGAACAAGTATTCCACACTTGAGTACACATTCAGCCTAGCATTATCTTTTGGGTTTTTCTTTGAATAGTATTGCTTGGAGACATCAAGATTCATTTAACCAGTGTCATGTGTATATAGATGTGTATTATTTTAGACAATATTCTCTTTGTAATATTCGCCCACTTATGCCTTTAAAATAAACAAAATCATCTTACGTTAGTAATTTTTAAGGAAACAAAATTCTATTTGAAAAGACCCTTTTTTCTGATTTTCTTATCATCTTATGACTATTCACGCGTTGTTGTTTCCTGTAGACTCTTGCTCTCAAATCAAAATTCACTGGCAATAGCCAGGCATGGTGGTGCATAGCTTTAATCCCAACACTTGGGAGGCAGAGGTAGGAGGATCACCATGATTTCAAGGCCACCCTGAGACTACATAGTGAATTCCAGGTCAGCCTGGGCTAGAGTGACACTCTACCTCAAAACAACAACAGCAACAACAAAAATTCATTGGCAACCGCACAAATGAATACGAAGAGCATTAATCTCTCATACCTAATGTTCATCTATTTGATGGTTTTCCTATCAAGAACAATTTTCCTTTTTTGAATGAAATGCTGCAGGACAATAAATAGTCCTATGCTTACCTTACAGTTTACTGTAATATTACATAATGGACTACCAGGAAATGATGGGGTTTTCACAGACATTGTTTTATTGTCCACATGACACTGAGGAACAAACCTGGTAAAGACAGAGCTGAGGAAATCAATGTTTAACATTGCAGGAACTTGCAAAATGTGCAAAAACTCAGTTTTTATTAAAACCTGTGACCACAGCCTTCTGAAAGTTTTATAACTTTCCCTTACTGGAAATTTCTTTTCTTCCTATAAATTTTAGGTCAAATGTAAAATGTAGCAGTTGCTTGCAGAAGGAGAGGTAGGCACATGTAATTTGAGAACAGCCTTTAGAAAAGTTGTGAAATAAACCTTGGAAGCGATTGCCTTGTACTCTTTCCTTGTCCCTTTAAAATTTGGAACAAATTACATTCTATTTCAATGAAATATGTTCAGCATTTTAGCATTTCCACCAATTAGACCAGGTAATTGGATTTGACCTTTAAAATATTTCAGAGAAATGTTTTCTTAATTTCATTACTATACAACATGAAAAAGAATGTACTAGAAATTTACTAGATTGAAAAAGAAAATTAAAAAGAAATAACTACCCCCTCCCTATCTCCCTCTTTCACCTAGCTCTCAAAATGAAAGAAAGAAAGAAAGAAAGAAAAAAAGAAAGAAAGAAAGAAAGAAAGAAAGGAAGGAAGAAGAAAGGAAAGAAAGAAAGAAAGGAGGAAGGAACTTTACTAGGTTTGAAAACAAACAACTAGGAACCCTTGACAATGGGAATTTTTTTCTTTTTTAAAATACTTTTTCCTGGGTGGTGGTTCATGCCTTTAATCCCAGCCAGCATTTGGGAGGCCGAGGCAGGAGGATAGCTGTGAGTTTGAAGCCGGCCTGAGACTGCATAGTAAATTCCAGGTCAGCCTGGGCTAGATCAAGACCCTACCTTGAAAAAAAAAGTTTTTAATTTTATATCTATACTCCTGCTCCTGTCTCCCTGGGCCCTCCTCCGTGGAATTATGGTAGTCGCTGTGGGATCTCGAAGGCCTCAGTCAGTGCCTGTGGGGTAGGAGAGCTGGACCATGCCTCAGGGTATTCCTCCCCACTCTGTGGCTTTTACAATCTTTCTGTCCCCTCTTTGGCAATGTTCCCTGAGCTGTGACAGGAATGTTGGCAGCCTGATTTAGTGTTGAGCTCTCTGTAGCCTCTGGATTTCTGCTTTGATGGGTTTTGGTTGATCGTCACGTCTGTCACCATCACCCTGGAGCTGCTTGTCAGGCCGGCGATAGAGCAGTGTTCACGGAGCTGCCTCCTCTGCAGCTTCTCCTGGGCCCTGGCAGATGGGCTAGACTCTTGTCTCATGTAGGCAGTCAGCTATCTTCATGTCTTATTAGTAGATCTTGATTCCCTGTTTTGTCTGTCATTTATGAATAAAGCAGATTCTCCAACCAAGAGTGAGAGCAGTTTGGGTTAAAGGGGTATACATATTTGAGAATTTTTTGGGTTGTGATTATAAGTTTTATTTAATAAATCATCATCTATCAACAATGCTTCAAAAAAGAATAATAAAATACAAAGGTCTACCATGCTCTACCCAGAATATTTTGGGGAGTGCCAATATTTGTGATTTTTTATTTATTTATTTATTTATTTATTTATTTATTTATTTATTTATTTATTTATTTATTTTTGGTGTGCTTCTCCAGAGAGCAGTTGGGGCTTTGTTTTGAAGTCTGAGTTTCCAGATCATGGGATTCTGACTTGATTTCCTCTACCAGATATGAGTTCTCTCCCACTGAGTGGGCCTCATGTCCAATCAGAGAATAGGTTACCAGCAGGGTCTGTGTGACACTATTGTACAAGTGTGTAAAGGTCTTTTCAGCACTACTGGGGCAAGCCCAGGGTTGGGGGTGGGGGGAAGCTAGTTTCCCTTGCAGCTCCATCATAGTATTCCAGTGTCCTGCAACTGAGGCCTGTGGTATCTTCAGCAATAGGGTCTTACCTTTTATCTCTGGCAAGTAGTAAAGTGCTTTGGCAATGACCTACATTGTTTTGGGAACCTCATGGGTTTCCTTGGACAACAGCTGACTGTGGGGGGGCAACTCAGCTCTGGGCTTGGAATTTAGTGGGCAGAGTCCATGGTTTTAAGATTAAGGTTTTTCCACCTTCTGTCCCGACTGTCCCACCCTCCGAATGAGGGTTTCTAGTTGGGTGTGGTGGTGCACGCCTTTAATCTCAGCACTCAGGAGGCACAGGTAGAGATAGGAGGATCACCAAGAGTTCGAGGCCACCCTGAGACTACATAGTGAATTCCAGCTCAGCCTGAGCTACAGTGAGACCCTATTTCGGAAAAAAAAAAAAAAAAAAAAGAGAGAGAGAGAGAAAAAGAACGAAAGAAAGAAAGAAAGAAGAAGAATGAGGGTTCTATGGAAGTGATTCGTATTGTCTTAACTTTTGTGCAATTCCCTCCCCTCTCTCCCTACCCCATCCCACCAAGCCCCTCCCACCCATGATGTTCTGACCCTCCCTTATCCTGTCAGGTAATTAACTTCTCTCCCCTCTCATTTCTTCTCTCTGCTGGTCTCATTGTAGTCTTGTGCCCATATCTCTGATGCTTAACACCGTTGGCACTCATCTCTACTTGATCCCAGTTAGGAACCACAAATGAAAGAGTACATATGGTGCTTATCTTTCTGTGCCTGTGTGACCTCACTTAGAATGATTTTTTTTTTCCAACTCCATCCATTTTCCTGCAAATTTCTTTATTTCATTTTTCCTTACCACTAAGTAAAATTCCATTGTGTATATGTACCACATATTTGTTATCCATTCATCAGTTGATGGGCGTCTGGGCTGATTCCAGTTCCTATCCTAATGTGAATACAGTAGCAACAAACATGGCTGAACAAGTATCTACGTGGCAAAGAGTGGAGTCTTTGGGATATATGCCCAGGAGTGGTATAGCTGGATCAAATGGTAGATCTACCTTCATCTTTTTCAGAGTCTCCATACTGATTTCCAAAGTAGTTGTACAAGTTTTCTCCCACCAGCAGTGGGTAAGAGTTCCTCTTTCCCCACAGCCTTACAAACATTTGTTATTTTTCAATTTTTTCATGAATGTCATACCCACTAGAGTGAGATGAAATCTCAGAGTTGCTCTGATTTGTATTTCTCAGTAAGTGTGCAATGGCCATCTGTATTTCTTCCTCTGAGAATTCTTTGTTAAATCTCTACCCCATCTTTTGATTAGGTTGCTTGATTTTTTTTTATGGTTTAGCTTTTTCAGTTCTTTGTGGATTCTAGATATTAGACCTTTGTTTGAGGTATAGCTGGTAAAGATTTTCTCCCATTTTGTGGTATGTGTACTGAGTCTATTGATAACTTTATTGTGTTAACATGAACCTTCCTTGGGTTGAAGATGGTACTATGGTTATAAAAGTGAATGTCCCTGTTCTTAGGAAATACATGGCCTAATGTTAGAGGGAGCATTTAGTCATGTCTGAAAGATATTTTAAATAGTTCAGCCTTAAAAAGGTACACACTGATAGAGAAAATCACTGTGGGAAATGTTGGCAATTGGCATATCTTAAAAAAAAAAGCCTGTTCAAGCTCATAAAGCATGTGTCTAAACATGTAATTTTTAAAAAATATTTTACTTATTTAGTTATGAGAGAGAAAAAGACAGATAGAGAGAAAGAGAATGGGCACACCAGAGCCTCTAGCCACTACATACAAACTCTAGACACATGTGCCCCCTTATGCATCTGGCTAACATGGGTCCTGGGGAATCTAACCCGGGTCCTTAGGTTTCACAGGCAAATGCTGTACCTGCTAAACCATTTCTCCAGCCCCCAACAATTACATTTTTTATATTTTATTTTTATTTATTAGAGACACACAGAGAGAATGGACTCACCAGGGCCTGTAGCCACTGCAAACAAACTCCAGACACATGCACTGCCATGTGCATCTGGCTTATGTGGGATTTGGCAAATTGAACCTGGGTCCTTAGGCTTCACAGGCAAGCGTCTTAACCACTAAGCCATCTCTCCAGCCCAACAGTTTAAAGTTTGAGGCAAGCTAAAAGTAGTAAAATATGTTATGCCTTTTATTTTAACCTATATATTCTTTTTAGAAACATATTTTATTTTTATTTATTTGCTTGAAAGAGAGAATGAGGCAGAGGAAGAGAGAGAGAGAAAAAGAAAGAATGGGTATGCCAGGGCCTCCAGCCACTGCAAACAAACTCCAGATGCACGTGCCACCTTGTTCATCTAGCTTATGTGGGTCCTGGGGAATTGAACCGAGGTCCTTTGGCTTTGCAGGCAAGTGCCTTAATCACTAAGCCATCTCTCCAGCCCTTAACCTATATTTCTTATAACAACCCAGAAGCTGAGTTCAAAGATACAATTCAGAAACTTCTGTAAGTTTTCTGATAAAACACAGCAATACAAGGAGAGCCAGCCTACCGTCATCTGGTGTGTAGCCTCCTCTTCTTCCCACCCCGTCGCCTGCGCTGTGCATGCATGAGCACAGCCCAGTTTGTGTGCGTAAGCACCACCCACACCATAGCACCCCACTCCCAGTCCCACACCTGCTCTTTGGCCAAACTAGGTCTAGGGATGTGAATGTGGTTTACCCTTGGGAAAACAGCTCCTCAAAAGATGAGAGCAGTAGTAGTTTTATGGTACAAGATATCTAAAACATACAATAGTGAGGAATCAAGAGAGGGCGACAGCTTCCAAATGGGCAAGTGTCTTGGTCCATAATAGTCCTCATCCCTTTGGGTTAGGCAAAATGTCAGCTTCTTGTGGAGACAAAATCAGTCTAAGGGAAGAATGCTTATTACAGAAACTGATAAAAACCAGCATAAGGGGGCCAGAAAGATGACTTAGCAGTTAAGATGTCTGCTGCTAAGCCAAAGGACCCAGGTTTGATTCCCCAGGACCCATGTTAGCCAGATGCACAAGGGGGTGCATGTGTCTGGAGTTTGTTTGCAGTGTCTGGAGGTCCTGGCACACCATTCTCTGTCTCTTCCTCTTTCTCTATCAAATAAATAAGTAAATAAAATATTGAAAAAACACAGCGTAAGGGAGCAATGGTTCCAGTTCCAGGTACAGCACGTCAAGGCAGGGTAGGCTTGGTGGCAGAGCTGGAGGCAGTCCACAGTGAGGAGGCAGAGAGCGCTCGGTGCGGCTGCACAGCCAGCTCTCTCCTTCTTACACAGTCCATGACCCCAGCCAATAGAAAACACAGTTGAGGTGCATCTTCCTACCTTAATTAACCTAATTATTCTAATTCCTCATAGACTTGCACAGAGGCTACCCTAATCTACTTAATCCCTCATAGTTGATTCCAGGTTCTCTCAAGTTAACAATCAATATAAATTATCACAATAGGGACAGGTGACGAGGGGGGCTGGATATGAGCAGAGTACAATGATGTGCATATATGAAAAATATCATACCAAAACATTCAGGTCTATATTTTGCACCTTGCATTGTAGTTACAAATATGATACAATGGCACACAAATAAAAGTAACCAGAAAAAAATCCCCTACTTTCTTAGCAAGCTTCAAGTATACATATTGTGTGTATGTCTGCAAAATCCAGGGTCTCATGTATGCTAGGCAAGAGATCCACAAATGAGCTACAACTCCATACCTCTATGCGTATACACATACATATATACCCACTCATATCCCACAGTTTTTAATCCACTCATCTATTACTAGAGTCTCTCACTTAATTTGCTATTTTCCATCAATTAACCCCAGCTATTCTCTGGTCTACTTCCCACAGGACTGGAGTTACAGTTGTGTGTGGCCACACCCATCTGTTTTAGTGAGTGCTAGGGATTTGAACTCAGGCTGCCTCAGTGGTCTCAGGCCCCTCGGGTTCCCCCAGGCCCTCCTATTTAAGTAGCAAGTGCTCTTATCTGCTGAGCCATCTCTCCAGCTCCTCATAAGTGTAGTAAGTTGAGCTGTATGGGGTAGGCAGTGTTTTGTGGTGTTGGCTCAACTATACTGGGGATGGCCTGGAACTTGGGTCTGCAGGTGTGGGCCTGGGATCTGGGCTCACCAGGGCTGGCCTGGAGCTGGCTTCATGGGAGCTCATTTGGCAATGGGACCCCATCTAGGTGGATACAGAGTGGGGGCTCCCTTTGCTTTCCTCATACAGAGCCACCTTTCTACTCTGCCCTGTATGGGATTGCCAGGCAAGGGGCAGTGGGGGAAGCTGCCTTTCTTACCCTTGTCATCCCATCTCTTCTTCTTTATGAGCGTTTTTTGCCTCTTTCAGGTTTGAGTTTGCATTTCCCTGATGGTTAGTGATGGTGGGCTGTTGTAGCCAGGTAGCTCTAGTGAAAGTGTTTTGGTGCATAAAGGATAGCCCTCAATTGGATTTCGATGAGGCAGTGAGCACTAGGAACTCCTATTCTGTCACCCTGCCAATATTATTATGGAATTTGTCTAGTCTTTTAAGTATTTTGCTTGTTTGTTTTAGAATGGGTTTCACCTTAGCCAGTCTGACCTGGAACTCACAGGGATTCTCATACTTGAGCTTCCTAAGTACTAGAATTAAAGGCACAAACTGCCATGGCAGGATTTATCCTTTTCATTTTGTTTGTTTGTTTGGTTTTTGAGGTAGGGTTTCACTCTAGCCCAGGCTGACCTGGAATTCACTATGGAGTCAGAGGGTGGCCTCGAACTCATGGTGATCCTCCTACCTCTGCCTCCCGAGTGCTGGGATTAAAGGCGTGAGCCACCACACCCTGCTATTATTTTCATTTTTAATGTTAAGAATTTGCCAAGGTTTTTCAGTCTTGTTTTTTACTTTTCTCAAAGCCCATTTGAAATAATTTATTAAGACAGTTTTTGAGGCCAGGCTTGGTGGCTCACACCTGAAATTCTAATACTCAAAAGCTAAGGCAAGAGAATCATGAGGTTGAAGCCAGCCTGAGCTATATAGTGATATCCTTTCTCAAAAAGCAAAAATTTTAGGGCTGAAGAGATTGCTTAGTGGTTAAGCATTTGCCTGTGAAGTCTAAGGACCCTGGTCCAAGGCTCAAATCTCCAGGACCCACATAAGCCAGATGCACACAGTGGCACATGCATCTGGCATTCATTTGCAGTGGAAGGAGGCCCTGGAGCGCCCATTCTCTCTCCCTCTCTCCCTCTCTCTCTGTCTGCCTCTTTCTCCATTTGTCTGTTGCTATCAAATAAACAAACAAAAAATTTTAAAAAAGCAAAACATTTTAAAGAATTATTAAGCCAAGTGTGGTTGCACATGCCTGTAAATCCCAGCACTCACTAGGCTGAGCAGAGGAGTGCCATAAACTAGGGCCCAGCCTGGGCTACCTTGCAAGATCATTTCAAAATAATTGAAAACCAACTGAATAATAATTATTTAAGGGGCTGGAGAAATGGCTCAGCAGTTAAAGTTAGAGCTTAATAACTTGAGTTTGATTCCACAGTTCCAATGTAAAGCCAGATGCACAAAGTGGCACATGCATCTGGAGTTGGTTTGCAGAAGTCTTGGCATGTCCATTCTGTCTAGCCCTCTTCTATTTCTCTACTTGAAAATAAGTCAATAACAAGTTATTTTAAAAACCATCCTGTATCTGTATCATTTCCATGTGTTTTAACAGTCATTTTTGGCAGATGAGTAGTAGCTGTTTGTAAATGTTGCTTTTAATATTTATAATATCCAATCCTATTACTGTTTCTACTTTTTGCCAGGATATTGTTTTCAGTTTTTGCTTTGATTATTAATGCCATGATGAAGATATTTCTTTTATTTACTTTCAGACAGAAACATGGCATGGCTTGTAACATGAAATAACAAGGTACTCTCTTTTTGCTTTTATTTTATTTATTTTTTTTAGAGATAGAGAATTGATGCTCCAGGGCCTCCGCCACTACACTGGAACTCCAGACGCTTACACCACCTAGTGGGCATGTGCTACCTTGTGCTTGCCTCACCTTTGTGAGTTTGGCCAATACCTATGGTATAAATATCTCAGCTGATGTCTAGCTACTAAAGTGACCACACAGATCAGGGATTTGGGACAGAGGCTAACGCTTGACATTTGAAAGCTGTGGAAGCTGGCTCTAGCACTACTGCTTCCCTTCCTAAAACTCCCAGTTCTCCCACCATGGAAGCTGGAGCTTCACTTTCTAGTACATATGGCACCAGGGAGGTGCTTCTGAAGCTGGCACCTCCTGACCTGGCATCTTGCTGCAGCAGAAATGGCAACTCTGGGGTGAGGGCACTCTGCAGTAAGCAGCACGGCCAGAGCTTCCTGGCCCCTCTGTGAAGGCTGCAGCTCTGGCCTTCCTGGTGCATCCTGGGAGCACCACAGCCAGCCCCACTACTGACCCTCCCATGAGCAGTGGGGTCCGTTCTCAGCACCCAGATGCTGTGCAACACTAGTCCTGCTCTACCCAGCCCTGACCCTTCCAGGTGCCCTACGTTATATTCAGCCTAAAAAACATTCAATACCAGGGCTGGGGAGATGGCTCGGTGAGGAAAATGCTTGCCAGCCAAGCATGAGAATGTCAGCTTGGATTTCCAGAACCCTTAAAATACTGGGTGTGGTGGCACATGCCCCTAATCTCAGGGCTGGGAATGTGGCATGCACTGGCTGCCTAGTCTAGCTGAATGGGTGAATCTTGGATTCGGTGAGAGACCTTATCTCAAATACACAAGGTGAAAGAGTGAGTGAGGAAGACCCCTGATGTCGACTCTGGCCTCCTCACACATGCATGTGCACACATCTTACATGAATGACTACACATATGAACACATAAACACATCACATATGCACACAATAAAACAACAGTCTACAGTGAAAAATTTACATTTTATATAAACTTGAATTTTAAGTAATATATTGAACACATGTATGATTTTTGCCTTCTACTTAAATTTTGTTATAACAGAAGAAAACATACTTTTTAAAGATTACTACAGAGTATAAGTGATAATAAATGTGATTTTCAGTGTAGAAAAGTCTTTAGAGATGAGTCTTATCATATTGCAAAGTGCATCTTTTTGAAGCAATTTTTGCTGCTTTTTGCATTTGTATGTGTTTGATGTGATGCATGTATGTGTGTATGTGTGTATATATATATATACATATATACATACGTATATATACATATATATGTATACATATGTATGTATATATATCTATATATATACACATATATGATACATATATATACATATGTATATACATGTATATATATATACACACATATGTATATGTACTGTGTAGGTACATGTGTATGTGAGAGTGCATATGTGTGTGTGTGTGTGTGTGTGTGTGTGGATGTGGAGGTCAGAGGTTGGCTTAGGATGTCTTCCTCAGTCACTTCCCATCTTAGTCTTTCATATTGGGTGTCTCACCAAAACGAGAGCTCACCAATTTGGCTAGATAAGCTAGCCAGCAAGCACTTGGGGTCCTACTAGCTCCACCTTCCCAGTGCTGGAGTTATGGGCGTGCACACAACACCCCGCTGAGGATCCAAATTCAGGGCCTCATGCTTGTGCATCACTTTACCCACGGAGCCAAATGAGGCCATGGGCCTCTTAGGACCTTGTGTAAAACACTTCCTTAGGAGTCCACATTTCCTCTGTGCTTACTGTACTTGGACTTGAGTCTTGGATCTCCACTCTTTTGTCGTCTTCTAGATTCTGAGCATTTTTTGCCCCACGCACTCTCACACTCAGCTTCCTGCAGGCCCCTCAGGCCCCACCAAAAGGAAGAAAGCTAATTGTACTCCTGCATTTACTTTTCATTAATTAGGCAAAAATTTCCACCCTAGCTTGTTCGTGGATGTACAAGAGAGATGACTTTACATAAGCCACTAGGTTTAGGATTATTATTTTTCACTTGAAGTGATTAAACATCATAGTTTACTTTGCAAATAGACTTGAATTCTGCATATGTGCCAAAGACAGTGATATGGCAAATATATTTGTCTAGTCTGTTCAAGCTGCTGCAACAAAATATCATAAACTGGGGCTGAGGAGATGGCTCAAGTATTAAAGGAATTAGCTTGCAAAGCCTGCCCTCCCAGGTTCAAGTCCCCAGCCATCCACATAAAACCAGACCCCCTCCTCAAAGAAGTGGCACAAGCATCTAGTATTCATTTGCAGTGGTAAGAGACCCTAATATGCCCCTCCACCTACAACTAAATAAACAACTAAATAAAAATTTGAAAAAATCATAAACTGAGCAGAACCAACAAACAGAACTTTATTTCTCCCAATTCTATAGCCTGGGAAGACCAAAATCAAGGCTCCATCACATTTGGTGTCTAGTGAAGGCCCGTTCACTGTGTCCTTACTAGTGGTAGTGTGAAAAAGTTCTCTGGGGCCTCTTCTATGAGGATACTAATCTTCATGCGGGCTTTACCTCATGAGTTAATGCTCTCTCCAAAGACCCTATCTCCTGAAGCCACTGTGCTGGATGGTAGATGTCAATATTTGAATTTGATGGGTAGGACACAAACATTCAGACCACAGCAATACCCAAAGTGTGAAATCAATACTGACATGAAGGAAGTTTTCTTGGTCTCTGCCCGGTGTCCATAAAAACTCTGGTTTAGTTGCTTATGTGAAATCCAGAAGGTAAGGTGAAGGAGGCATATCTGGGGACCAGACTGTCCTTAGCACAAATACAATTAAAAACCTAATATCAAAGATGTGGCAAGAGCACTGCTAGTGTATCTGCCAGCCTAGTGACCACCTCTGGTCCTGACACCTGTCCTTCACTTTTTTGTGCTAACTTTAGGTCACCTGAGGCATACTATAGTTTCCAAATGCCCCTGCAGTATGTGAAGGCCAGATAAGCACTTCAACCTCCCCTAAGCCATCTCCATGGGAGTGTACCCCCACAAGCCAGGAGCAGGGTTCTCTCCTGTGGGACAGAGACAGGCTGGATGCAGTGGTAGTAACTTAGCCTGCTCCAGCTTCGGATGCTTGTCTAAGGGGAAAAGCCAAGGCATTAAGATGTCCTGAAAGCTTCAGATTACCAAGAATGACACACACTCCAGTGGTTGAAATTTTGTCTAAAGACAGAACTTGGCACTTGCCTGCAAAGCCAAAGGATCCAGGTTCAATTCCCCAGGACCCACCTAAGCCACATGCACAAGGTGGCACATGTGTCCAGAGTTTGTTTATACTGGCTGGGGGCCCTGGTGTGCCCATTCTCTCTCTATGTCTCTCTATCTGCCTCTCTGAAATAAATCAAATTTTTAAAAATCTTTTAATGTGGCCTATAATCTGAGAGCATCCAGGAACAGCAGACACAGGGAAGGGTTTTCTCTTGTACCTCAAAGGCTCAATCCTACAGAGGACCCTCAATCATGGAGCCTTCTTCGGATATCTCAACAACAGAGAATGTTGCAGGAAGGGACAGTAGAGTTGACTCCAGAGCCCAGACAAGCTGTGTCCTGGGCTATTTGTCTGTTGTTTGGACCCATTCATTTGCCTCTAAAAAAATTATTCACTCTCCCTTTAAGGTGGCCCCCATGGCCCACTTCTCAAGAGACTATATAAGTTGTAAATCTCATTGGGCTATTGAGTGAACACTTCTCATTCTTATGATTCCCCAGTACAAGTAATAAATTTCTACTTCCTTTCTTCTGTTTTTCTGCCTGTTGTCAAATTCTTTCAAGCAGACTCAATTACCAAACCTTCAGAGGGCAGAGGAGAAATTCCCTTCACCCATGCACCTGATAATAGAAAACAGCTTCCATTACCCTAAATCTGGAAGGAAAGGAGTCATTTTATAGAGGGGCTCAGAGATGCTATTGTCAGTTTGTGATTTAATTATTTATTTATTGCCTTGTAGTGAAGGACTTCATGGAAACTGGCTCCTCCACTTTTGCTGAGAGGCTATTTGGAAAGATAACTGGAATGTGGAACTGTCAAGCTATCCATCCCCTCCTCTGTACTATCTGTAAGGGCTTAATGAAAGAAAACAGGGCCAAGTGTGAGAAGTCTCCCCCATCACCTTAACTCTGAGAGCAATAGTTACAGCACAGAACACAGCCTCTGCACACAAGAGGGAGCAATGGGGTGTGTCCCCCCTCTGAAGAGCATAGCTGTCACCCCCAGTAAATGAATTTCATGCAGAAATGTGGGACTTCTGTAGAGAAATCTGTTGTTCAGGAGAAGCTTGGGGGGGGGGGTCCTCATTTTTTATATGAAACCTTTTGATTCTTAAATATACTATGAAATTACATTGCTTATTTTCTTTATGTTTTGAGACAGGGCCTCTCTCTAGCCCATGTTAACCTGGAATTCACTCTGTAGCCCAGGCTACCTCAGGGTCCTGGGACTAAATGCATGCCCCACCATACCTGGCTTGAAATTATACTTTTAAAGTTGTGTAGGTTACATGGATTTGTACAGTACACTTAAGCAAATGTCAGTTTTTTAATCCCTGCAACTATTAATGTTTAAGGTAAGTTTATTTATTTTTAAGGGAAATTTAAGTTCTGAGGTTTTTTTTCTTTTTGGAAGTTTGCCTTATAGTATGGCTATATCCCAATATATAAATTGCAAATCCTGATCATGAATGACAATGTTCTGGGTTCATAAGCTCTCTAGCTTTAAGTCTTAAGCAAGGGAATTAATTTGTCCTGGCCCATTTTCTCTCACTTTTTTGGTTCCTATCATAACTGCATCAGAGGCTAAGCCTATTATTGTTTGTAACTTGAACCACAACATCGGTTACTAACACCCGACTATAGGACGTCAGGTCATGCCATTTTGACTGTGCATGGCACTCAGCTTCCAAGCTTTATATTTTGAAGCACCTAAGAGAAAATATTTATCAGATCCATTTTGTAATATGTATGATTTCAAGAATCAGGATTAAACTATAAATAAGACTGATGACCACAAAGTGAAAAAAAATCTTAAATATCCTGTAATTTTAAAAAATCTACAGGAAGCCAGGTGTGGTGGTGCATGACTTTAATCCCAGCACTCGGGAGGCAAAGGTAAGAGGATCCCTGTGAGTTCAAGGGCACCCTGAGAATACAGACTGAATTCCAGGTCAGCCTGGCGTAGAGTGGGACCCTACTTCGAAAAAACAAATCTACAGGAAAAATGAGCAATCAGGTTAACTTTGTCTTTTTTAAATTTCCCTGGGAATCTTATGTTCAGTCCAAGTGTAACACTTGAGGAGTAATTTTTAAAATATTTAATTTATGTATTTGAAAGAGAAAGAGGGAAGGTAGGAAGAAGAAAAATAGCCACACCAGGGCTTCTAGCCACCACAAACTTCATATGCATGCACCGCTTTGTGCATCTAACTTGATGTGGGTACTAGAGAATTGAAATTGGGCTGTCAGGCTTTGCAACCAAGTGCCTTTAAACACTGAGCCATTTCTCAAGCTCTAATATATATTTTGGGAAACTATTTTTTGTCTGTTAAGTTTTTTATCATGTATGTATATTTCCATAAACAATATATAGTATTCATTTTATATTTCAATGTTGTATGTTATAGATGACTTTAATCTGCATATTTTTTCACTCAAGATTGTTATTAATACTTAAACATATTGTTACCTCTGAATCTAGTCCATCCATTTAATGATGGTCTTCTATTATGTGATTATGTCACAGTTTATCAATTGATTCCCATATGATGAGGCATTATCTTTCCTAGCAAAGAACTAAAAATAAAAAGCACATGTGAAAACAGAAACTATTGAATGATACATCTGTATCTGAATGTATGTAGCTATTTTCAAGAATTAGAAAAGGGCACTTATTCAGAAAGATGATCATGATAAATTTCTCACCATATAAAACCATCATTTTTAAGTATCTAAGAATGTATGTATTTATTTACTAAATATGTGTGTGGATGAGCACAAAAACATGTCAAAACATGCCCTATAGCCCAACAGAAAACCCACAGACAAAATGTTAACGTGGTTTAGATGGTAGTTCGAACACACATTTTTGTAATTTCATATGCTCCTGTATTATCTGATTTCATGTGTGTGTTACCTCTGTAATTAAAAGTAGCGATAATTATAAGAAAAAGATGACACATTTTTGTTTCAGATTCACCTTTCTAGATACTTGGTATTATAATGTTGTCTTTAAAACATGCCTCCCTTTCTCATCTCCCTCAAAAAATGTTCCTCAGAGTCTCAAGTTCCAACTTAATTCCTCATCTTTGTGCCAGATAATAAGCTAATTCATGCTGAAGTGCGAATACTTGGTGTCTTCTTAGCTGTTGTCACTCTTTCCAGGGTTCTGGAGTATTTTAAAGGGCTGGGCACTAGACCCGTGTAGGTTGGAACCTCATATGCTGCTTTTCCTATATCAAATAGGGCCAGATACCTGAGGGAGCAGCTTGAGGGAAAGAAGTTTTCCTGATGCTTTCCATTGTGGGCATGTCACCTCAATGCTTACTAGAAGTACATGTGCCCAGGCCCCCATGCGGCTCCTTACAGTTACGATCTCAGCACCCTCTCGCTTCCTTCCCAAACGAAATTTCCACAGGCATTTCATCCTTGTGACAAGTGAAGCAGCCCAACACATCCTATGAGGCAGGTTGTGTGCACCACAAAGGTAGGAGACGATCTTATTTCTCTTTTCTCCTGCACAATATTCCTGGATCTGCCAAGAAATTAGTGATCACTTGCTAATCTTTCTGCACGTGGACAGGGCAGCAGCACTTATTCTGCAAGGATACAATGGTCTGGAGCAGAACTACCTATATCTGCATGTGAATGTGTTGGATCTGCCAGGTGCTCTTCTCACATTGACGACTCCTGGTTCTCGCTTCTGACAATGACACTAGCCACCATCCCATGTACAGGCACATGCACGATTCCAGTGCTGGAAACCTGCTCCTAGGAATGTCCTGTGCTAGCCTGTAGTTTTCTGAGATCTAATCTGGGACTTTTAGTCAGGGTGCAAGTGTGAAGAGGTACCACTCATATTTCAAGGAAAGATATTTGGGTCTTGCCACATCTGAAATGTTCTATGATACTGTATTACATACACATGAGCCCAGAATCTATAGTCTGTCTAGGGAAAGTTCCTTATATAAATGGCAATAATAATTGCCAGGAAATACCATTGGTATAATAATCAGAGAATATTATCTCTACAGAAATGAATCAATGGCATAGTTCAATTTTTTATGTATTTTCAAACAGGGTCTCACTCTGTAGCCTAAGATAACACGAAATTCACTATATATATCCAAGCTAGCCTCAAAATCATGGTGAAGGAGAATAGCAGATAGATTTTTTTCCCGAATTTAATTTTTTGTGTTTTGTTTTTCAAGGTAGGGTCTTACTCTAGCTCAGGCAGACCTGGAATTCACTATGAAGTCTCAGGGTGGCCTTGAACTCATAGTGATCCTCCTACCTCAGCCTCCAAGTGCTGGGATTAAAGGCGTGCACCACCATGCCCGGCTCAAATTTAAAAATTTTAATTTATTCATTTATTTGCAAGGAGAGATAGAGAATGGGTGTACCAGGGCCTTTTGCCACTGCAAATGAACTCCAGATGCAAGTGCCACTTTGTGCATCTGGCTTTACATAGGTACTGGGGAATTGAAGCCAGGTCATTAGACTTTGTAAGCAGGCACCTTTAACTGCTGAGCCATCTCTCTAGCACAAGGTAGCTTTTTCTAGAAAAAATAATAATAAGTAGTCAGGGCTGGAGATATGGCTTAACCATCAAGGTGCTTGCCTTCTAATGACCTGGATTTGATTCCCCACTACCCACCTAAAGCCAGATACACAAAGTGATACATACATCTGGAATTCATTTGCAGGGCCTAGAAGCCCTGGCACAACCATTCTCTCTTTCTCTGCTTCTAAATAAATAAAAATATTCTGTAAAAAAATGTATCCAGGAACAGAAGCCCAAGGAGAACATGGTATTACCTTGCCTGGCCTGGTAGGAGTAGAACCTGTATCTGATGGAGGCTCATCAAAGATGGCATCAAGCCATTCCTCAGCATCACTTCCTGCTTCTTCCTCAGCTTAGCATACCTGAGTCAATCTCTTGAGCCTACCAACCAACCAGATATCTCACTTACACATGTGAGTCTGCTGATGAGGCTCATCCTAATTGGATGTCAGAGCCACACAAAGCAGCCTGACTACCTGTGTAGAACTCTCCTGGCCCTCCCTCTCCTGTTCTCCCGGAGCCTGATTCCTCTGGTCCTTGCTTTGGTAGGCCTGGCTGGAAAGGGGGAGGCTTTCTTTTTGCTGGGGTTTTTTCCTGCTTGCTTTCTGGGTGTGCCTTGCACTGTTGCTTTCTTGTCTAACCATGTGTGTCAATCTCTCTCTTGGCTTCTCCTTCCTCTGGATCTACACGTGTGCATGTCTCTCAGGCTTCTCTCTTCCTTCCCCACCAGGCTGGGAAGGAGGTGGGGAAAGATTTCTTTTTGTCTCTGCACTTTCCTGCCTTGTTTTGGGGTACTTTCCTGTTGTGCTACATGTGTGATTACTCTCTGAGCTCTGAATCCCTTACTAGCCCTTAATCATCTCTGACACCCTGTGTGAAGGGGATCTCTTGGCTTGGGCTGTAATGTTTTGCCCTCCATGTGTACATATGTATGCCCAGACGTTCCCCATGTGAGGGAGATTTTGTCCATCTCTTCTCCCCCTTTCCAGCAGGCAAGGGGGGAAAGTTCTTTTTGGTTTGGGTATTTCAGCTATTCTTCCCTCTGGATCCTAACTCTCCCTAAAATAGACCTTATAATTCATAATTTACCCCACTCTGAGGACATATTCTTTGCTAATAGATAAGGACCCAAAAGTTGAGGTTGACAGGCCCGACATCCTCTGCATCTCTGTGAAATTTAATCCCTCTCTGGACCCAAAATTCTGCATCAATGGTAATCTTGCGCCAGCCTCCCAAGTGCTGGGATTACAGGCAGTAGCCACCATGCCACAAAGGTTTTTAGATGTCATTATCCTCACATAGTCTGTAGGAGGACAAGGAGCATCTACATCGTCTTTACTTAGCACATCATTTGCTGCTTCTTAATGGCAAAATGACAACATGTGAACAGCTAAAAAGAAACACTCAGACTTGTTTCAAGAAAAATAACTCTGAGCCAGAGTGAGAACCTACCTTGAAAAAAAAAAAAGAAAAATAAGTGGTCATGTAAATTTATGACTAGGGACAGCCCTTAGTGAAAAGCCTGCTCACTACCTCACTATTCTGCTGTGACTATCTGCAGTCATACAACCTACCCCAAATAAATGTGCCACATCTCCTTCGAGTTCTGATGACGAAACTGCACTTTGTTCTCTGTGGATGGAGATCCCCACAGTTTTGTCCTCACTACCTTTTTCTGGACCCACTGACTTGGTTTGGACTTTCTGGCTGCTGATAACATGTCTAACTGAAGATGAACAGCATGTGCTTTCTCTTTACCCCATCATATCTATTCTTACCTAGTTTTTGCAGGGAACCACCCTCTGGACCTTTCTATGCATGCCTGTCAGAGCACTCAACTTACTAACCCAAATGCTCTTCACCTCCAGATGATAGGGGCTTCAGAGAAGATTAAAAGAGATTAGGGGCTGGAGAGGTGTCACAGTGGTTAAGGTGTTTGCACGCAAAGCCTAAGGACCTAGGTTCCATTCCCTAGTACCCATGTAACACCTGATGTACAAGATGGTACATGCACCTAGAGTTTGTTTGCAATGGCTAGAGGCCCTGAGGTACCCATTCTCTTAAACTCTTTCCTTCCCTCCCTCCCTCCCTCCCTCCCTCTCGCCCTCTCTCAAATAAATAAATAAATAAAGCAAGTTTAAAAATGTAATAATAAAGCAATTTTTAAAAAGAGTTTAGGGCATTAAAGGAAGCAGTGGCTCATTTCCTTCTCTTTCACACATCACAATTTAAGTGCCATTAACCAGCACACTTCCCAACATATGGCACAGGCCCTGCAGGACTCTATGTCCCTTCTTTGATCTTTTGTTCTTAATTCTCAAAATACTGGCATTTCTAGTCTTCAGTGGATAGAGATGCTTCTAGTAGAGAAACCAAGGCTTAGGAGAAAGATGCAGGGTGTTAGCTCACAAAGTTAAAGCACTTTCAATCTATCCAGGCTTTATATAAAACATGGTTCAGGTATGGAGAGATGGCTTAGCAGTTATGGCAATTGCCTGTGAAGCCTAAGGACTCATGTTTGACTCTCCAGATCCAATGTAAGTCAGACACACAAAGGTAAAGCAAGTGCAAGGTCACACATGCCCACTAGACAGTGCAAGCTTCTAGAGTCCAATTTCAGTGGCTAAGGCCCTGGCGAGACAATTCTTTCTCTTTAAAAATAAAATTTAAAAAAGAAAACATGGTTCAAAATTCATTGAAGCAGCTCTTTCCAATAGAGATGTCATATATGGCACATATAATTTTAGTTTTTTTTTGTTGTTGTTATTTTTTGAGGTAAGGTATAACTTTAGCTCAGGCAGACCTGAAATTCACTATGTAGTATCAGGGTGGCCTCAAACTCATGGTGATCCTACTACCTCTGCCTCCCGAGTGCTGGGATTAAAGGAGTGTGTCACCACACCTGGCGTTTGAGTAAGTTTTAGTAACAACATTAATACAAATAAAAGGTAGCTTGACATTCTGACATGTGCCCATAATTCCAGCACTCAGAAGGTTGGGGTCAGAGGATTGTGAGTTCAAGTCTAGATTGAATTATATAATGAGAACTCGTTCTCAAAAAGTCAAACACCACAAAGACAACAAACATGCAAACAATAGCAGCATAATAAAAGGCCAGTGGAATTAACTTACATGGTTGTATGTCCATTGTGTTGTCATTTCTACTTAACCTAGTTTAAGTCTCATGTTACCTTCACAGATGGATCTGAAAGACATACTGAAATACTGATTGAGGCAGTTGGTGAAGCTTGGGTAGACACTGCTACAGAAGTGAGACTATGTCTCAAAAATAAGGGCTGGAGAGATGGCCCCCAGCATTTAAGGCACTTGTCTGCAAACCCGAAGGACTGGGTCCATTTTTCCAGAACCCACATAAAGCCAGATGCACAAAGTGATGCACAAGTCTGGAGTTCACTCACTATAGTGGCTAAAGGCCCTGGTATGCCCATTCTTTCTATCTGCCTCTCTGTCTAAGAAATAAATTTAAAAATTTTTAAAGAAAAAATGTAAAATAAAAGTCTAGGGAAATAGCTCTGTAGAAGACTACTTGCCTGGCATGCATGAGGCCCCAGCAACAAAAGGAAAAAGAAGATAGAAAAGAAACCGAAAAACACCCATAAAAATGGCACTGAGATTCCATCTCAGAGTCAGAATGGCTGCCAACAAGAAATAACAATAGTTATTTCCACACAAGCATGAAGACCTGAGTTTGGATCCCCAGCACCCATGTAAAAGCTGGGCACCATGGTATGCACCCGTAGCCCCAGCACTGGGGAAGCAGAGACAGGAGCATCCCCGGGGCTTGCTGGCTAAGTAGTCTCACCTAATCCATGAGCTGGTTATGCGAGAGACTGTTTCAAAAACACGAGGTGAACAGTGACTGAGAAATACACTAGATTTTGACCTCTGCATCCATGTGCAAGGGACCACAAATGTTGGCAAGAATGTGGGGAAAGAGAAAGCCTTATTCATTACTGATGGGAATATAAACAGATGCAGCCACTATGGAAATCAGTATGGGGGTTCCACAGGAAGCTAAAAACAAAACTGCTTATAATCTATCTATACCACTCCTGGGCATATTCCTGAGGGAATCTATGTCAGAGATCCTAGAATATCCATGTTCTTTGCTCCAATATTCAAAATAGCCAAGGTGTTATGGGTATTGAGAGCAACAAAACCCCTCTGGGCTCTGAGTGGGCACCGTTCAGGGGTTAGAACACCTGACACTCTTAATTTCCCAAGCCAGTGGTTCTCAAGCTCTTCTCTTATGGCTAGGAGAGAAGTGACAAGTATAGATACAAAGAAGGGCAGGTTATGAAAGATTTGTCTTAAGAGAGCACAGCAGAAAGTGAAGCAGAAAAGCTCCCCAGCAGAGAAGCTGGGAGGGGTTCTGATCAGGCCACCTTGTGGTGATTTTGATGGGTTTCCCTATAGCCCTGGAGATGTAAACTAGGCATCCAGTTAGGATGAGCTTTACTGCCATGTTCTAATGTGTATGGAAGACCTTGATTGGTTGGTGGGTCAGGAAGGAAAGCACAGATTCAGAGTCTGCCAACAAGAAAAAAGAAAAGCAAAGAAAGAAAAGTAAAGTAAAGTAAAGAAAAGAGGCCCACAAAAAGGAGGAGGAAGGACCGGAAGCTGCTGCTGAGCATTCTATTGAGTCAGCCTGGAGTTCTCTCTAGCCTTGTCAGGGCAGGTCCATATCTATGTTCTTTGGGGACTGTGTCCCTCATTGACTATCTGCAAAAGAAGACTAACTTGCTACTAATCTTCATCAAAGATATGGAACCAGCCTAGATGTTCATCAACAAATGTATGAATAAAGAAACAATGTGTACATATTAGAATTTCATGCAGCCATAAAGAAAAATGAAATAATGTCATTTACAGGAAATGGAAGGAACTGGAGAGCATCATATTAAACATAATAAGACTCAAAAATATAAATATCGCATTTTCTCTCATATGAAGAATTTAGTTTAAATGTAAATATATGTATATTTATAGATATGTATGTACATATATTTACATTTAAATTACATTGACATATATATATATGTATGTAGATATATATATATATATATATATATATATATATATATATATACACACACACATACATATATGAATGATATGGAAATAAAAGGGAGACTCCGAGTGAAAGGAAAAGTTCAAAAGAGAGGCAAGAAGAAGAAAGGGTAATGAGAGGGAAGAAAAGACAAAATAATATATGTTTTCTCTAATGTGAAAATTATATGTGTGTGTGTGTGTGTGTGTGTGTGTGTGTGCATGCATATAATTTACATATGTGATATGACAGCAGAAAAGGAACTATTTGGAAGAGGAAGGGGAACAGTAAGAAGGGATGAAGGAGGTAATGGGAGTTGATTATGCACAATGATAAATGCATATAAAATATCACAGTGAAACCCATTATCTTGTAGACTGACTTAAGATAATAAAAGGAAAAAAAGAAGAAGCTGTACCCTAAGGCACAATAACACCACAAAAGGTTTGATGCTATAATTTACTGAATGCTATTATGAACTTAAGTAGTATCAGGAATACTCCCTTTTAAGTAATGGTATACACAGATGGCTGCCTTAGTGCAGTTCAAGAAATGCAAAGCACTTGTTGAGTATATGTTTCTACCCTAGTGGGGGCCACATAGTCCTTCCTCAAGGCCACACTAATTCCAAGCTTTTGTGACTCATTTAGTTTATTTACTTATTTGATAAAGTGTGTGAGAGAGAAAGAGGTGAGAGAGAAAGAGAGAGAGAGAGAGAAAGAATGGGCATGCCAGGGCCTCCAGCCTCTGCAAAAACAAACAAACAAAAAAAAACCCTCCAGACGCATATGCCACCCTGTGCATCTGGCTTTACGTGGGTACTGAGGACTCAAACTTGGGCCCTTAGGCTTTGCAGGTAAGCACCTTAACTGTGGAGCCATCTCTCCAGCCCTGTAACTCATTTAGATTCAGACAAACAATAAAGGAGTGGTTGGAGAGACTCTTGAGTTGGTCAAGTGCTTGCCATGCAAGCCTGCGGACCTGAGTTTGGATCTCCAGCTCCAGGTAAAACTGTAAAAGCTGACCACGTGGGCTACAATCCTAGCATTGGGAACACAGACACAGGAAGATCCCTGGGGCTTGCTGACTGTGTGGTCTAGCTGAAACAGTGAGAGGCCGTTTCAGTAAATAAATAGATAAATAAGGTCTGCACAGATATTTAAAGTGCTTGCCTGTGAAACCTAAGGACCCAGGTTCATCTCCCCAGAACCTATGCAACCCAGATGCACAAGGTGAAACATGTGCACAAGGTCGCACATGCACGCAATGTGGTGCATGCATCTGAAGTTCAATCGCAGTGGCTAGAGGCCCTGGCGTGCTAGTTCTCTCTCTCTCTCTTTTATAAAGTAAAAAAAGAAAAGAAAAAGATGGAGAGTGACTGAGGAAGACACTTGATACTGACTCCTGCCTGCCTTCCATGCACACACTAACATACACATGCACGCACACCACACATATACAAAATAATAATGAAAGGACCCAAGAAGAGGATTGTGGTGCTAGGCACAGGTGATGGGGTGAAAGGTGTCACAGACTAAAATCTTCACAGAGTCTATTGACTTCCTTAGAGACATGAATTGTACAGCATCCCATCCAATAAATAGAAAGGTACTCCACTGGGTGTAGCAGAAGCAAGGAAACAGCATACAGAGAGGATTAGTTACCACTGGGTTACTTTGGATTGCTTTCCTCACATAAGTCAAAGCAAAGGGGATTTGCTTATGCTGAGTCCTTTGAGATGGGTCCTGGGAATCTCCTGTGGGTGGGCGGGGGGTGGGTGGTGGGAATGGATGATTTCCAATTCAGTTAAAAATTAGAGTGAGGCATCCAACCTGAATGATTCCATTTCAGTTTGGTCTGGTTTGGGCTGAGTTCAGATGCACAGTCCAAAACTGTAGTCTTCAATAAATTTTATTCAATGATGGTGACTATGGTAGAAAAATATGAAAGGGCACTCATGAATTTTCAGGGCATTCTCTACTTTGGTATTCATTTCTGGACCATTATTATCTTTTTTTAAAATTATTTTTATCTATTTATTTTAGAGAGAAAGAGGCAGCTAGAAAGAAAGAGAAAGGGAGAGAGAAAAAGAGGGAATGGGCATGCCAGGGCCTCTAGCCAGTGCAAACAAAGTCCAGATGCATGTGCCACCATGTACATCTTACATGGATACTGGGGGAATCAAACCTGGGTCCCTAGGCTTCACAGGCAAGTGCCTTAACTGCTAAGTCACCTCTTCAGCCCCATATAATCCTTTTTGTATTTGGCTGTAGACAGGTTGAATCAGACCGGAGCCAGCAGGCTTTGTAAGCCAGCATCTCTGACCACTGAACCATCTTCCCAGATCCCTCTCCCCATTTCTTTTTTTTTTTAAATTTAATTTATTAGTTTTCTTTTCAGCAAATACAGGCAGTTTGGTACCATTATTAGGCTCATCCATGATCTACCCCCTCCCCAATGGCCCCTCCTTGTTGATGTATATGGGTCGTGCATTGTGGAGTTAGCCCACAGTTATTGGTACGATAAATCACTCTGCATATCATGACCCAACATGTGGCTCTGACATACTTTCTGCCTCCTCTTCTGCAAAATTTCCCTGAGCTATGTTGGGTTCATTTTTGGTCTGCTTCAGTGATGAGGTGTTGGGGGCCTCTGAGGCTCTGATTTGGTAGGAGATGATTTTTCTCTGTGTTGGTCTCCTTCCCCCTTGTGCTGGTATCTGGTTCATCAGGAAAACAGCACTGTTGCTTGTTTTGCCAATTTTCCTTAGTTTCAGTCAGGGCCTTTTTGAGGTATGATGGGGTGGCTCTCTCCTTAGGATCTGCATCTATCTGAAAAAGAGAAGCAGAATCTCCAACGGAGAGTAAGTTAGCAACAGGACAAATGAGATAACCCTTACTTTTTTAATACAGAGGTTAATAGGTGTAGGCTCTCTTGTATCCCATGATTGATGGTAGCTTGATATTGGAGAGTGGGCTTATGTTTGAATATGGTTCTGACTTGTTTCCCAGCTCCAGCTATGGGTCCTGCACCACTGAGGGGATCAGTTAGCCAAATCAAGAGCAGTTGGTTCCCCACCATGGCTGTGTGCCACTATTGCACTTGTGTGGGCATCACAACAGGTTATTTGTTGCTAAGTAGGTTAGACCATGAGTTGCTTGGACAGATATATGTCATTTCCCCCAGTCGCCCATGTAGCACCTTCTGGCACTAGACATGCTGACTGTCTGGGGACTGACTCTCTCCTGGCCTCCAGCCATGTCATTCCATTTTACGCGTCAGCTGCGTATGGAGTCTTCAGCAATAGGGTCTTACCACTGGCCTTTGGTGGGTCATCAAGTACTCTGACAGAAATTTGTCATTCTTTTAGGAAACTTTGTAGGTTTCTCTGATCAAAAGCTCATTGTGGATGATAGCCCCATGCTGGTACTGGGAGTTACAGGTCAGTGCCCACTAAGAAAATGAGGAAAAAGATAACTAATATACAAGAGTTGGGGGGGGGGAGAGGAAGGGAGGGAAGATGTAGAAGATTTAGGTTAGATTTGATCCTACCCTCTCCAGTGTCTTGTGGTTTAGGTGTTTCCTGTAAGGGCCTGGTGAAGGTTCAGCCATTTGGTCTGCCTTTTAGGAAGTAGAATTTTATGGTACCATTGCCATTTGAGTTGCTCTTTATGCCACCACTCTCCATCCTAGAGCTGGTGAATGGAATCCCCCCATAACAAGGAGCTAGAGACGTCCAAGGGTTACTTAAATCTGGATAAAGATCAGCAGCTCTGCCTTCATTTTGCACATGTCTTCTTTATTTTGGGTCAGATTCTAGCTCGGCTGTGCACACACACCTTTAAGTAATTTAAGAAGTGTCTGTAGGATGTGAAGGACTTTCAACTGTCAGTTTTTAAAAAAGGTTTGTCTCAGATGTCCACTGTCTCTGCAGTGATAACTAGAAGTTTGCAGTTGTTGTCCTAAACCTGCAATCACCTTGGATTCTAGGAACAGTGGAATCATGCACACAGATCATCCTGTGGTGAGATTTTTGCCTAAATGGAAACCATTACTCCAATGAGAAAAATTGAAGTTGCCTGATAGCTGGACAGCTCATCTCGAGGAAAGCAGATTGTCCCTTGCAGCAATAAGGATTGCTGTGGAGCCACTATGCAGAACTCAGATAATGATCACGGTTTGACCAGGGCTTATTAGCTGTGTGCTTCTCCCCATCCCCTCCCCACACAGCTTCCTGTGGCTCATGCCAGGACCCTGAAGAAGGCTAAGATGTTTGGTCTCTCAGCACTTCTCAAAATTCCTTTCTTTCTTTTCCACTATTACTTTTCCACTTGGTTTCTGGGGTGAGTAGCCAGGCCTATTTTATAGGGACCCTTCAGAATTGGGCTTCTGGCCAAGGACTCTGGTAGTACTTTGATAGGTACAGAGAGTGGGCTTATCCACCTTACAGACATGCAAAGCTGCCTGGAGAAGGATGGGAAAGTAGGCTTAGCTAGAGCTTTCATCTTCCCTGGTCCACTGCATTGAAGCCTTTAACCCATTTGGAGTTGATTTTTGTAGTTGATGGTGAATTCCCCATTATGAGTTTGACTTTTGTTAATGATCAAATTGCTAGGACTTTTTTTTTTTTTTTTTTTTGCCTCCAGATCATATAAGCCAATCCCTCTTATTAAATTTAATCTCTTATCAATTCCATTTCTCTGGAGAAACTCTTACTACTGCACTCCCCTTGCAACTGTGTTGAGTCAGGGCTTCTGAGGTGGATATCAACATCCAAGGAGAGTGTGAGGGCAGAGGCCTGATCTGGCAGACCTGGAGTGTAGTGTGCTTGAAAAAGGGAAGAGACATCAGAGCTGTTCCCACTTCCTCCCTCCTTCATTTATTTTGTCTGGTGCTCCTTTCTCCCTCTCTCCCCTGAAAACAAACAAGGAGAGAGTGGCCACCTATAACCCTGTCATAGTGCCTTCCCAGAAATTGAATCAGGTGACATCCTGATGCAGGACTTCCCAGTTTCTAGAACTGGCACAAACCAGCCACCTGTTCATCCTAAACAGAACCCACAGATAAAACATGTTAATGTTTCTGCAGTGAAATAACAACTGTTCATACCAAATGTGTTAAAGACTATGAATATAATTCTAGATTATTATTAAGAAATTAGTACAGACTTCTGGTTAAGATGGCGGTGTAGGTACCACGCCAAAGCAGCCTGGGGGTTAAAAAGACCAAAAAACCTCAGCAAAATCACACTTTTACTAAAAAGTGAGGTGTATAGGAAACTGAAGTGGCAGCGGAGAAGTAGGAGAGATCCAGAGCATCCAGAGCCCGCACAGGCCGGCAAAAGCGGCCCCGGCAGCTCCACCAACCACGGCAGCAGCCGCGGCAGTGCACCAGAAAGCCGCCAGACTCGGCTCCAGCCGCAGGAAAAGCCAGGTGCAGGTGCTTCCCCTCACACCGCGCTCTCCGCAACTCAGGAAACATGAAGGGAGAGCGGCAGTGAGCAGCAGAGGAGCAGACCGTGAGGTAGAAGAATGCTTGGAGCAGCGAGAGAACCGGAGCAGCTGCAGCTCCCTCCCCTCCCCCACCGCCTGAGCCCAGCTCCAGCGAACAGAGCAGCTTCCCAGGACCCAACCACGCCAACTTGAGCCGACAGTGGGACCCAAGCAGGAGCAGAGTTCAGCAGCAACATCAGCAGCTCCGGAACCGGTACCAGCGGCCCCTAGCAGCGGCAGACCCAGGAGCGGCAACAACAGCAGACCCAGAAGCAGCAGCAGTTCCAGCAGCGGGCGTGCTGATCTGCAGGGCCACAGTTTCCAGGCTTCATTTGCCCCACAGGAAAAGCCAGTGCCCAGCTCCAGAAATCAGAACAGCAGCCCAACGACCCAGGCAGCAACTTGACTGAGACCAAACTCATCCAAGGTAACTGGGTTTGCAGCAGGGAAGGGTCTCTCTTGGTCACAAGCTGACTGAAATCCCTCAACAGACCAGAAATCTTAACCTCTGTGTTGATAGAGGATCTGGTTTTTATAATAACTACTCTGGCATACATACTTGGGGCTGTTTTTGATTGAATGGGTACAGTGTTTAGTTAACTTTTAGGATCTACCGGTGTTTTATTCCACTAAGCCTACTTGAATATTCCCATAGCAGGGAAACTCAACCCCTAGGAATACCTTTGTAGATACTCTCAGAGTCTTAAGAGCCACATCTAACACCTTAAGCTCCTACCCTGAAAATATATAACATCAAATCAATTGATACAGCTAAGAATACCCAGCTAGCTAGAAAATCCAAGCATTAACATAATCCAAGATGCAAAAATATAAACATTATAACACAAGAAACACTAAAAAGCAAGACGATATAAATCCACCTAAAAGTATTAATGCATCAGAAATGACCTCCAGTGAGAATGAGTTAGAGGAAATGCCTGAAAAAGATTTCAAAAGAAAGATTGTAAATATGTTCAAAGAAGTCAGAGAACAAATCAAAGGAGTCAAAGAGGAACTTAAAGAGGAAATCAAAGGAATCAAAGAAGATGCAGGACACCAATTTCATGAAATAAAGAAGGCAATACAAGACATAAATAAGGAAATAGAAATAATAAAGAAAAACCAGTTAGAATTACTAGCAATGAAGAACACAGTTAATGAACTAAAAACTCTGTAGAAAATCTCACCAGTAGAATGGATCAAGGAGAGGACAGAATATCTAAGCTAGAAGACCAGGTGGCAAATCTGATAAAGGCCAACAAAGAGAAAGACAAACTTATAGAAAAGTATGAGTGGGAATTTCAAGATATTCAGGACACTATGAAAAGATCAAATATTAGAACTCAGGGCATAGTAGAAGGAGAAGAATTTCACTCAAAAGGCATAGTAGGTGTCTTCAACAAAATCATAGAAGAAAATTTCCCCCAAATTGGGAAAGGGGTGCCAATACAGATACAGGAAGCCTTTAGAACCCCAGCCAGACAAAACCCAGAAAGAACCTCTCCTCACCATATTATAATCAAACTTCCAACACAAACCAAAGAAAAAATATTGAAAGCAGTTAGAGAGAAAAATCAAGTTACCTACAAAAGTAAGCCCATCAGGATTACAGCAGATTATTCAACACAAACTTTTAAAGCCAGAAGGGTTTGGAGTGATATATTCCAAGTTCTGAAAGATAACAACTGTCAACCAAGGTTACTTTATCCTGCAAAGTTATCCATTTAAATAGATGGAGAAATAAGGACATTCCATGACAAAAGCAGGTTAAAGGAGTATTTGAAGACAAAACCAGCTCTACAGAAAATACTTGATAGAATCCTGCATGCTGAAGAAAAGGAAAAGCATACATATAAGGAACCTAGAAAAAAACAAGCAATACTCAAATACTAGTTAACAGAAGAGAGCACAGGTAGAACCAGAACCACAAAAAAAAAAAAAAGGTAAACATAAATACACAACTTTCAATAATATCTCTTAATATCAACGGCTTCAATGCCCCAACGAAAAGGACATAGATTTGCAGACTGGGTTAAAAAGCAGGATCCTACAATTTGTTGTCTCCAAGAAACTCACCTTTCTACAAAGGATAGACATTACCTTAGGGTGAAAGGTTGGAAGACGGTGTTTCAAGCAAATGGTCCTAGAAAACAAGCAGGGGTTGCTATCCTAATATCAGACAGGGTAGACTTTAGTCCGACGTTAGTCAAGAAAGATAAGGAAGGTCACTTTATATTGATTAAGGGCACACTCCAACAGGAGGACATTACAATCCTAAACATATATGCACCTAACATGGGGGCTCCCAAATTCGTCAAACAAACACTATTAGAACTAAGGTCACAGATAACACCAAACACAGTGGTGGTGGGTGACTTTAACACCCCACTCTCATCAATTGACAGGTCATCCCGGGAAAAAATAAACAGAGAGGCATCTGGACTAAATGAGGTCATAGAAGGAATGGACCTAACAGATATATACAGGACATTTCATCCAAAGGCTGCAGAATATACATTCTTTTCAGCAGCATATGGAACATTCTCTAAAATAGACCATATATTAGAACACAAAGCAAATCTTAACAAGTTCAGGAAAATTGAAATAATTCCTTGCATTCTATCTGACCACAATGGAATTAAACTACAAATAAGTAGCAAGAAAGGCTATAGAGCATACACAAAATCATGGGAACTAAACAATACACTACTAAATGATGAGTGGGTCAATGAAGAAATCAAAGAGGAAATCAAAAAAATTATAGAGTCAAATGATAATGAATACACAACATAGCAAAATCTCTGGGACACAATGAAGGCAGTTCTAAGAGGTAAATTTATAGCCTTAAGTGCCTATATTAAGAAATTAGAAAGGTCACAAGTAAACTACCTAATGCTTTGCCTTAAAGCTTTGGAAAAAGAAGAACAAGGCAAACCAAAAATCAGTAGACGGGAAGAAATAATAAAGATTAGGGCAGAAATTAATGAAATAGAAACAAAAAGAACAATCCAAAGAATTAATGAAACAAAGAGTTGGTTCTTTGAAAGGATAAACAAGATTGATAAACCCTTAGCAAATCTGACCAAAAGAAAGAGAGAAGAGACACAAATTAATAAAATCAGAGATGAACAAGGTAACATCACAACAGATTCCAGAGAAATTCAAAAAATCATAGGGACATACTATAAAAGCATATACTCCACAAAGTATGAAAATCTGAAAGAAATGCATGATTTCCTTGATCTATATGACCTATCTAAATTAAATCAAAATGAGATTAATCACTTAAATAGACCTAAAACAAACATGGAGATCCGAACGGTTATCAATAATCTCCCAACTAAAAAAAAGCCCAGGCCCAGATGGATTCACTGCTGAATTTTACCAGACTTTTAAGGAAGAGCTAACACCATTGCTTCTTAAGCTTTTCCATAAAATAGAAAAAGAAGGAATTCTACCAAACTCCTTCTATGAGGCCAGCATCACCCTGATACCAAAACCAGGCAAAGATAGAACAAAAAAAGAAAATTACAGACCAATCTCCTTCATGAACATAGATGTAAAAATTCTCAACAAAATATTGGCAAACAGAGTACAAGAATATATCAAAAAGATCATTCACCCTGACCAAGTAGGCTTTATCTCAGAGATGCAGGGATGGTTCAACATACGCAATTCTATAAATGTAATACATTACATAAATGGGTTGAAGGACAAAAATCACATGATCATCTCATTAGACGCAGAGAAAGCATTTGATAAAATCCAAGATCCCTTCACGATAAAAGTCCTACAGAGACTGGGAATAGAAGGAACATATCTCAATATAATAAAGGCTATTTATGACAAGCCTACAGCCAACATATTACTAAATGGGGAAAAACTGGAAGCTTTTCCACTAAAATCAGGAACAAGACAAGGGTGTCCACTGTCCCCACTTTTATTTAACATAGTTTTGGAAGTCTTAGCCATAGCAATAAGGCAAGAGACACACATAAAAGGGATAGAAATTGGAAAGGAAGAGATCAAGTTATCATTATTTGCAGATGACATGATTCTATACATAAAGGACCCTAAAGACTCTACTAGCAAACTGTTAGAGCTGATCAAAACCTACAGCAATGTAGCAAGGTACAAAATAAACACACAGAAATCAGTATCCTTCATATATGCTAACAACAAACACACAGAGGATGAAATCAGAGAATCACTCCCGTTCACAATTACATCAAAAAAAATAAAGTAGCTTGGAATAAACCTAACCAAGGAAGTAAAGAATCTCTACAATGACAACTTTAAAACACTCAAGCAAGAAATTGCAGAAGACACTAGAAAGTGGAGAAACATCCCTTGTTCCTGGATTGGAAGAATCAATATTGTGAAAATGGCAATCTTACCTAAAGCAATCTACACATTTAATGCAATCCCTATCAAAATTCCAAAGGCTTTCTTCATGGAAATAGAAAAAACAATCCAAAAATCCATTTGGAATCACAAAAAACCTCGAATATCTAAAATAATACTGAGCAACAAAAATGAGGCTGGTGGTATCACCATACCTGATTTTAACCTATACTACAGAGCCATAGTAACAAAAACAGCATGGTACTGGCACAAAAACAGACATGTAGATCAGTGGAACAGATGTAAGCCCAAGTAGCTATAGCCACCTGATATTCGATAAAAATGCCAAAAATACTCATTGGAGAAGAGACAGCCTCTTCAGCAAATGGTGTTTTGAAAACTGGATATATATCAGCAGAAGGATGAAAATAGATTCTTCTCTCTCTCCATGCACAAGAATTAAGTCCAAATGGAATAAAGACCTTAACATCAGACCAGAAACTCTGAAACTGCTAGAGGAAAAAGTAGGGGAAACCCTTCAACATATTGTTCTTGGCAAAGACTTTCTGAATACAATCCCAATTGCTCAGGCAATAAAACCACAGATTAATCACTGGGACCTCATGAAATTACAAAGATTTTGCACCGCAAAGGACACAGTGAAAAAAGCAAAGAGGCAACCTACAGAATGGGAAAAAAATCTTCGCCAGCTATATATCTGATAGAGGATTAATATCTAGGATATACAAAGAACTCAAAAAGTTAAATAATAAGGAATCAAACAAGCCAATCAAAAAATGGGCTATGGAGCTAAATAGAGAGCTCTCAAAGGAAGAAATACGAATGGCCTATAAGCATCTAAAAAAATGTTCTACGTCACTAGTCATCAGGGAAATGCAGATTAAAACTACATTGAGATTCCATCTCACTCCTGTCAGATTGGCCACCATCATGAAAACAAATGATCATAAATGTTGGCGGGGATGTGGAAAAAAAGGAACCCTTCTACACTGCTGGTGGGAAATGCAATCTGGTCCAGCCATTATGGAAAACAGTGTGGAGGTTCCTAAAACAGCTAAATATTGATCTACCATATGACCCAGCTATAGCACTCCTAGGCATATATCCAAAGGACTCATCTCATTTCCTTAGAAGTACATGCTCAACCATGTTTATTGCTGCTCAATTTATAATAGCTGGGAAATGGAACCAGCCTAGATGTCCCTCAACAGATGAATGGATAATGAAAATGTGGCACATTTATACAATGGAGGTCTACTCAGCTATAAAGAAAAATGAAGTTATGAAATTTGCAGAAAAATGGATGGACCTGGAAAGTATTATACTAAGTGAGGTAACCCAGGCCCAGAAAGCCAAGCGCCACATGTTCTCTCTCAAATGTGGATCCTAGCTACAGATGACTGGGCTTCTGCGTGAGAATGAAAATACTTAGTAGCAGAGGCCAGTAAGATAAAAAGGAGAAATAAAGGGTAGAGAAAGGAAGGGAGGAGGATACTTAATAGGTTGATATTGTATATATGTAATTACAATGATTGTAATGGGGAGGTAATATGATGGAGAATGGAATTTCAGATGGGAAAGTCTGGGGGTGGAGAGGGAGGGAATTACCATGGGATATATTTTATAATCATGGAAAATGTTAATAAAAAATTTTAATTTAAAAAAAAATAAGAAATTCATACAGGAAATATTGTAAGAAGTAAAGATAAAAAGTACTCTGGATTTTTGTCAAACTCCAATCATGCACAAGTAGAAACTAAGTTAAAGAACCTTTCTGTCCAACTACTTTGCACAAAAACAACTCATAACACTGAGCACTTTTTTTTTTTTTTAGAGAATAGGTTGTATCAGTTCTATCAGTTGTCAATTACATGATGCATGGAAAGCAAGACTTGCAAGACTGTCAGGTCCCTGCCAAATGTCTCTTCACAGCCAGTAACAGAGCATCTGCCTCAAACATGAAACCTCCCTCACTAAACAGATTCCTTCCCTTTTATCTGCGCACATGACAAAGTCTGAGTGTGAGGCATGATCACTCTCTGTTAAAGAGAACTGCACCACTAGAGGTAATCCTCCAGAAGTGCTTATCTTATTACAGTCCCAGGTCACGCCTCCAAGGGAGAACATAGAAATATCTATACCAGACATCTCAGTGTAGATCTTTATCATCCGTATTATAAATAGGTTCGTGACTCAGGTTTATACCAGACAGCATGCTAACAAATTTATCGAAATTTTAGTTGCTTCAACATTAGCAGATGTGCTTTTAAGTCATTACTCCATGATGATGTAAATTCTGTGGGTAGCTGTGGTGGTTTACTTTTATGTAGAGAATTGGTTAGGTTGTGATAACTTGCTTGGTCAAATAGTAGCCTGGATGTTGCAAAGATGTTTTGTAAATGTGATTGGCATTTACAGCCAGCTAACTTTAAGTAAGGGAGATCTCCTGGTAATATTAGTGGGACTAATCTAAACAGTTGAAGAACTTCAGAGCCAAGTTGAGGTTTCCTAGAGAAGAAGGAATTCGACCTCAGGATTATAACATAGAAACCCTAATTTTACAGCTGTCCAACTTTCCTTACAGGTTATCCCATGGTTGTGTGAGACAATTTATTAAAATAAACCCATCCAACATAAAAATTATATTTAAAAAATGTCAGGTTGCTGGGTGTGGTGGCGCATACCTTTAATCCCAGCACTCAGGAGGCAGAAGTAGGAGGATCGCTGTGAGTTCAAGGCCACCCTGAGAGTCCATAGTGAATTCCAGGTCAGCCTGGGTTAGAGTGAGACCCTACCTTGAAAAACCAAAAGAAAAAAAAAAGTGTCAGAATCTGGGCTGGAGAGATGGCTTGGCAGTTAAAGCACTTGCCTGTGAAGCCTAAGGACCCATGTTCAACTCTCCAGATCCCACATAAGCCAGACACACAAGTGAAGCAAGGGCAAGGTTGCACATGTCCACTAGGTGATACAAACATCTGTAGTTCAATTTCAGTGGCTGAGGCCCTGGCGCACCAATTCTCTCTATCTATCTATCTATCTATCTATCTATCTATCTATCTATCTATCTATCTAAAAATAAAACTGTAAGGCATCTCTTAGACCAAGGTTTCAAATCCTTCCATATTTCTCCTGAAAATCAGCTCCAAAAGGCCAAAGCCACACAGTTAGGTGTCTAGCAGCAGCACCACTCCTGGTACCAAAATCTGCATTAGTCAGTGTTCTCTAGAGGAGAAGAACCGCTAGAATGAATTATATTAAAAAGGGAATTAATTGGATTAGCTTATGGTAGTCCAAAAGCAGTTGCAGGTCTGAGAATCAAGGAACCCAGTAGCTACTCAGTCCACATAGCCAGATGTTTCAGCAGTCCCGATCTGGCACTGAAGGCCTGTAGGCTTCCTGAGGAGCCATTGTTTTTCATTTCACACGGGTCTTCACTTGACTCTGGCCTTCAGTCCGTGCTTGTCTTCAATCCACTGTGGAAGGCAGCATGCAGCTCTAGCAGCCAAGTAGAAGGAAGGGTTCTTTTCACCCAGAGCTTCCTTATATAAAGTCCCCCTCTGAGAGGGGCTTCCCACTAGTGGGAAGGGCTCACCCTGGGGAAAAGACTTCCTCCTTCAGTTAATCCTTTCTGGAAGCAACCTCGGAGACCCACCCAAAAGGGATTTCAGTGAATTACTAAACAGATCAAGTTGACAACACCTTAACCATCACAGAGATAGGAGGATCACCAAGAATTCGAGGCAACCCTGAGACTACATAATGAATTCCAGGTCAACCTGGACTAGAGTAAAAACCCACCTGGGGTGGGGGAGTTATAATCCTATGGAGATAAAGAGTATGCTCCCCAATGTCAAGCTCCCACTACTCTTTGACTAAAAGAGGGACTACACCCATCAAAATCTCTAAATTAATAATGCTTATCCAACTTACTCTGTGCTAACTTCACTCTCCATCAGAGAATCTGTTTTTCTTTTTCTGAAGGTAGTGAGACCCAAGGAGGTTAAACCACCCCTCACATTTCAGCCAAGGCCCAGGTGAAACCACAGAGGAACTGGGGAGATGAGCGAGGCTGCTTCCATGGTGAGCCTGATGATCTCTGCCAGGGTGAAGAAGACAGACCCTGAGCATACTCACCAAAGCAGAGATCCAGAGGCTCCTAAGAGCTCATCAGCAAAGTAAACTTAAAACTCACCCACCAAGGCTCAGAGAATTTTGTGGAAGATGGGATGGAAACGTTGTAAGAGTCACAGGCATGCCTCCCCTCAATAACTGACTGCTGCTCCCACAATGCATAACCCTCATCCCCATGGGGAACAGCAGCAACCCCACTGAGGAGGACCCCTAGTGGGCTGGGGCAGGGAGGAGGAAAAAGATGATACCAACACATGATATATCCATTCAAAGTAAATTCTTTTTTGTTGTTGTTGTTTTTTGTTTTTTGAGGTAGGGTCTCACTCTGGCTCAGGCTGACCTGGAATTCACTATGTAGTCTCAGGGTGGCCTTGAACTCTCGGAGATCCTCCTACCTCTGCCTCCCGAGTGCTGGGATTAAAGGCGTGCGCCATCATGCCCAGCCAAAATATATTCTTAATTGAAAAACAGTATCAAATAAAAAGTCCAAGTACCTATTGAATGGCTATGAATATATTTATTTAAAAAATCCTATTGATTTTGTTTCTCTGGGAGCCCTGAATATTCATATTGTTAGAACCAGAATGTCTTCATTTTTGGATTCTGTCATTTTATTGTAACTCTCTGTTTCCCAAGAGTGCCCAAGACCCGCCCCCCACAACCAATTATTACTTTCAGGAATAACCCAGACCACCTACCCCCATTATCACTTCCTGTAGTGGCCCATGTCCTGAGGCCAGGCCAACCACCCTGAAACCAAAGAATCCCAAAGACCCCATTGCCCCATAAGTAGCTTCTAGTCTGATGGGAAGTAGCTTCTGACATGTCTGGCCTGAGCCCTTCTTAAGTTTTCCTGAATAAAACCTGTCTCTGCTGTTGTCTTCTCTCTTGTTTATTTTTTTATGTTTTTGTTTATTTTTATTTATTTATTTGTGAGCGATAGAGAGAGAAAGAGGCAGATAGAAAGAAAATGGGTGCGCCAGGGCCTCTAGCCACTGCAAGTGAACTCCAGATGAGTGCGCCCCCTTGTGCATCTGGCTAATGTGGGTCCTGGGGAATTGAGCCTTGAACCGGGGTTCTTAGGCTTCACAGGTAAGCACTTAACTGCTAAACCACCTCTCCAGCCCTTCTCTCTTGTTTCTTTCCTGCTTTGTTCTAACACATACTGCTTTCAATATTTAATTTCTTTTGTGTATTACAGGTTGCTTCTGACCAGTGGACTGGTGGTAGTGTTCACTTCCTCATTTTCAGATGAATTCAATGAACACATAGTTAACATTTGCCCTATCTGCCCTTACACTGTTTTCCTATTTTCCATTAGTCCTTAATCATCATTTCACTGAGCATTTTCTGTGACCTGCCATTCAGTTTCTTTGGCTTTTGACTTGGAAGCTCTTTTTCATCATGGCAGACACTGTGTTCTAAAATAACTTTACTTACTGAGTTATTGATTACAACAGATACTTTACTTCTCTTCACTGTTACTTATAGGTACATCTCCAATTCATTTTTGAAGAATAAAGTTAACCCAAATTTTTAAAGTAACAAAAATGCACACAGAAGACATGACAGTAATGGGTATGAACTCCAAGACCCAGCTAACAGTCACAATTGTTTTTGCCATTAGAGTTTTGTCCACATAATGACAAAAAGCCTTCTGCTTTTCTGAGCTTTGGGGATTTTGTACTAGCAGGGAGAGAAATGTGGCCCATACCTACTTCCTGCTGAAACGTCACACATTTTGAAATGTACTTGTCCTTGTTTGACTAAGCATTAAGACAGAGTGTTCTCTGCCACCCACTTTACATGTGGGACATTAATAAGACAACAGTGATCTCATCCTCTTGGCTTGATTTCCTTGGCAGAGGTTCCAGAGAAGTGGCAGAGAGATGCTCCAGATCCATAGGTCAAAGCTGATGATGTGCCCACCCTGCCCTCACTGCTCTTTGTGCACCCAGAATTTTAAGACCTGGGAAGCCTACCTTCCTGAAAGGAAGCCCTTTCACTACTCATGCCTTACCTTCCAAGACCTTTCCTGTCCTTTTGAGGGCCTTGACTCTTCAATGCTATTCCTCAGTTGTGTTAACTACCATTCTCATCATGGTGACAAAATAGCTGACACAAATTCTTATGGTTGTTTGAATGTAAAATGGCCCCATAGCTTCATGTGTTTGTGATTAAGCCTCATACTTAATCCCAGCTGGTAAAACTGTTTGGAAAGTAGTGGAGACTTTAGAAGGTGGAGCCTTGCTCGAAGAGGTGTGTCATAAGGGCTGCACTTTGGAGTGTTACTGACCAACCCTGCTTGATGCACTCAGCTCACTCTCGCTACTTCCTCCCTGCTGCTATGGAGATGTGACACCCAGCTGTCTGCTCCTGCCATGCTTTCCCTACCATAACAAAACTTCCTTGCTGGGCATGGTGGCACACACCTTTAATCTCAGCTCTCAGGAGGCAGAGGTAGGAGGATTGCCATGAGTTCAAGGTCACCCTGAGACTACATAGTGAATTCCAGGTCAGCCTGAGCTAGAATGAGACCCTACCTCCAGAAACCAAAAACCAAAAAAAAAAAAAAAAAAAAAAAAAAAAAAAACCTTCCACTCAAAACTATAAGCCAGAAATAAATCTTTTCCTTCCATATGTTGCCCCTAGTTGGATGCTTTGTCCCAGTAACAAGAAGGTAACTGCTACCATACTTAAAGGAGAAAGGATTTATTTTGGCTCATGAGCGTAGAGGTTTTAGTCCATAATCTTTGGCTCCATTGATTTTGAGTCTCTGGTTCTAGACATCATCATGGCATCAGGAGCACTGGAAGGAGGACAATATTCACCTTACGGAAGACAGGAAGCAGACAGCAGCAGAGAGGTATCTCAGACAAGATATAGCCCCTAAGGACACACCCCTACTGACCAGCTTCCTCCAGCAAAGGGTTCCACAAATGTCCCAGTATCCCCAGTTAGGCACCAGGCAGTCAGCACATGAGCCTGTGGGAACATTTTATATTCATGTGTAACACCAATGAGAATGCCTTCTTAGGCCACCTAATCCATGCCACACATTAGGAATACAGGGAGACGGACAGATTGATATCCAAGGGACTCTGAGTTCTGTCCTGCAACAAAATACACACACAGAAAATGATGTTGGGCAAGGAAGCATGTAGTATTTAGATGGATTTTGGCCCACATGTGTGAACACCTGTGATCAAGAGTGAGCCACACGTAATTGTTGATGAAAGAATTTGCTTGACTGATTTGGTTGAAAGCAGGAAAAATACAATGAAACAGATCTTCCAACTTCAAGCCCTATATAAATGCTGTCCCCAAATATTTTCACACTTGATGTTTGGGTCAGTTTTTTGTTTGTTTGTTTGTTTGTTTTGGTTTTTCGAGGTAGGGTCTCACTCTAGCTCAGGCTGACCTGGAATTCACTATGTAGTATCAGGGTGACCATAAACTCATAGTGATCCTCCTACCTCTGCCTCCCATGTTCTGGGATTAAAGGCATATGCCACCACACCTCACTTGGTCAGGTTTTAAGCATCTAGATTCATTATATAAATTCTCAAGCCTTGTAATGAAATTCTATGGGTGATTGGCCATGTTATGCATCACCTGGTTGGTACTAGACTTGATTTGATGTTCCCTTGCCTTTAGCCCTCAGTGGAATTTCCCCTGGATCTGTAAGCATCAAATAAATTTCCTTCCTTCCATAACTGTATATGGTTTGGAAGTTCATTCCAGTGATGTGTGGCTATCTACTCCACTAATCATCATGGACATGCAATTGAAAATACAGTGTAGTGTTAGTTCACACGTGTTAGGATGTCTATTAACAAAAAGACAAAAGTTAAAAAGTATTAGCAAGGCCTGAAAGCACAACATTTAATGTTCATACTCATATATTAAATCTGCTCTCACTTGTGGTTAGAGAAGCTTCTCTTTTCAGATGGCAATGACCACTGGGATGACCCAAAAGGCAACATAGTGCTGAGAAGAAGGGATGGAGGAGTGTCCAGCACTGCAACATCTCACACCTGCTAAGGCTCAGGGTCCATAGTGGAAGAAATGGCAGAAAAAATATAAGAGCCAAAGGAAGGGTACAACTCCTTACATACAACTGTCCAGACCAAGACCTTGAAGTGCCTAGCAATACCCACACAAGACCCTTATAATAGGAGAAAAATATGCTGACATCAAATTAAAAGAGAGACTAATGGAGACAGGGAGGGGATATGAGGGAGAGCAGAGTTATGAAGGGGAATGTGGGAGAGGGGAGGGAAATACCATGGCTTATTGTCTGTGAGTATAGAAGTTGTCAATAAAAAAAAATATGTTTTAAAAAAAAGTATTGGCAAGGATACAAAAAAGGGGAAACCTACATACTTGGGAATGTAAGTTAGAGCAGGCAGTATGGAAAAAGAGTATGAGATTTCTCAAAAAAAAAATTAAAATAACTCCCAAATGATCTGTCACTTTCACAACTAGTTGCTAGTCAAAAGGGAATGTTGAGAGTATGTTGAGAAGATCTGTTGATTGCCATGTTTATTATACTATTATTAATAATGTCTGACTGAGATGTGACACTATCCTAAGTGTTAAGTGCTAACCTAAGTGTTAGGTGGGTAAAGAAAATATGAATGGTACACACAGTGGCAATGCTATTCACAAATCCCATCATCTGCAACAACATGGAGGACATTTTATTAAGTGAAATAAATCTGGCACAGAAAGACAATACCACATGATCTTATTCAGACATAGAATGTAAAAGAGTTAATCTCTTAGAAACTGAAGGTAGAATAGTAGTAACCAGGGGTTAGGGTGTGTTGGTAGGGGAAAGACTTAGGAATGCTGGTCAAAGGAAGCAATATTCTAGTTGGATAGGAGAAATAAGTACAAGAGATCTATTTACAAGATGGAGATGATAATAATATGTAGGTTCTTGAAGATAGAATGAATTTCTTATTGCAAAGTTAAAACAGTGTATAATAATGTAGATGTTAATTGGCTAAATGTAGCCATTCTGCAATATGTAAATATGTATTTCAAAACATCTGGGTGGGGCTGGAGATATGGCTTAATGGTTAAGGCACTTCCTGCAAAGCCATAGGACCCAGGTTTAGTTTCCCAGGACCAGGGCATAAACCAGATGCACAAGGTAGCACACACATCTGGAGATCTTCAGTAGCTTCAGGCCCTGGAATATCCATTCTCCCTCTCTTTCTTTCTCTCTCAGATAAATAAAATAAAAAACAAATAAAAACATCTGGGTATAGTGGTACATTCCTGTAATCCCAGGACTTCAGAGTCTCAGGAGGAGGATTATGAGTTCCAAATGAGTCTGAGAAATGTAGTGAAACCTAGAATAAAAAACAATCATGCTGGGCATACCTTTAATCCCAGCACTTGTGAGGCGGAGGTAGGAGGACCACTGTGAGTTCAAGATCAGCCTGAGAGTACATAGTGAATTCCAGGTCACCCTGAGCTAGAGTGAGACCCTTCCTCAAAACACCAAAAAAAATAAAAAAAAAATAAAAATCATGAATCATGTTGCACATAGAAAATGTATAGTATAGTTTATCTGTCAATTAAAAACAATGCAAACACAAAGAAAGGGATATTTTCAGATCAGAGGAGAGCTATGTGGTCAAGTATACAGATTCCTTACAGTGGGGAAATCTGTGGTGGTGTGAACATGTGGGTGAAGAGCCTAGTTTTCCATCCTATAGCACAGGACTCCTGTAGGTGTGTAGTTGCTCCACATGTTTCTTTTTTATATTTAAAGAACCTTCCTGTTGAAGTATTATACACAAGTAAAAGTGTACATATTATATTGTACAGCTCAATAAGTAACACAAACTGAAGACATTTGTGTAACCAATTCCTGGATCAAACAACAGACCATCGTCCATAACAAGAAATCCCTGTCATGTCCTCTTTCAGCTGCCAGCTCCCAGCCACTTTGCAACTGGACAGACGTAACATTCACAGCTCTTGCCGGGTTTTATGTATGCTGTGGATGGAATCATATACAGTGTTCATACATACAAGTCCTTTTTTTAAAAAATGTTTTATTTGTTTGGGAGAGAGAAAGAAAGAGACACACATGCAGAGAGAATGGGCATGCCAAGGCCTCTAGCCACAACAAACAAACTCCTGATGCATGTGCCACCTTGTGCATCTGTTTTTACATGGGTACTGGGGAATTGAACCTAGGGCTTTTGGCTTTGCCAGCAAGTGTCTTAATCACTAAGCTATCTCTCTCTCCAGCATCTGGATCCTTTTGTTTGTGATATTCACTGTGCTGTGTGCAGGTATAGGCTGGTCATTCCTATTGCTTTGTAATGAATCAGTGAACTTTGGTATATTTATACAATGGAATATGATCACTTTCATTTTCATTAACAATATCTTGTATTGAAATCAAGAGCACAGCTAGGGCTGGTTGAGGTTAAGGCACTTGCTTGCGAAGCCTAAGAACACATGTTTGAATCTCCAGGTCCCAGGAAGCCAGACACACATGTAATGCAACCATGCAATGCCGCACATGCGCACAAGGGGGCGCATGCATCTGCAGTTCTTTCACAGTGGAGTGGCTGAAAGGGTCTATTCATTCTCTCTCTCTCTACCTTTCTCTTTTTCTCTCTCTCAAAACTAAAAAAAAAAAAAAAAAAAAAAAGAGCTCAGCTGTTGAAACTTACGTCCACTGCTGCAGCTATGTGATTCCCTGGTTAGTTTTACAGAAGCTTAGTGGCATCAGGGTTTTGAGTAAGGATGATATATCTCTCAGGCACTTATGGCTGCTTCTGAGCCAAGAAAAGTTGGTTTGCTTCATATGTGGAACTAGTTTGAAAACAAAATGTTAAGTCTCTCAAATTTCATTGTCAAGTATCACTGATAATCTTAGAACTCTATTTGTAGAGTAACAACTTTTCAGATTAAAAATAGAATGAAAAAGACATTTAATCTGTATGATTTGCTGAGCTGTATACAGATTCTATGTACACTATCACATTATGTATTGCCTCTAAAATGCTGTTTCTCTTATGGTTTATATAGTTGCAAAAACATGCTATTTTTAAATTTATTCTTTTAATGTTGTGTGTGAGTATGTATGAGTGTATGCATGCTGCTGTGTGAAGGGTTAATAAGTCACAAAGTGACTGAGCAAACTGACCTCAGTTGAGGTTCAGAGCAATAGATCTCCCAAAAAGTCTATGGCTACAAAATACTGCAAATGTTTTCTCTGATAGGAACAGCTGGTGTGCAGAGACCCTTAACCCAAGACCATAAAGAAGACAAACAGACTCAATGAGCAGAACAGCCTGAACCCCCCTTCTTTTTCTCTACCCCATTTTCTCCCCGCCCCCCACTGCCTGATCCCATAAAACCCAGCTCAGCTGTGTATGCATGAGCAGTCTTCAATCCCACAGAGGATGTCCACCCTCCATTGTTCTTTGCTCTAAATAAAGGGCAATCTACTGCTGTCAAACTTGGTTTCTCTTTCTTTTATTTTCACATCACCTAGGTTGTTCCCAGTCCTTGTCCAGATCCAACACTGTACACATGTGGAGGTCACCCTCTGGTATCAGTCTTGCCTTCCACCTTGTTTGATAGGCCCTCTTTTCTTGCTCACTGCTGAATACACCAGGCTGGTTGGATCACACTTCCAAGTTCCTCCTGGCTGAGCCCTCCATCATGCCTGTGGGCACATAGGGATTACAGACGCATGCAGTGCATGGCTTCTGGGGATTTGAACTCTGGTTGTCAGGCATGTGTAGCAAGTGCCTTTTATCACTGAGCTGTCTCCCAAGCCCCACATGCAATTTTTTTTTAATTCCTTTTTTTTTTTTTTTTAAGGAAAGTCCAGCAGGCTGGCCTTTTAATTTTATGTGAGAGTGAGAGGGAGATAGAGAAAGGTTGGGGGGGGGGGGGAAATTGGTGTGCCAGGGCCTCCAGCCACTGCAATCAAACTCCAGACACGTGCACCACCTAGTGTGCAGGTGCGGCCTTGAGCACCTGCATCACCTTGCGTCTGGCTTACATGGACCTGGAGAGTGGAACATGGGTCCTTGGGCTTCACAGGCAATCACCTTAACCACTAAGCCTTCTCTCTAGACCACACATGCTATTTTTGTTACCAAAACTTCTCCTTTATTTAATTTTTTTTTTTTTTTTTTTACTTTGATAGGTGCTTGTTCTTCCACTGACTTCAGAAGTTCCCTATGGTTAAACTTCATTATTACAGTGTTTTATTTATTTATTTATTTATTTTGGTACATCAGGAATTAATGGTGTTTGAACAAAAGTTAAAAACCTGTATTACAGAAAAGTTCACTGTTAGTTTTCTTAAATTAAAATTCCTGCATGAAAGGTATTGTAGTTTGGGTCTGGATTATCTCTCAAAGGTCAATGTATTAACAGCTTCCTCCCCAGGTTGGTGCCATTGGGAGACGGTAGAACCTTTAAGAGTACTAGTGGGAGGTCACTGAATGCACGCCCTCAAGGGGTAACAGAATCCCAGTTCCTTCCTCTTCCTCTGTTTGCCTCCCAGCAGCTTCCTTGTGTTCCCACTATGATGTATCACCTTGCCACAGGCCCCAAAGTAACCAGGACGACTGAGCATTGAAATCTCCAATGCTGTGAGCCAAAATTACCTTTCCTGCCTTTAAAGTTGCTTATATCAGGTATTTTTATTAGTGTAGTAGAAAATTAACACAAAAAATACATATATATATATATATATATATACACATACACACACACACACACACACACACATACATGCATACATACATACAAATACTGAAGGAACCCCCACAAGGGGGACCCTCACGCTCTGCCCGGATATGGTGACACCCCAAATCACTCACAAGAAGCGGTCTTGATGCAAACTGCAAGAGGATTTTATTCCAAGCGCACTGGGGCCCACAGTCGTACACCGCACAGGGGTAGAGGACCTCAGAGCCCCGAATGCAGGAACGGGACAGTTTTTATAGGGTTTCTAACAAAGCCTGTGCATTAGACCAATCATTTTTTTAATATCAGGAGCCCGCAGGGTGCGAGCCAGTCAGTTTGTGCCACCCCATAGTTTCTAAGCCAATTAGTTTAATTTGTTCAAGCCCCTCATGGACCAATCAGTCTCCTATGACCTTGGTGGTCAGCATTTGCGCAGGTCCTTGGGTGGGAGTAGTAGAGTGTGGTATCAGTCTCCTATGACCTTGGAGGTCAGCATTTGCGCAGGTCCTTAGGTGGGGGTAGCAGAGTGTGGTATCAGCTTCCTATAACCTTGGTGGTCTGAGGCAGGCTGCTACAGCTTATGGTGTGAGCTACTAAGGCTTACAGTGTGGGCTATTAAGGCTTATGGTGCAGGCTATTTACAGAAACCAAATAAGTGGTTTACTTCATTACTCATTTCCCATCCTTGAGGGCTATCTCATGCCCTTTTTACCTAGTTTTATATTAGGAGCGGGCTCTGATATAATGAGAAGAGGGATTCTTTACTTGCTTCCAACAGAGAGTAAAGCCTGGAGTTTGAGGTATGCAGGGGCCCGCTTAAGCTCCCTTTGGAGCGTGATAGTATTTCTGGGCTTCTGAATTCTTGGGCCTTTCAATACATGTAGACACACACACACACACACACACACACACACACACACACACACACATATATATAAATATATTTGTTTTGTTTTGAGGTAGGGTCTCACTCTAGCCCAGGCTGACCTGGACTTTACTATAGAGTCTCAGGGTGGCCTCGAACTCACATCAATCCTCCTACCTCTGCCTCCCTAGTGCTGGGATTAAAGGCGTGCACCACCACACCTGGCTATACACTTATGTTTTGAAGTAGGATCTCACTCTAGCCCAGGCTGATCTGGAATTCACTATGTAGTCTCAGGCTGGCTTAGAATTCACAGCAGTCCTCCTACCTCAGCCTCCTGAGTGCTAGGATGAAAGGAAATAGCAATTCTATTCTGGGCATGCTAAAGGTGAGTACAAAAGTGGAGACTGGTTTGGCAGCTGGATAAATATGTTGGGCATTCAGAAAAGAGAGGTGGGCTAACACTATATAATCTGGAGTTATTAGCACATAGTGATATCCACACCATGGAAGAGAATGGGTTTTCTGAGGAAGCAAGTGTAGTTAGAGAGGAGGGAGCAGGCTGTCCTTGAGGAGCTGAAGTAGGAGCAGGCTGGGAAGAAGATGGTGCCATGCCTTTGATTTCTCTCGGTCTGGTCGCATGCTTACTAAAAGTATCTATTATATGATTTCTCATATAGCCCCACCTATAAAGGAAACACTGGCCACCTGGATTTGGAACAATCTAGCCCCTGTGACAGTTTTTGCTTTTGTTTTTGTTTGTTCCAATAAATTGGTTACATTCACAAGGTTGGTTTGAGTCATCCAGGTGTGCTGACAAAATCAGATGGTGGGTTCCCATCACACGAGCCAGGCACAGGGCTATGGAAATTCCCCAAGGAAATGAATGCCACGCTGCTCCTGGCACTCCGCCTCAGCTCTCATCACTCTGCAGCCTGCCAAGCAAGAATGTTCTCACATTTCCACAAATGGCGAACAATCCTAAGCCAGGTAGAGCTGACAGAATATTCTCTTTCTTCACAGCATCCTTTTGAAGCATCAAAGACCTACTGATTTATGACAGTCTTTCTTCCATGCACAATTTGCATTTTCTTAGGTCGGTGTCCTTATTACTATGTCAGGATCCTTCTCTATGTGTTTGATCTGGGCTCCAGAATTTTATTTCATTTCTGGGTTATTAGTGTGCAAATAATCCAAAACTCAAAATGACAAAGGCACTGGAGAAATGGCCTTCCCACCTTCTCCAAATTCAGGCTTTCTCCCTAACCCACTGATGCCTCCTCATACAATCACGTGGACACACTTCTCCACAAGGTGACCAGGAAATGCACTCTCTGACTTGGCAACCACATGCCCAGTGCTCCTAAAGAAGAAGTAGTCCTTTAGAAAAAGGAAGAATTGGGCTGGAGAGATGGCTTAGCGGTTAAGCACTTGCTTGTGAAGCCTAAGTTCTCTGGTCCAAGGCTCGATTCTCCAGGACCCATGTTAGCCAGATGCACAAGGGGGCGCTCCCATCTGGAGTTCGTTTGCAGTGGCTGGAGGCCCTAGTGCGCCCATTCTCTCTCACTCTGTCTCTCTCCCTCAGCATCTTTCTCTCTGTGTCTGTTGCTCTCAAATAAATAAATAAATAAAAGTAAATTTAAAAAAAGAGAGAGAGAAAGGAAGAATGACCTCTGGTGAGCACACAGCAGGCTCTCTGCACTGTCTCTCTCCCTCTGTAAAACTTCAGACCTCCCTCCCTGGGATGAGGTGGCTGTTTTGTGTACTGGGGAGAGGGGAAACTTTTGTGAAATGTTTGTGGTGTTTTGCTTTTTTTTTTTTTTTTTGCAATTTTATTTATTTATTTACAAGGAGAGAAGGAGAGGGAGAATGAGAATGAATGAATATGGATGTACCAGGGCCTCTAGCCACCGCAAACGAATTCCAGATGCATGCATTACTTTGTATATCTGGCTTTATGTAGGTACTAGGAAACCCAGATCATTAGGCATTATAGACCAGTGCCTTGACCACTAATCCATCTCTCTTCAGACCTACAATGTGTTTTGAACAGAGCTATTTGTGTATCTGAGGAAGAACACCCAAGGCCCAGGAACAGCCAGGACTGGTAATGTCCAGAGCCCATAAGGTTAGAGGGCTAGAGAGTGGAAGGAAGTGATGCTAGAAATATGTCCGTGCCAGCCATGATCAAGCAGCTGAATTTGATTCTAGGTTCTAAGCAGAATAGCAATGTGATCCTGTCATGTTTTACCGAGACCATCCCGTCTATTGTGTGGACGATATTCTCTGGGAGGCAAGAGTGGTGGGTGGAGACTAATGAGAAAGGTAATGTAGTCGTTTAGTCCATGGGAACAGAAACATCCAGGATCACTTCAAGGTTCTGCCCTGAGCATCTGGAAAGATGGAATTTCCATTTAGAGAGCTGCATGGAGCTTGAGAGTTGCTTGGGAATGGAGTGGGGTAGAAAAAGTACTGAGTTTGGGCTGGAGAGATGGCTTAGTGGTTAAACGCTTGCCTGTGAAGCCTAAGGACCCTGGTTCGAGGCTCAATTCCCCAGGACCCACGTTAGCCAGATGCACAGGGGTCACACACGTCTGGAGTTTGTTTACAGTGGCTGGAAGCCCTGGTGTGCCCATTCTCTCTCTCCCCCTCCCCTTTCCCTCTCTGTTGCTCTCAAATAAATAAATAAATAAAAATTAAAAAAATGTATTTAAAAAAAAAAAGAAAAAGTACTGAGTTTGTTTGTAGGTCTATTTGGCGATATCAACATGTAAAATAACTGGCTGTGCAATTCATGGGGACTTCCCATCTCAAGATACTAATATTTTGGAGTCATGAATACATGAATGACATATATAGCCATAAGCTTGAGCCACAAGGCTATTAGAGAGTATAGGCAGAGAATAGAGAATGCCACTCCAATATTCAGATGTCAGGGAGGTAAAGAACCAAGACATTCTAAAAGCATCAGCCAATGAAACAAGAGGAGAACCTAACTGCCATGGTACCACACCAGGATATTAAAGAAAGTACCTCGAGGAGGTCACATGAGGTTCTTGGGATTAACACCTTCGTTTGCAAATGGGAGGACATAGTGACAGTGCTGTCAGAGAAGTCATGAATATGACAGTCTGGTTGGACTAGATCCACTGGACAGTTAGTGCAGAGGAATTGAGACAGAGGCCTGAGGTAACATTTGTGAGCTTTTGCTAAAAGGAAATCAGAGAAAAGGGGCAGTCCCTGAAAGCCGATATCCAGGTAAAGGTACATTTCTTTTTTCTTCCTTCCTTTTTTAAAAATCTTTTTTCTTTCTTCCTTCTTTTGAGATAAGTTCTCATGCACCTCAGGCTGGACTCAAACTCCCTATGTTGCTGAGGTCCCAGCTTCTCCTGCCTCCATTTCCCAAGTGCTGGCATTACAGGTGCGTGCTACCACACCCTCCTTCCTTCCTTTTGAAAAAGAAATTGGGAGCTATGCAGTGGTGATGGAAACTACCTGCAGGAGTTGGAATGGATAAAGCTGGAGTGGATAAAGGGATGGGATGGGGGTCACAGGCTTGTGGGGAGCAGTTTATTGTAGCACGAAGCCTGGCCAGCTGTGAGGGTGAGCACAGGTTCCCCAGCAGGGGAAGCAGGTGGAAGTTCTCTTCTGATTCTCTCTGGGAATTAGGGATGCAAACAGGAAATTTGGACGTGAAGAGGAGTGGCTGTTTGAGGATGGAGGAAAGAGAAGTAGAAAATCATCATGAGAGCAGAGAGTAAACTGATGATGAAAGCGCTTCTAAAACTTGAGGGCGAGTTAGCACTGCCTGGAGAACCCAGTAGAAATGGGAGGCACAGTCACAGCAGGTTTCACAGGTGCCTGAGTATGGCTTTTCAAGCTCTCTATTCTCCTGCTGCTGGACCAGGGGTGTGCTTTAAGAACCACTGGACTTGACAGTGTGGGGACATTACTAAGAAGCATAGTATTTGTGAGATGAATGAACATGGGGGAGTATTTCTCTCAGGTGCTGGTTCCAATAGGCCAGGCATTATCTAGTGAGCTATTTTGCCAGATACGTAGAAGGGAGGTAGAGGAGCATTTATTATGATGGATCTTACCACATAGGCAGGGAAGTGAGCTGGACTGAGACTTGCCTACACCCAGAAGAGGCAGGGAAAGGGCAACATTTATGGAAACAAGAGTACTCCCAGCTCTTGAAAAATTCTAACAGTCAGAAGCTCCCTAGATACTGAACCACAGACTGCCTCATCCTGGTCCTGCAATTAAGAATATAAAGAGATCACTAGTAGTAAAAAGATGGTGGGAGCAGGGTATGTTGGCACATGCCCATAATCCTAGCACTGGGATCCTGACACAGGGGATTGCAAGTTTGAGGACAGCCTGGGTTACACAGTAAGTCTGTTTAGAAACATCAGGGTTGGGGAGATGATTTAGAAGTTAAAAGTGCTTACTTGCTAAGACTACTGGTCTGGGTTCAATGCCCCAGTACCCACATAAAACCATATGCATGAAGTGGAGCATGCATCTGTTTTCTGCGGTGGCAAGAGGCCCTGGTGTGCCCATTCTCTTTCTCTCTGTCCTTGAAAATAAATAAATATAATACATCTCTAAACAACAACAAATGATTATAGAATACTTACAGTGAGGGCAGTACATGTATCACCCATATTCTGCAATGCTTTCTGGGCCTCAGCAGATGTGGTAGAGGTGACATGTCTCATGGTAGACAGCTGGCTATCTTTTCTTGTTGTATTGTTGGATCCTAGATCTTCCCAGTATGTTCTGACATCTGTAAAGTAAAACAGATTCTCCAACCAAAAGTTAGAGCAGTTTGGATTAAAGGAGATAGTTATTAGAGAGACCTCTGCCTCCTGAGTGCTGGGATTAAAAGTGTGTGCCACCACTCCTGGCCTTGAGAGACTCTTTAATGTTTACCCACTTTTCTTAGTCAAAGAGCAGCGGGGGTTCTCCCTGGAGTCTAAGAGTTTTCTGTCCATGGGATTCTGATTTGTGTATCAGTGCCAGGTATGAGTTTTCTCCCACTGAATGGGTCTCATGTCCAAGCTGAGAACAGTTGTTACCCAGTGAGGCTTTGTGCCACTATTGCACATGTGTGTGCATTTTGATAAGCTTTTTGATTTCGCAGCTTGCAGGAGCTCCTGCTGTTGGTGACCATTATCTTGACACAACAGTACAGACAGGCTGCAGCTGTGTCCTGCAGGGTCTCCTGGAGTCACCTCGCCTTTTGCTGCTAGATCACTGGCGATCAGGGGGTTCCTTGGAAGGTCTAGGGCACACAAAGTTGTTGCACTTTTATTTAATCAATCACTGTGAAATTATGACAAAATTTAACAACCACTACAGTTGTGCTGGCGTATGCCAGGTAAATAGCATCTTTGCATATCCTTCTCAAGAACACTCAAGGGGTTTGGCACTTGCCTAGCATATGCAAGGCTATGAGTTTGATCCTCAGCCCTGAACAAAAAAAGTTGAGTAATAGTTTCTCTTTGAACACCAGATCAGTGAGTTATATAATTCAGTTCATGGTGTCAGATACCAATATGCATCTATAAGACAGTGGGTCTCTGAAATCTTTGAAACAGGCTCCTTAGCAAAACAAACCCCACCCCTTGGAAAATAATTTGTAATGGCTCACCTAAACCCTAGTTCTTGCACTTTGGTTTTGTACCCTTAACACAGAGGCGTCTATTACACAGGGTCACAGGAGAAGAGCAATATGTAGGAAAGTTCTTGTAATTACAACAGCAAAAGAGAATTCCAAATAGGTATCAAAAGTGACTCTGGGGCTGGAGAGATGGCTTAGTGGTTAAGCGCTTGCCTGTGAAGCCTAAGGACCCGGGTTAGAGGCTCGGTTCCCCAGGTCCCACGTTAGCCAGATGCACAAGGGGGCGCACGCGTCTGGAGTTCGTTTGCAGAGGCTGGAAGTCCTGGCGCGCCCATTCTCTCTCTCTCCCTCTATCTGTCTTTCTCTCTGTGTCTGTCGCTCTCAAATAAATAAATAAATAATTTTTTAAAAAAGTGACTCTGGGGAGCTGGAGAGCTGGCTCAGCGGCTAAGGTGCTTGCCTGCCAAGCCTGATGTCCCGGGTTTTATTCCTCAGTACCCACGTAGAACCAGATGCACAAAGTGGCACATGTGCATCTGGAATTTGTTTGCAGCAGCTGAAAGCCCTGGTATGCCCAGTCTCTCTCTGCTTGCAAATATATACATATATTTAAAGTGACTCTGGCCAGCCAGGACATACTGTAAAATAAGGAGAAGGAGGTAACCCACATCCCACACAGGGGAGGCCCCTCCACAATGGTCATGTTGGGTCTAATGGAGGCCAATATGAGAATTACAACCATAGTGGGTAAGGAAATATGGAGGAGAATGAGTACCCAATCAGCCACAGAAAAGGACGGATGTTCAGAAACAGCGTGCTTTGTTGGGGGAGGGGGCGAAGGTGTGAGGGCGCTGTTGAGCAATTTTGGCTCCCTCTGAGGAAAGGCTGATGGTCTTTGTTACAACTTGTTAAGGTTGATTTCTTCCCTGGTAACTCTGGTAATGGAGTCTATTCCACAGGTTCACATATTTTCACATGTTCTGGAGAAACAGAAATACGATAATAGCAGCCATATTCCAGGAATTTAGAGTTGTGGAAATTGATGAAACCAGTGCCCAGAAATAGGAAACAAACATCTGCTTGTTCCTCCTTTCAGGCCTGATCTTAGTTTCCATCGTGTATCTCCCCCTAGGGTTGCTGCTGCGGATGTTAGCACCTCTGCTTGGCTATTCTCGGAGTCATTCTGCAGGCTCGCCAGTCTCAAGCTCATCTCTGATTTCTCCACAGTCCTCTTACCTCAGCCTTTCAAAGCACCACCACACTCAAAGCACAGGTTCTCTTTAAAAATTTTGTTGTTGTTGTTCATTTTTATTTATTTGAGAGTGACAGACAGAGAGAGAGAAGGAGAGAGAGAGAGACAGAGAGAGAATGGGCGCGCCAGGGCCTCCAACCACTGCAAACGAACTCCAGACGCGTGCGCCCTCTTGTGCATCTGGCTAACTTGGGTTCTGGGGAATCGAGCCTTGAACCGGGGTCCTTAGGCTTCACAGGCAAGCACTTAACCGCTAAGCCATCTCTCCAGCCCACACAGGTTCTCTTTTAACCGTGTCTTCTCTAAGTTATTTTTTTTTTTAATTTTAGTTATATTTATTTGAGAGAGGAGACAGAGAGAGGAGACAGAGAGAATGAGAATGTGCGCACCAGGGCCTCCAGCTGCTGCCAACGAACTCTAGATGCATGTGCCACCTTGTGCATCTGGCTTATGTGGGTCCTGGGGAATCAAAGCTGGGTCCTTTGGCTTTTCAGGCAAGTACCTTAACCACTAAGCCATCTCTCCAGCCCGCCAATACTTATTATCTCTTATGGTTTGATATTTGCCATCCTGACAGATTTAGGACAGTAGAGAGCTCCCTGTGGTTCAGATTCTCCTTGGCCATTAGTTAATGTTGTGGAATGTGTTACCTTTTCTTCATGTCTTCTATCTATTGAAAGTTTCATTTTTATTTCTTTAGTTCTTTTTTGTTAACAATTATCAGTTGAGAAATTCATTCATTTCCCCTCTTATCACTAGTGTTACTAACTTGCAGTGATATTACTTACAGTGGCTTGCATGTATTTAATATAAGAAAGTGTACAATAGACGTTAGGGTCTTTAACAAGGAAAACCAGCATGTGGATATGCTTACAACTATGGTAGGTTGTAAATTTCAGGCTGGACACCACTACTACATTGGTTTTAAGGTCCCTTTAATACTTCCTGTGCCATAAACTAGTTAAGTTTCGATTGGGTAGTCTTTGGAGATTTCAGTCATTTTTTTTTTTCCTGCTCTTAAGAGGTAGATTTAAATTGAAATCTTCCTTACTACATTAAATTTTTTAAAAAATTAAAAAATTTAAAATTAAAAAAAATTTAATGTAGCAAGGAAGATAAAATGAGACAGGAAGTAGTTACAGACCTAATAAGTGATAGACCAAGATCCAAGCACTCAATAAATAGAACAGGAAACCAACAAAGAAGTTTGTGTGGGCAGGTGCAGTCAGACACCACTAAAAATAAAGCTACCATATGATCTAGCATTTCCTATCTATCTATTTCTGGGCATATAATTCAAGGGAATAAAATCACCAACTTCATATTCATTACAGCATTATTTATAATATCCAAGATTTGGTTAAAAAAAGATCTACATGTACATTTATAGGTAAATAGATTAAGAAAGTGTTATGTACATACACAATTGATTACTATTCAGTCTTTAAAAAGAAGAAAAGATCTTCCATTTAGGACAACCTGTTGCAAAAATAGAAGACAATATGCTAAGTGAAATTCCAAGAATTATTATTTCTTTTGAGAAGAATTGAGGAGAAAACTTCACCTATTAACATCTCACCAGCTAGTAACATCTAAACAGTCACCTGTGGTATCTAAAAGGAAATTTAAAAAAAAAGAAAAAACAGAAAAACTTGAATACATAGAAACAGAGTGGACCAGGAGAAGGGAAGTGGGAAGACAGTCGTTAAGAGTACAAAGGGACAGGTTTGTAGGATGGACAAGCCTAGAGATTCAGTACACAACATGAGGACCACAGTTCATAATACTGTGTTGTATACTTGAATGTTGCTAACTGAGTAAATGTTAGTTTCTTTTGCACTGCCCACACTAAATAAAGGTATCTATGAGGGTTGATGGATGTATTAATTTCTTTGACTGTGATAATCATATCACTATGTGCATGTCAAAAATCATGCTGTACATATTAAATGCATGAAATTCCAAGCATCCCATGCTGATAGAAGTGAGCAAACATCAATCTGAGCCAACTCTCCCATTTTATTGGGGTAGCACCGAAAGCTTAGTTGAGGGCTTAGCCCAGGGTCATAACCTACTTAATCACTAACAGCACTGGAAAGCAGGTCTCCATTCTCCAGCTCAGCACTGCTCTCCTAAGGGCCTTTCATCTTATTAGGAATGACTACTGGCATGTGCAGAGCAGAAGAAATGTAGCTAACATGTGTTGAGAGTTTCATGTTGTCGTATGGCAAAATTCCTCCATATTGAAAGCAGTGAACAAGTTGTGCCAGCTTTATCAAAAACAGCTGGGCCAGCTCACAAGAGACGATGTGGGTAGGGTCACCAGTACCTCCCCCCACTCCAGGAGCGCAGGTGCCCCTGTGCCAGCTGTATGTAATAATGCATGAAGTCTTGCGACCTTGGGAGGAGACAGAGTATATAGAGCGTCAAAGATCAACGAACAATGGCCTCCATCGAGGTTGTTTCTTTGGAGTCTCCATGCTCTGTAAGTAAGGCCTCATCTGGAGACCAAGGGAGCAGCATCAGAGGGGGTAATGATGATATAATGAGCCCCACAGAAGTGCCGCTTTGGGGTCTCATGCTCTGTAAGTGAGCCCTCACCCTGAGGCTGAGGGAGCAGCATTCTCAGGGGTAATCCCATATAGTGAGCCCCTCTGACGTGCTGCTCTGGGGTCCCATACTCCCGGACAGGAACCAGGAGCATCGGGAAGTGGCCATGGGGAGGTCAACAGTTAGGGTAGGATGAGACTTCTCAGTAGTGAGGCTGCTCTGGGGATCCATGCTCTGTAAGGAATAGCTCATCCCAATGCTGTGGAAGGAGCAGCAAGGAGTAATCTTGACACAGGAAGCCTCTTCAAAATGGCTGCTTTGGGGGCTCCATGTTCCTATCAATAACCCCTCTCCATGTTCTGTATGCGATCCCCAATAAGCTCATTAGCTCACTGAACTGGTGTTGGTGTGGTCACACTTTGGTCTGTCATCTGAACCCTATTTGGGGCAAAGACTTGTGTTTGCATCTCCCCAGGGGAAACGTTTTGCCATGATGTTTGGCACCCAACCTGGGGCAGGGCAGAAACAAAGATGAGTTTGGGAGGAGCAATGGCGTACAACTGAGGCTGGGCGGGACTATCTGCAGGGAAAATGGCAGAGCTGTCTTCCCCATGTAGTGTGCAGTGGAGTGCCACCTTATGGTGGCCTGGGTCTTGCTGTGTGTCTATGACAGGTAACTAAGGCTGATCCATGAGAAGGGAGGGTGTCTGCGGGAGGAATCCCACAGTGGCCATTCTCCTCTCTGTGGTATGGAGTCGCATGCATGCTTGGTGAGTGGGGTCCATTGTGGGGACACAGTGATGCCCTGCAAACAGTTGGGGTGTCACAGAATGTGCTGAAGGCTTTGACTGTGGTACATTAGAGACTAGTGCCAACAAGTGGCTACAGGGTCGTTTGGCCATTGTTATGAGTAATAAGGCTGAAGAAGAGTTAGCTGCGCAGAGAGAACTTGCTAGTCTAAAACTGGAGTTACAGCGAGAAAAGGGCATGTGGCTGGCATCCTCTGCATTAGCCTCAGATTTGGCAGGTGAATTGGATAAAAGAGAAGATGAGATAGGTGTGCTGGCTTACTGTCTCTTAAGGCTAGCAGGCCAAAAGAGAAACAAGGCACAAATAGATGAGTGTTAAAGAGCTCTTCATAGAACCTAAAAGCTCAGAACCCATGAAAGGAGTCACATAGGGAGGCAGGAGAGAACAAGGATAAGATAGAACATGGCCCTCAGGTCCATCTTTAATACAGAGAAAGAGAAGGCCCATGATGCAGCATGTGAATCCAGTCCTTAAAATGATAGCACAATCTAGAAAGGGCAGGCAAAGCAAACAGAAAGGTCTATTCCGGTCATTCAGAAGCAAATGTGGCAATATTCGTGTCGAGTTGAATTGCTAAGGATAAAATTCACACAAAGCCAAAAGCGGTGCTAGCGAGTCTCTGGAAGGCTTTAAGACCTGAAGAACAGTTCTCAGAGTATGAATGAAAAGAAAGAACTATTCTTGATGCAGGAGTGGGCAATTCTGCTTCCAGAGAGAGCCTTGTCCATTTCTCTACTGCAGGAAGGTCTGCTGGGGGTGGAAATTACTGGCCTGACTAGAGGCTGTTGTAGCAGCCAAGCATGGTTAAGGGAGAAACCATAGCCAAGACTGCAGCCTCAGTGCTGGCTCAACAAGCTACCAGGGTGGGCAGAGTAAGCCCAGAGGGCAGGCACCACAGCAGGCTGGAGATAAGGCTCACTCAGCTTTGGCCCTGAGCAGGGTCAACAAACAGCTTGAATGGGCCCCTCTGAGCACTTCAGGGATAAGGAGATACAAGGCAGTCCCATGGAAACACGGGTGACAAAGCAAGACAGCAAATGTCTATCCATCATGGAAAGCTAGGTGGCGTGGTGCTGCCCATCCATGGTGCTGTCCCCAGTATTGTGCTTTTATTTATTTTTATTTAATTATTTGATAGAGAAAGAGGGAGTGAGAGAGAGAATGGATCCACCAGGGCCTCCAGCCACTGCAAATGAATTCCAGAGGTGTGCACCCTCTTGTGCATCTGGCTAACATGGGTCCTGGGGACTTGAACCTGGTTCCTTTGGCTTTGCAGGCAAATGCCTTAACCGCTAAACCATCCCTCCAGCCCCAATATTGTGCTTCTAAAGAAACAGATGATTCAGGCAATGAAATCTCTTCATGCTTTGGTGGACCTTGCTGATGTTGTCCTGTAGTATCCATTCCCTTAGCTGCTGAATCTGAAACCAACTGGGGCCTGTTTGGAAGTGAGCAGCTGTGGGCTTCCAGAGATCCTGTCAACCCTCTGTGAAAAGTTTTTGTCAAATGTCATTACTGTTACTTTTGAGTATCTTACACGTTTGGTAAAGTATCTGGGAGAACAATAGTGACAAAAATTAAACTGTTTGAAAAAGGTATCCTACGTAGATAGACCACTCCTAAAAGCATGAGACTGTTGAGTAAGGATCACAGTGCCAGGAATGGGCCACATCCTGGAGTTGTTGGTCAGGGAGGCCTGTGAGGCTCCCACCATGAATAAAGGTTATTGCCATAGTTTTTGGTTGCATCCAAGAGCTAAATGCAAGACCCTATCACTGAAGACATGGCATGATTTAGTCATAGGATGTGGAAAAATCAGGCTTGGACTGTGCTGGAAACACCCTTCCTGCTGGCTGGCTTTAATAGTGCTGGAAGGTTCTATGTAGGATGCTGGGAGGAGAATGGTCATCAGTAGCCCCACTCAGCTTTGAACCCAGTGTGCTAACACCAACATGCCAGGCAAGGTGTGTTTGTCTGTGCTATAGTGGCATGACTGTTGTGGGCACAGCCAACAGCTTTGTGATTGGTCTCAAGGCCTGCTCCACAGAAGGAAGGTCACGTCTGGTACTGCAAATCTTGTCAAAAGCTTTTGGTTGGGCTGGAGAGATGGCTTAGCAGTTAAGTGCTTGCCTAAGAAGCCCAGTTCGAGGCTCAGTTCCCCAGGACCCACGTTAGCCAGATGCACAAGGGGGTGCACACATCTGGAGTTCATTTGCAGTGGCTGGAGGCCCTGGCATGCCCATTCTCTCTCTCTCTCTCTCTCTCTCTCTCTCTCTATCTATCTGCCTCTTTCTCTCTCTCTCTCTGTTGCTCTCAAATAAATAAATAAAAATAAAATTTAAAACAAAAATAAAGACTCTCCTTTAAAAAAAAAAAAGCTTTTGGTTGTGGAGGTCATACGTCCAGTGGGGAGGCCACTGTTATTGTTTTGCTAAATGGATGTGATGGTCCTGCCAAGTTGCCTGCTAAACATCTGTCCTTGTACCCATAGAGTATCACTGTTACTACTGTTGTCAGCTTTAGTTGGAGAACTTCTTACAGTCAACAGTGGGTGCTGATGGAAAGACTCAACTGGCTACCGTCCTGAGACTAGTGACTGTTGCTGTGGCTTAGTGCTCCAATGCTTAGCCATAGATGGACATCAGTCTCACTCTCTCTGAGGCTCAGGGAAAATCTTGGAGGAAGTGCAAAGAATGTAAGAGCCAGAGAAGGGGGGAGTGTTGTATGGAAAACTTCCTCTGCATTGAAAGAGGTGAACGACTATTGTCAGCTTTATCAAAAGCAGCTCGGTTAACTCACAAGAGATATGGGAAGGGTCATCAGCCCCACCTGAGATACAGGTGCCCCCTACACCAGCTGTATGCAATAAGCAGGAGGTCTCATGACCTCAGGGGGACGTAGGGTATCTAGAAGGTAAAAGATCAAGGAACAATGAGCTCGAGGTGGTTTCTTTGGAATGTCCATGTTCTGTAAGTGAGCCCTTACCCCAAGAATGAGGAAGGACTATCTGCAGGGGAAATCTTGATACAGTGAGCCCCCACAGAAGCGCTGCCTTGGGGCCCCATGCTCTGTAAGTAAGCCTCATTCCAAGGTGGAGGGAGGAGCATGCAAGGAATAATCTTGACACAGGAAGCCCCATCCAAATGGCTGCTTTGGGGGCTCCACTTGCTGTAAATAATCCCTTTCCATGCTCTGTAAATCGCCCTCAGTCAACTCATTGCTTCACGGAACTGGTCTGCCATCTGAGCCCTACTTGGGTAAAGGTGTGTGATTGTTGTCTCCCAGGGGATAAGTTTCCTGCAACAGGTATTTACCATCGTCACACTAACTGGGTTGTTGCAGTCAGGTTCGCACTGCCAGCAGAAAACACCCAACCAAGAGCAACTTGTGGAAACAAAAAGGTTATTTTGGCTTACAGACTGGGGGGAGGGCAGGTGAGCTCCACAATGAGAAAACAATGATATGAGCAGAGGTGGACATCACCCCTGGCCTACATAAGGTGGACAATAGCAACGGGAGAGTCTGCCAAACACTGGCATGGGGAAATTGGCTATAAAACCCACAAGCCTGCCCCCAACAATACACTCCCTCCAGGAGGCGTTAATTACCAAATTGCCATCAGCTGGGAACATGGCATTCCCAACACCTGAGTTTATGGGGGACACCTGAATCCAAGGACCACAGGGCACTTCATTTTGCATTAGCTCGCTTCCCCAAACAGAAAGAACCCATGAACCAGCCTCCCTCCCCGGTCTGTCCGTCTGCTCTGTAAGATCAGGAGATCTGAGGGTGACTTTCTGAGCCGCACTTCTTACCTACTTACTTGTGTGCCTTCGCAGCGAGCGTGCATCTAGTACAAACTGGAAGATCCAATCAGGAAGTGGTTTGTTTTCTACAACTTCTTCCAAACATTCTGTTTTCTCTCCTTCCTCTTGGGTTTGGATACTATCTCGGACCCCTCTGTTTCACCTGTCACTTGTTTATAGCTATTAGGAAACCCAGAGCAATTTAACGTCACACTTTCCATCTCTCATCTAATTAAAAACTTCTTTCTTCCCCTCTGCTCCATCCTGTGCATTCAAGAAAGGACTGTGGCCTGTTCTCCACAGCGTCCTCTCCTTTCCCCCAGGCTTCCTTCCATTCTCTCACGTCTGGAGCAAAGGGTAGAGGGGGGGAAGGGGCTAGAGAGGGGCAGAGTGTCACTTCGCCAGGGCTGTTTCGCCATCTCTCTTGGCTGCAGAATATCTTCTCTCTCATAGAAAAAGACCAAGAGCTGGACCATGTTTTCCTCGGGAGTGTTTGTGGACTCGGGCGGACACCCTCCTGCCCGGCAGGCCTCTTCTCTGCTGGGTTCTTGGAAGCATGTGACTCGGGTGCTGCCAGTTCCCAGTCCTCTCACGCGGCGGGCTTCCTCCGGGGTGCACACCGCACGGTGCCCTTGAAAACTGCACCCAGGCTTGCCTCCCTGACCCCTCCTCTGACACTGGGAACCTGAGGGAGAGCCGCCCGTTGTCCCTGTCCTGTGCACAGGCCGCCCCGGCAGCTGCCGTCTGGGTCGGGTCCACAGCCCTCCTCGCGGGGTGGCCGCGCTGTGCCGCTAACTCCGCCCGGCGTGGGGAGCGCTGGCCCGCCCCGGCCTAGGCGAGCGTCCCTCTCCCTGGACACACATCACGGCGTAGCTCTGACCTGCTTCTTTCGCTTGCCGTCGGGAATCCAGTGTGCCGATAGCTCCGGTCAAAGGGAGCCTTTCCTCCGCATCTCCAGCCTCCTCAGACGAGCAGGAGGAGAGAGGCTAGGGGACAGGCGAGCGGACCCCGCTTCCCCTACAGTCCTGTCCCGATTCTCTTCAGCCCTCGTCCTCGTTAGCTATAGTTCTCAGCTTTGGATTTCAGCTGACATTCCATGGCAACAGAAATAAATCCCAGCACTCGGGAGGCAGAGGTAGCAGGACGGCCATGAGTTCAAGGCCACCCTGAGAATACAGAGTGAGTTCCAGGTCAGCCTGGGCTACAGTGAGACCCTACCTTGGAAAAAAAAAACAAAAGAACTATATAAATAAACTTCAAATCCATCTATTCCTCTCGACATATAATCACAGAACATTAATCAAACAAAAAACTATTTTTGAATTTTTTAAATTCAAATGAATTCTCTGATACTTTGTGCATCTGGCTTTACATGGGTACTGGGGAATCAAACTTTAGCCATCAATCGTTTTTTTTTGTTGTTGTTGTTTTCTTTTGGTTTTTGAGGTAGGATCTCACTCTGGCCCAGGCTGACCTGGAATTCACTATGTAATCTCAGAATGGCCTCGAACTCATGGTGATCCTCCTACCTCTGCCTCCTGACTGCTGGGATTAAAGGCGTGTGTCACCACACCTGACTTGGCCATCAGTCTTTACAGTGAGTGCCTTTAATCACTGAGCCATCTCTTGAGCTCCTGGATTTTTTTTTTTTTTTTAAATCCAGGGTCTCATGCATCCTGGCTGGCCTTGAATTTATGATCCACTTCTGCTTCAGACTTTCAAGTCGATTATAGAATTGTGGCACCACACACAATTCATGCAATGCTGAGGTTAAACTTGGGGCTTTGTGCAGGCTAGGGAAGCTCTCTATCAACTGAGCTATGTTCCAACCCGAAAAAAAAAAAAAAAAAATTACACCGGACAGGGAAGGAAATGGGCACCATCGGTAGAGACGTTGTTAGTTGTTAGCACCACTTGCATTGAGTGGTTTGTCTGTCTCCTGCTCCTGCTAGGACTAGACGGAGACATTTACATGTTCCGCAGATGTAGTGTTTACCTGCTTATGACTGGGACAAAGCACAGACCTGAAACGACCGGAGGAAGTGTTTATTTCAGCTTAAAGAATCAAGGGAAGTTTCATCAGGGCAAGAAAGCATGAAGAGCAGAGGCCGAGCATATTAGCTCAAAGGCAGCAAACTTGACCTAGCTCTGGAGAGAGGTGGGCTATGTAAACCTCAAGGTTTGTCCCCAGTGACATGCCTCTTCAGCAAGGCTGCACCTCCCAAAAGCTCCACCAGCTGGACATTGAGTGTGAGGCAGGGACATTCTTCATTCACACCACACGGCAGCCTCTTGAACAGCTTTACTTTGGCAGTTATGATAGGGCTGTCCTTGGTCACTTTAAGGTATTACATGGCAAATGTTCATAAAAGTAAATTTTGATGCCTTTGAGAAGGTATTTTCATTTACTTACTGATTTACTTATTTATTTACAGTCTATGTTCAAATTAAATCTGCTTTTTATACTCACGTGCCTATCAGCTAACAAAATACTTGTACAAGTTTAATGTCTCTTCCATCATAATAAGCATTTATCACATACTGTGGTCATAAATTTGTCATCTGAGTTACAGGAAGAAAAAAAAAAAAACTATAACATGGGCTGGAGAGATGGCTAAAGGTTAAGGCACTTGCCTGTGAAGTCTAAGGACCCAGGTTCAATTACCCAGTACCCACCTAAGCCAGATGCATGAAGTGGCACATGCATGGAGTTCATTTGTAACAGCTAGCGGCCCTCACATGCCCACTATCTTTCTCTCTCTAATGTGCTTTCTCTCTCAAGTAAATAAATGAATAAAATAACTTTAAAACCTAGCACAATTTTCCCCCTTCTTTACTATTTAAAGGATAGATTTTTTTTTTTACTGTAGATTTCAGCAACCTTAGCATATATAGTTTTTGTCTTTATTGAGACCTTTCACTTTTTTTTTTTTACTCAACAGAAGCATTTTCCAGTTCCTCTTAGGCATATCTGAAATGCCAGTCACTACTCCTGCACTCTGGGGCCTGTAGCAGACAGCCTCAGGTCAGGTCGCTGGGATGAACTTCCAGATCAGACACAGTTTATGAGAGGAAGAAGGGATTTATTTGGAGTTAACAGATAGAGGGGCAGTTCTATAACGGCCGAAGGAGTTGGGCCCCTTTTCACAGTCCCACACCAAAAGAAAAGTCACCACCATAAGCAAGCAACACCATCAGCAGGCAAAAACCAGACAAAGCTCAGGCACTTTGCATATCTTTAAACTGGAATTCCAAGTCCACCTCACACCTTAGGGCTGGACCCTAGGAAGGGCCACTGTGATACCTCCTCCAGCCAGGTAGCTGGAAATCCAAGAAGCTTTAATAAAACTCCTGGATCTACTAGGGGGCATCTAATCAAAGTACCATAGGTCATTACTACATGATTAAGGGATCCTTGAACACCAGCACTGTGGTATCTTGGCAGTTGATCAGACAAGCAGGATGGCTAAGAGGCAATGGGCACGTAGCTTATACCACTTGGATTTTCAGGTCAAAGGAATAATTCATGCCCACAAGGACAGCACTAAATTTCACCACACTATTCATAATGACATGTAATTTTAAGCTCACTTTTTTTTTATTCCTAGAATTTTCCATTTCATATCTTTGGCTCATGACTGATCATAGACAACTGATACTGTGGAGAAAGATAAATAGGACTACTGTACTCTGTATTCTTACTGCCAATCTTTAGAATTCCTTTTGTCCCAAACTTGAGTCGATTCTCTACTACAATATTCTTTGTGAAATGTGGTTCCTTTATTTCAACAGTTCTTTTCATGTTATACCCTTCAAATGTCACTACAAGCACAGGCTGGTTAGTCACAAACAAACAAACAAAAAAATTCAAGACACTCAAAACCCTGGTGCAGAGTTAGGGGTGAAACTGCCAGTAGACCAGATTTGTCCTCACCACAAATTCCAGATGAGATCAAAGCCACATCCAAAGGTACCTGGAGTGTTTATTCATTGAACTCTATGAGGCTGTCACTTTGATTGTGTTTTGAAAGTTTTTACTTCTCTGATAATGACAGGACTCTGATTCTAATGCTAAGTATTATATGAATTTTTTTCTTCCTCTTTTCCTTTCCTTTTTCTGTCTCTGAAGCTTACAGTTTTTCTGACACTCCACGTAAACTTATTGCTGAGTTGCAGATTTTCTTCCCCTCCTTTCTCACACATGCCATCAAATGTGTTCTTAGCTTCACTTTCAGGCTCTACCTTCTTCCTTCCAAAAATAGCATTAGATGAAGCTTGGAGTCATTTTCAATAATTTCCTGCTTTACCTCATCTGTAAAAATAGAGGAAGTGCCTCTATGGCAGAGAGAGTGAGAGAAAAGACAGGAAAGGAGAGAGAGAGACAGAGACCTTTAATTCTAGGTCAACAACCTTCTCTTCTTCACATATAATGTGAGTGATTAGAAAATACTTCAGGAGCAGACAGTATATTTCCAGGAGCATCAGGGAGAAGAGGCATGTTGATATAGAACTCTGTTACCCATGAGCCCAGAGAACAAGGCAGCTTCTTCACTTGCTCTGAAGGTCTCAGGGGATTGCCTAGAATGGAGAACTGACAAGAATTCCCACTTTTTCCTTCCTTAGACCTGCTAGAGTGGTGATGTTCAGCTTGTATCCAAGTCTGAGGATCTGAGACCCTGTTGTGAATTTGATGGCATACACTGTCTTGAACAAAACACACACAAGACACATGGAATATAAATGGTGTCAAATCCCCACGGTGGACCTGCCACTGTTGCTCTCTTCATTCTCAGGCGCAGAGGCGGTGTCAGCTGGGAGGCTGTTTTAGGCATGACTCCTTATCATGGTGTTTCATTAACAGAGATACCCTGTAGATGATGAAACAGAATTGTGGAGGTGTAGTAGTGAGAAACAACATAGTATTTTCTGTTGCTAAAATTGTATTTTCTTCACACACAAAAAATAATAATTTCAAGTAAACAAGGAAAAGTGGCTACAACAAAAAATTTATTTTAAAAATACTTTGTAATTACAGAGGAGTTCCCTGCACTGAAATATCTCTATCACACCTTCCAAGGCTCAGGGTCCATTGCGGAAGAGGTGGCTGAAAGAATGTAAGAGCCAAAGGAAGGGTAGGACTCCTTACAAAGTTCTCCTCCAGACACAAAAAGGCCTGGATATCTGTGACCTCACAGTGCCTGACACTACCTACAGGAGACCATCATTATAGGAGGAAAAGATGATGACATCAAAATAAAAGACTGGTTGAGAGGAGGAGGGGATATGATGGAGAGTGGAGCTTCAAAGGGAAAGTGGGGTGGGGGAGAGAGGGAATTACCATGGGTTATTGTCTACAATTATGGAAGTTGTCAATAAAAATAAATTAAAAAAAATTACTACATGAATTGTCATAGAACAGAACCATGCTTTTGACGGTTCTTGCAGCTAAGGAGCATCCTATACCAGGACCTATGCATATAGGTAGTGAACCCAGAGACATCAGAGGAGGCTGACCATGCAGTCACAGCTGACACAAATTCTCAGTGACAATGAGCAACTACATAGAAACATGGGTGCTCCTGAGGATTCATCTCCATCAGGCTCCGCCTTTTGCATGAAGCCAACACTGTCACAGAGTCTTTGTCTTTACTAAAGATAAAAACCAGGCCATTCTTTTTCTAGGGGATATTCTCCTGTTATAACTAATCCTTTGGAGAGTTGTTTTCATTTACTTGGCTTGGTAGAAAAATTACTGGAGACTGGGGCACTTAAAAATGCTATCTCTTTTTCACAGTTTTGTAGGTTCGAGAACAAGGTGCTGCCACATTCCGTGTCTGCTGAAGTTTCTCCTGTATACAGCTGCGCACCTTCCCGCCGTGTCCTCCCCGTGTACAGGGGCTCACCTTCCCACAGTGTCCTCCCTATGTACAAGCGAGCACCTTCTCTCCTTGTCCTCCCCATGTACAGGGGCTCACCTTCCCGCCGTGTCCTCCCTGTGTACAGGGGCTCACCTTCCTGCTGTGTCCTCCTTGATGGAGCCAGACAAAACTTTAATTTTACCCCACTTCTCCTGATGGCACTAATGTCATTAATAATAATTCCATCTTCACAGTCTAATTATGTCCCACAGGTCCCACTTCCAAATATTAGGATTAGGTATTATTAGGATATTCAATATTAGGATGACAATTAAGGCTTTAATGCATATATTTGAGAGGGATACAAATATTTAATCCTTAGCAAAGCTTATTCCTGCATAAAAATAAACCGTGTGGGTGTACATGTGTGTATGCATCAGGAATCTTTTTAACTTTATTTGTTTATTTGTAATCAGAGAGAAAGAGAGTTAGAAGAGAGAGAGAGAGAATGGGCGCACCAGGGCCTCCAGCCACTGCAAACAAACTCCAGATGCATGTGCCCCTAGTGCAATAGGATTTGTGGGTCCTGGGGAATCAAACCTGGGTCCTCTGGCTTCACAGACACATGCCTTAACCACTAAGCCATTTCTCCAGTCCTGTATGAGGAATGTTTTTATTAAGTAGAAACATTTTATGAACACGTCATGTATTTTTACCTTCATTCCCCTCCTCTCTGGCTCCACTCCACTGAGGGCCCTCCTTAGTGGGATTGCTGGTATTCACCATGGATTTGTGGGTTATGAGATGTGAGATCATCAGTCAGTCATTGTTGAGGGGGGGCAATGCCTCTTGATAGTCCCTCCTACCCTATGGCTCTTACACTCTTTCCGCCTCCTCTTCCAAAAAATTCCTTGAGCCTTGATGAGTGTGTTTTAAGTCTACTTTAGTGTTGAACTCTCAGTAGCTTTTGGGTTTCTGCTCTGGTACATTTTGGGTATCCTCAGAATCTACTGCCATCACCCTGGCACAGGTTGTTAGGCTTGCCCTGGAAGCAGCACTCTTGCTCATCTCACCAATTTCTCTGTGGTTTCACCTGGGCACTAGCTGATATATGAGGGTTATCTCATCTCCTGATAGAAAGTCAACTACCTTTTCTTGTCTTGTTGCTATATTTTGGTTGTCCTCAGTTCTTATTGCATTCTATAAAAGACAAATAGAATTCTCCAACAGAAAGTGAGATCAGCATAGGTTAAATGGGATAAGCATAATTAATTTAGAGATATTTTGATGAGTGTAGTCTCTCTTTTGGCCAAAGACTAATGGGAGCTTCTTACTGGAGTCCATGATCTTGGTCTCCATAGGATTCTGACTTGGTTCCCTATTCTAGCTATGAATTCCTTTCCACTGAATGGATCTCTTATCCAAGCAGAGAGCCATTGGTTACCCACCTAGACTAAGTGCCACTATTGCACAGGTGTGTACATCCTATCAGACTGGTTGCTTTGTATAGCAGTGTCCCCTGCTTGCTGACAATGTTGTTGGCCATTTTCCCCAAGCAACTCATGTAGGACTTTCCAGCACTATATGGGCTAACTATATTGGGAATTCTTAACAGAAAATGACCTTTAGTGGACAAAGCCCATAGAAGTCTCTGAGATCTGGGCTCTCAACTAAAGGATAACCATGGTCAGTACTGTGGCATTACTCTCATACTTGTTACATCTCTAGCTATGGTTTCCCAGTGACCCCATCATCCTACAGCTTTTTAACAGGCATGCTAAACTGCATAAAAACATCATGGTAGCATTTAGAGTGACATGAAGGGGTCTCTTGTTATGTCATAGTTTGCTATATGTTAGCCTGTCACTAGGATATGATATCCACATCAAATTAGTGTGATGTCACTGCTGAAGACACCAAGCTGAAGACCTCTGGAAAGGATCATAAATGAAGACAAACTGACTCCATTAAATGCATTGTGAAATGAATGTCTTCTCTTCCATATTCATTCCTCCCTTGAGATTCTCAGTGTATGTGATACTCTTAGCAACTGCCTTACTTTCTCCTTTCAGATAAAGATTAGAGTCCGTTGATTTAGAAAAAAAGAAGGAGGAGGAGGAGGAGGGGTGGAGGAGGGAGAAGAAGAAGAAGGAGGAGGAGGAGAAGTAGAAGAAGGAGAAGAAGAAGTAGTAGTAGAAGGAGAAAGAGAAGGAGAAGGAGGAGGAGGAGGAGAAGAGGAAGAAGAAGAAGAAGAAGTAGTAGTAGAAGGAGGAGGAGGAGGAGAAGTAGTAGAAGAAGAAGAAGTAGTAGAAGGAGAAAGAGAAGGAGAAGAAGAAGGAGAAGGAGAAGAAGAAGGAGAAGGAGAAGAAGAAGAAGTAGTAGTAGTAGTAGAAGGAGGAGGAGGAGGAGAAGAAGAAGAAGGAGAAGAAGAAGAAGGAGAAGAAGAAGGAGGAGGAGAAGAAGGAGGAGGAGAAGAAGGAGAAGAAGGAGAAGAAGGAGAAGGAGAAGAAGAAGGAGGAGGAGAAGAAGAACTAGAAGGAGAAGGAGGAGAAGAAGGAGAAGGAGGAGAAGAAGCAGAAGGAGAAGGAGGAGAAGAAGAAGAAGGAGAAAGAGGAGAAGAAGGAGAAGGAGGAGAAGAAGAAGGAGAAGAAACAAAGAAAAAAAAACTGGTCACTTTGGCTTTGATTCAGTGAGAAAATGAAGCCAGCCCCAAGTCATTGACACAATGTTTATACAGTGGAATGAGTCCTTAAAAAGGAAATTGTGCCAACCAGATGCTTCAGTAAGCTTGAACCAATTAATAGACATTAGTAAGTGACCCATGCAAGCCAGCATGCTAGAGATCAGCCATGCTGGGAGTGAGTTCTCCTAAAACAGCAGTGTTAGAGGGTGTCTTGGGTCAGAGGCCAGCATTTGTCCCTGAGCTCCCCAGTTGGCATATGGGAATACGGCACTATCCATGCAATTTTCTTCAGCTTAGATCTTCATGCAAACCTCTCTGTAGAGCAACCTACCAGGATTAGACTCCTGCCATGACCTCTAGACACTGGAGATCCTATCACCTAACATGAGACTGAGCCTACAGGGCTTCCAGCAGCCTGTGAGGAGTCCAGAGTGAGGGCCAAAAGAAAATCAGGAATCCAGGTACTTATTCAAAATGTACACTGGTTTGCATGTTAAGCCCAGTACAGTGTGTACCATGGGGAATTCAAGCTAGGCTAAAATCAATCAGACATATTAAGCCAGAATACACTGGCAAAATGGTATTAATTGGTACATTAAACCCACCCTGGATGCTGTATTGAGAATTCTTAGGCTGCACTGAGCCTAATAGGAAAGAGGGCTATGAGTCATGGCAATATCTTCCCTGATTAGGGAAAGAAGAGTGGTGGCACCCATGTCATATGCTTGCCATTACACGTCACACATGCTACACACTGACACAGAAAGCCCTGGTCTGGAAAAGTAGGCTGGAATCATATGGAAGGCTCTGAAGGTTATGTTGAAAGCATTTTGTGGTTTGGGCAGACCAGCAGTTGTGAAAATGTGGACTAAATGCCTGGAGCAGTACTGGTGAACCCCACTTGCCAGAGGAGCACGTGGCTCTATGTTTTCTTCCATCCTGTCATGTTTCCTGCTTAAGTTACTAGAACATATTTGCAAGCCCGTTGCAGATATCAGGGAATTACTGCACTAGAAAATGACACTATCAGAACATATTGTCCAAACATTACTTTTACAGGGATACGAAAGTTGGAGTAAATACGGAAAAGAATAGAAGCTGCAATGCCCATTAACAGGTATTGGAACTTATGCATACTGGAGACTGGGGAGACAGCTCCATTGGTAAAGTGCTTGCCTTGCAAGCATGAAGGCCTGTGTTTGATCCCCAGAACACACTTAAAAAAAAATGCCAGGTGTAGCAATGTGCACCAGTAATCCCTACACTGGGGAGGTGGAAACAGGTAGATTGCTGGGGCTCACTGGCAAGCTAGTCTAGCCCAGGTGGTGAGTTCCAGGCTACTGAGAGAGAGAGACCCTGTTCCAAAAGAAGCAGATGGTGGCCTGAGGAATGACATCTGGAGTTGTCCTCTGGTCTCCACATGCACACACATATGCACAAATGTTTACCCAGTCTAAAAGTTTAGAACAGGAAAGAGGCAACAAGCTAAATAATGTTTCATAAGCGAGATCAAAAGGTGAACAGGTTCAAAGTACAATGTGATTTTATATATATCTTCATATATCATAATGAAACCAAATATTTTACCTGCTAGCTAAAAGTAGAAGTGAAATCAAGCCAGGTCTAGTGTAGCACACATGAACTCCCAACGTTTAGGATGCTAACACATGAGGATTACCTGGGTTACAAGGTGAGACCCTACCTCAAAAACATACAACAAAACAAAATGAAGAAGATTAAGGTTTATGTTAAGGCTTAGCTTGGGTATATGAGATAGAGAAAAGAAAACAACAAAAATGATGTCAGTGGGTCTCATTAACAAAACTGGGCGATTGAAATAGATCTATGAACAGATTTGGAATGGTGTGCAGAGAGGAAGAGATGAGTGGATGGATGTTAGAACCCTGTTATTGTTCGGATGACACTACTGTTACAGATGGGCTCACTCAGCACAGCATTTTTTCCTGAGAAACACTGTGAGCTGGACATTGTGTCTTGTTCTAGCTTTTCCGAGGCTAATGGAGGACATCCAATTTGGACAGCTGGCTGAGGTTAAAGGTTTAGTCTGTGGCCATGGAATAAGGCCAAATTAGCTGGGATGGAATCTGTGCCCTTGACCAGAAGTGCAAAGGACTAGCTGGTAATCAGCTCTGGCCATTTCTGCTACAGCCTCTAATCAGACACTGGCTTCCCGTCCACTGCCTTCTTGCCAGCCGGATGGCTGCCTTACCTTACCTCCAGTCCCAGCAGTGGATTGATTCTGGGCAGAGATGGATGTGGATGAGTGTGATAAGGCATGGGAAATCTGTCTGGGTCAACAAATGTGTGTACCACCTTGCTGAGTACTTGGTGTTATCCTCCCCTGCCTGTTGAGCTCTGGACTCTGCCTCAGTATGCCAAACATGGATCTTGATACTGTTTACTGCAATCCTCTCCCTAACACTCTCTCACAGAGGCCTGAGGCTCAGTTCTACTCTCACCTATTGAGTCTTGGGTTACTTCTCAGTTAACTTACTAGCTTGCATAAACTTTATTATTTCTTGTGATTCTGTGGATTGATTGGGCTCAGGTGAGTTTCTCAAAAGATTCTCATGCAGCTCAGGATGGAGTGAGTACAGCCAAGATGCTTCATTCACATCCTGGCCCCTAGGCAAAGGACAGCTAGAAGCTGGACTCAGCTGGGCCACTGATGACTTGGCCCCCTCCTTGTACCATATGGTGTAGTGGATTCTCTCTTTCCATCTGGCCTCCTCACATGGTTGCTTCAGCAGGGCAGCTGAGCATATTATACGTCACCCAGAATTTCTGAAGCACAGAAGTGGAAGCTTCTATGCCTTCTTTGAGTTAGACTCTGAACAGACATAATATCACTTCCGCTTCTTCTCCTGGATGGGAGGATCAGAGAGTCAGCTCAGATGAGGAATGCAAAAGGACTACATGGGGTGTGGATTTTTGAAGGCCTGATTCATAGGAAGGGGCATCTAATGGCTGCCTACTACTTTCAGAATAAAATTCTTGGAGGAGCTAGGAAGATAGCTCTAAACATGAGGATCTATGTTCAACCCCTAGAGCCCACCATTTTAAAAACCTCCTCTGAACCCCACATCCTCTGACCTCAATTTTACTTGCCCCACTTCTTTCCAGCTATGCTGGCTGGTGTTGATTTCCTTCTGCCTGGGAGAAAGGGTGCACAGGCTGTGGATTATGGTAGTGGGAATCAGAGTGAGCCTTGCCAGACATGCAGGAATCATTAAGGAAGTCAAGCAATGGGAAGGAAAAACCCAGGTGACTCCCAAAGGCCCATGTAGTAAAGGCTTGTTTCCCAGGTGATGCAATTGGGAGGTGATGGAGCCTTTAGGAGGCGGGACCTGGTGGGAGGTTTTCATATCACTGATGTGTATTTGAAGGAGATAGTGGAATCCAAAATGCTCTCTCTCTCACCCTCTCTCTCCTGCCCCCATATTGGGAGTGGTTTTGTTCCTTCACATATTCCTGCCACAGTGAACATTGCCTTGCTTAATGCTACAGAACTAATTATCATGGACTGAAGCCTTTAAAACTATAGGCCACAATAAACTGTTTCTTTATAAGTTTTTTGAGGTAGGGTCTCACCCTAACCCAGGCTAGCCTGGAATTTACTATGTAGTCTCAGGGTGGTCTTAAACTCATGGTGATCCACCTACCTCTGTTTCCTGGTGCTGGGATTAAAGGTGTGCACCACTGCAACTGGCTTATTAATTATTTTTTATAGTGATGGAAAACTAACAGATATAGCAAGAAAGGGAAAAATACTTAAGACCACTAAGGATTTTTTAAAAAGTACTAATTATAAAATTAGAATGTAAAGTAGTTTATGAGACACCATAAAAGGGGAGATTGAAAGGAGTAGGAAGAGGCCAAATCATAAAGAAAATTTTATACCAAACCGAAGAAGTTTTATTTGCTTCCCTAGATGTTGAAGGGTCACAATAATCTCACTCAGACATGCTTTATGAAGAACATTCTGGTAGAGTGGGAGATGCACTAGAAAGTGAAGAGATTACAAAGCAGAGACCATTTAGAATATCATAGAAGATCAAAGAAGGCATGGTGAAGGTCTTAGCTATGCGGTTACTATGAAACCTCAGCCCATGGGTTCAAATTGGGGCAGAGGCTATCTATATAAAATGTGTTACAAAATTTATGGGCCAGGTGGTGATTCATATCTATAAGAACTTGGCAGGGGGGTGTTCTGAGGCAGAAGGATCATGAGTTTGTGGCTGGTCTGAAGTATATAGTGAAACCTTGTCTCAGCCAACAAACAAATAAATATTTATGGGCCTATGAAAGGAAATTATCTGATAAAATTTAGAAAGTAGGTACAGTGGAGGTACTGAGTGCCTACAAAGATTCTTCAGTGTCTAGGCCCCTGTTCAGGTCCATAGGCTGTACCCTCATGCATTTTATTATGAAATATGCTATTCTAAGATAATTTGTGTCTCTTAGCATAAGAAGAAAATGAAGTGCCACGATTACCCCTCGTCATTTGGTATAGGAACCACATAGCTCTTTCTGTCCTTCCTGTTCTCAGTAGCAGGTGCTGTACATGGCTGCATCCTTCCTCGTGGCCTGCCATCACCCAGCATGAGCCTGGGAATCCTGGTTCCCAGTGAGGCTCTCAGAGGTGGTTGTTGCGCTTTACTGATAAAGACCACAAATGCAAGTCTTAATCATGGCACTCAGGAAAATGGGAGCAACAAATTCATGGTGTGCTTGCATTACATTTATGATTCAAAATCATATGCCATAATATATGTCTAAGCATGCATTTGCTTGAATTCTTTAGGCCATAACCTGTGCATTCCTAGAGTGTCTTCTCTTTTAATGTTAGACATAGTCTTGCTTTCTGTACAGGCAGGAGAGGAAGGAGCCTGTGAGCTTGGCCAGGCAAATGTTCATTTATTCAGGGAGTACCTGTCTCTCATTTAGTGGGACTAAGACCCACCTGGGAAGGGACACATCATCACATAGGACACAAGAGAAGACACTGATAAGAGGGCCCATTTGGAAAGTTTGTTTAAAGACTTTGACCACTTTCATGAACATTTTTGCAATCTTTTTTTTTTCCTCCAAGCATCAACTTCAAGTCTTTATTAATTCTTTGTAGGTTTTTCTTCACTTCCTACTATCTTTCATAAGCCCATAGCAAAATGGTAGGGAAGGGAGTTGCTGTGATTTATAGGTAAGTTACAAAGGAGAGAGAGAGAAAGAGAGAGAGAGAGAGAGAGAGAGAGAGAGAGAGAGAGCGCAATATTTCAAAAGAGGGAACCCAAACAAAAACCAGTCTGCCCAAATCCTTACAGTCCAAAATGAACTGTAGCGAACCATGACAGTGTGTTCACACATCTGTGCTTGGTTCTGTGTTGAGGAGAGTGTCTTTGCAATTCCATTTATAAAAAATAAATCCTGGCCTGGTGTGGTGGCACATGTCTTTAATCCCAGCACTTGGAAGGTAGAGGTAGAAGAATTGCTGTGAGTTCGAGGCCACCTTGGGACTTCATACTGAATTTCAGGTCAGCCTGGGCTAGAGTGAGACCCTACCTTGAAAAACAGAAGAAAAAACAATCCTAAAATTATATGGAAGTACCAAAGACCTCAAATACCAAAGTAATTTTGAGCAAAAAGAACAATGCTGGAGATGTTTCTATACTTAATTTCAGGTTATTTTACAGAGCCTAATTAACAGCACCAGCATAGTACTGCATACGAACAAACACACAAATCAGTGGAATAGAAAGACCCAGATATAAACTCTTGCTACTGTAGTTACCTGAATTTTGACCAAGGTGCCAAAAAGTACATCAGAGAAAAGATAGCTTCTTCAACAAATGGTGCTGAGAAAACTAGATATCAACATGTAGAAAAAAATGAAATGTAATACCTATCTCTTCAACTTGCATAAAAACCAGCTCAAAATGGATCAGAAACCTTAATGTGAGATCTGAAACTGTTAAATGAAAGAATAAGGAAAACACTTCAAGATATACACATAGGTAAGGACTTTCTGAAAAGGGCTCTAGTAGCTCAGGAAATAATAACAAGAATTGATAAATGAGACTGCATGAAAGGAAAAGCTTTTTTTTTCTTTTTCTTGTACAGTGAAGAAGTGAAGAGACAGTCTACATAACAGGAGTGAAGCCTTTGCTTGTTTCTACTGACACAGGATTAACATCTAGACTATACAAAGAACCAAAAGCGCTAAATACCAAAATAAACGTCTGAATTAATAAACAGACCTGTGAAATGAACATACAGTTCTCCAAAGATATATATAAATGACCAATAAACATAAAATATTCAACATCCTTGTCCATCAGGGAAATGAAAATCAAAACCATATTGAAATTCATTCTCATCCTAATCAAAATGGCTAGGCTTAAGAGAACAACAAATGCTGGAGAGGATGCTGAGAAAGGGAACCCTTTAACACTGCTGATGGGGATGTAAATTGGTATCGTCACTATGGAAGTCACAGCAGAGGTTCCTCAAACAAACAAACAAACAAACAGCTCTTAATAGAACTACTGTATGAGCCAGATATGCCACTTGTGGGTGTGTATCCAAAGTCATGGGTGGAATCAATATGGGTGTTCATCAACAAATGAACAAATAAATAAAAAGTTTATATATATATATATATATATATATATGTATATATGTATGTATGTATGTATGTATGTATGTATGTATGTATATGATGAAGTTTTATTCAGCCATAAAGTAAAATGGAATTATATTATTTGGAGAAAGAAAATGGTTCCAACTGGAGATTATCATATTGAAAAATAAGCTAGACTTCAGGCAAAGCAGGCATAGTGGCACACACCTTTCAATCCCAACACTAGGGAGGCAGAGGTGGGAAGATCTGTGAGTTTGAGGCTAGCCTGGGACTGCAGAGTGAATTCCAGGTCAGCCTGGGCTAGAATGAGACACCAACTCAAAAGAAAAAAAAAAGCCCAGACAAATAAAAAGATAAATAGTGTATATTTCTCTCATTTATGAATCTCAGATATTATATAATGTATAAAATCATATATATGCATATGTATATACAAAAAGGCATGCATATGACTTAAGAAACTAGGGTAATGAAGGAAACTAACAGTGATACAGGAATCTGGGGTTCATGAGGGAGGGTCTCCTAAACTTGTGAACCCCAATTTTGGGTCCTATATTGAACAAAGAATTTATTAAATGGATTTGAGGAAAACAATGAATTATTGAGATATTTTTCTGGCTTTTTGAGGTAGGGTCACACTCTAGCCCAGGCTGACCTGGAAGTCACTATGTAGTCTCAGGCTGGCCTTGAACTCATGACAATCCTCCTACTTCTGCCTCCCGAGTGCTGGGATTAAAGGCATGCGCTGGGGCTGGAGAGATGACTTAGGGGTTAAGGCACTTGACTACGAAGCCAAAGGACCTTGGTTTGGTTCTCTAGGACTCACATAAGCCAGATGCACAAGGTGGCACATGCCTCTGGAGTTTGTTTGCAGTGGTTGGAGGCCCTGGTGTGCTCATCCTCCATCTCTCTACCCCTCTTTATCTCTCTCAAATAAATAAATTAATTAAAATAAAGGCACATACCACCATGCCTGGCTGAGTTATTGAGATTTTTAGTGTGAAATCATAATTCATAAGATTTATTTAGGAGAAATTGATATATAGGAAAAAGGCTAGAGCAGTTACATGCCACCTGCTCCCCCCCCCCCCCACAGCACACGAGATCCAACATAGAAGTCCCTTCAAATTACAGACCACAGAGGGTTAAGAAACAGTGAAGGGCTCAGAGATCAAAGATAAATCTAAAGTGATGACAGAGAGAGAGAGAGAGAGAGAGAGAGAGAGAGAGAGAGAGAGAGAGAGAGAGAGAAAGAAGACAAGAAGAAAAATATTCAAGCCAGTAGTTTGCCCTTTCCAGCCAGGCTGGGAAGGAGGGACAGACTCACATGGATGTCCAGGCCAGATCAAGGGGTGAAAGGAAGAAGAGAGGGAGAGGAGAGGAGAGGGCCATCTGCGTAGCCTCCCTTATAGGTTCCATCAAGGAGAGTGCTGTCATCAGGTTCAGTTGTGTAAGCAGAGATGTGATTGGTTCAGACTCAAGACCAAGATCTTCGTGGTGCGGACTGGGGGCCCCAAGCTGAAGAAGAAGCAGGAAGTTCCTGCTGGGCGTGTCGCTGCAGACACCTAGAAGACACAGGATCAGACCCAAGTTTCAGTTTCGCCAAGATGGACAGATGGCATCTCCTTGTTTCCTCTTTGGACTTCCGTCCCTCACAGTCGGAAAGAAGCTAGCTTTCTCCTATTTCTCCGTCAATAGGAGGAGGGGGAGGGGAGGGTTACAGAAGGTGAATAGGATCAGAGTATATGATATATGAAAATGCGCTTATGAAACCTGACACTGCGTATAATACCAATTTTAAAATTAAAACACTCTTCTCTGAAAAGCGCTCATGCAATGTATGCAGGGAAGGTTTTTTTTTTTTTTTTTTTATCTCTTTACTAAAGGAGTGCAGGAGAGTCACTGGTGACTGTCTTGTAGAGAACAGTGCTGTTACTGTGAATTGCACTGGCAGGATGGCGGACCGCAAGGCCAACCTCGGGTGCCCTCTCTTAGGCTGCTTTGCAGGTCATGCCAGCTGCCAGTCTGCAGTATCCTCGTTGTTTCTGTGAGGCTCAGCACTGACGCTGTTCAAAGGAGCAGCACTTTACGTCCCGCGCAGATTAGCTGAAGTAGAGCGCGGCCTACCTGGTCCCAGGCTTCTTGAGACTGAAGCTCTCCGGGAGACAGTTCATTACGGAACTAAAAGCAAACCCAAGCATGCTGTAGTGATGTCCACGCGACCCGGTTCTATAAAGACAACCTGGCACAAACAGAGGATCCAGAGGAGCCCCTGTGTCAGTGGCCTGGCTAGAACTTAGCAGCAGACCACAAAATATGAGATGTGCAGCAGTGGGGTCTGTGTCCCTAGGGGAGGAGCAAGTGATAACAGAGCCTGCCTTTTGAGTACTCACAGCACAACACGGAGCTCTGTGCTCTGTGACTTACCATGTACCATCAGCAGTGCCACATGCAAGGCCCCTCAAGTCGCGAGGTACACATGATCAGCTGACTAGGGTGCTCAGCCACCAGGGAAACAGCTCACTGGCACCTCCTAATACTCCTTATGCCCTTTTTCTATTTGAAAGACAGAGAGATCGAGAGAGAGTAGAATGGGCATGCCAAGGCCTTCAGCCACTGCAAATGATCTCCAGACATATGCTCCACCATGTGCATCTGGCTTATGTGGGTCCTGGGAAATTGAATCTGAGATCCTTTGACTTTGCAGGCAAGTGCCTTCACTGTTAAGGTATCTCTCCAGCCCTCCTTATGTTTAAAAAAAAATGTTTTGAACTTTATTTTTATTTGCTTATTAGAGACAGAGAGAGGGAGAATGGGCATAGCAGGGCCTCTAATGCAAACAAACTCCAGACACATGTGCCACCTTGTGCACATGGCTTACATGGGGCCTGGAGAATCTAACCTGGGTCCTTAGGCTTTACAGGCAAGTGCCTTAACTGCTAAGCCATCCCTCCGTATGCTTTTTATTTAGACTTAAGTTATGGTGCTTCCATGTCCTCTAAACCTTACCTGTACATTTACAAGCTTGATTGTGTTGTATATTTCAACAGGACTATCTTTGTAAACATGACTTCTATCTTAATCTACACTCGATCCACTCAGACAGTATAGTATTTGACTCCTCTGGATCTCTATCTCTCTCTCTCCACCCCCTCTCTCTGATTTAATGCATCCCTATGTATGAGAACAACCTTGACTTCTTCCTGTCCGCATCTCTCAAATGATGGTTTGGTAGTTTGAATAGATGGCTGGCCCCCAATATGTTCAGTGTTTATATACAGTTTGTAATTTAGATCTGAAGCCACCTGGTTGGAAGAGGTGTCACCGGTAAGTCAGATCAAGGGTGCAGCCCTAAGATGTGGTGGTGGATTTGAAATTCCAATCTAAAGATATGCAAAGTGCCTGGAGTTCCTGAAGTGTGCTAGTTTGTGGTGTGGTTTTAGGGTTTTGGGCTTTTGGCTTCTCTCTCTCTCTCTCTGCTTGGACCTGTGAAAGCAGTCCAACTTCTGCCATTTGGAACTTCCCCTGGATCTGTAAGCTTCAAAAAATATCCCTTCCTCCATAACTGTGCCTTGTCTGGAAGTTCATCTCAGTGACCTAAAGCTGTCTCCTACAATGGGATGAAAGCATGAGCCACCGTACTTGGTTCACACAGTGCTGGAGAGGAAAGCCCAGGGCTTACTGCATGCTAGGTAAGCACTCTACCAACTGAGCTACATTCCCAGCTCTTTCCTGGATTTTCTGACCTTAGATATTAATTGAGAACCCTACATGCTTGCTGTGTTTAAAAACAAATATGCATATTTGGTTGGCTACTTTAGTGACCTTTTATGAAATCCGTGTCTATGACTTCAACTGACTTTTCTATTGAACTGCCTGGCATTTTCCTATTGACTCGTATATACACCCTGGATTTTTATAACCTGGGTAAGAATCCTTTGTTGACTGTAAGCAATGCAAATATCTTTTTCTATTCTGTACCTTTCATTTTCCTTCTCTTAGTGGTGTCTTTTGGTGAAAGAAATCCTAATCTGATAAGGTCCAATTTGTCATTTTGTTTATGGTTAGTGTTCTTTGTATCCTAAGAAATCTTTGCATAGCCTCAGATAATAAAGATCCTAATTTTTTTCTGCCGGTGGTTTATTTCCCCTTTGAAACTTAATCAACCCATCACATGAAAAGCTGAGCACGTAAATATGTCTGGCTGCTGTGGTGGTTTGATTCAGGTGTCCCCCATAAACTTAAGTGTTCTGAATGCTAGGTTCCCAGCTGATGGAGATTTGGGAATTAACACCTGCTGGAGGCAGTGTATTGTTGGGGGTGGGCTTGTGGGTGTTACAGCAGGTTTCCCTATGCCAGTGTTTAGAACACTCTCCTGTTGCTATGGTCCACCTTATGTTGGCCAGGGGATGATGTCCACCCTCTGCTCATGCCATCATTTTCCCCTGCCATCATGGAGTTTCCCCTCAAGCCTATAAGCCAAAATAAATCTCTTTTCCCCAGAAGCTGCTCTTGGTTGGGTGATTTCTACTAGCAATATGAACTGGACTGCAACAGCTGCCAAGGTCACCTCAAGCCTGGCTTATTTATAAACCCATAATAATTCCCATAGAATAATTCCATTTCAACTTTCCAAACCTTTGTGTCTAATATCTTAAGAAAGAATACTAGCCCAGAACTTGATATTTATCTACACTGTAATCACTTTTTTGAACAAAGAGCTAGACCAGAAAATGCAGAAAATATTGTTTAGTTAACAAAGTTGCAACAATAAAAGGCACCATTCGGAATTGAGTCCCATTTTTCAGTTGGTTGTGATCTTCAACAAGGTGCTTAACTGCTTTCCGGTTGGTGAGAACAGTGGTAACTAAAAATTTTATGTTTACCATGTGCCAAACTATGGCAAGTGCTTCACTTGTATGGTCCCACTTAATCCTCAAAATGACTTGATTGATTAGCCAGGAACCATTGATAGATATCCTTTTTGTAGATGATAAGCAGAGAGTGACCACACATCTAGTTAATGATGGATCAAAGATTTAACTCTGGGTAAACTCATCCAGGGTTCACATAAGTAAGCATGGGATATATCCTAAAAAGGCATTATTGTGATAAAATGAGGTAAATCATGTCAAGTGCTTTTCACTTTGTTTTGTTTCAGATAGGCTATCATTATGTAGTCCATATTGGCTTCAAACATGTGGGAATCCTCCTACCTCAGACTATCAAGTATTAGAATTATAGGTCTGAGCCATTGTACCCAGGCCCTATTAAGTGTCTAATGACTCCTACCTAGGTTTTGTGAGTGGCAGTGACAATTATATGAGTAATTTAAAATTATACACATCCATAGGAACTTTAAATATTTGAGCTAAAATTCTCAGCTATTTCAGAAAATATCAAAAAAATCTTTGGAGTTACAGATAAAAATATTGTGAAAATCACACTTTCACTGAGTTTGGTGATGTCAGTAGAAATATTGATCAGAAAACTAGTACCATAATGTTAATTAATTAGCCTCCCTCCCCCTCTTCTCTCCTTCCTTCCTTCTGTCTTTCCTTCCAGCAAATATTTATTGAGTGCTTACTATGTGGTAAGCCTGTTCTGGAAACTTTCAACACAGCAGTGGATATGGCAGTCCAACTCTCTGTATTGTGGAGTTTGAGTTTTGATACTGGTCACATAGCTCTATACAAAACACAAATGTATCCATAACTGTATAATATTTAATAAGTGCCATGAAGCTACATAATACAGAATGAAAGACTAGAGGTGATATGGGGCAATTTGTGGATAGAGAAAACAAATATTTGATTAGACACCAAAAGAAGTATGGAAGGAAGCCACAAGGATATTTAGGGACAAAGGTAGCAGTGAAGAGTAGATTCAGGTCAAGGAGACTCATTTAACTACAGTGGTGTGAGCATGGACAAAAATGAGTGAAGTGAGGTGTGTATGGCCACATCACAGAAGGCCCCAAGGCCTTGATAAGAGATGGGGTATTTATGAGAACCACTTTTGCTTGTACTTTCTACTATCTGCATGATCCCTAAGTTAAAATGCTAATTTGAGGCTGGACTTGATGGTGCATGCCTTTAATCCCAGTACTTGGGAGGCAGAAGTAGGAGAACCCCATCAGTTTGAGGCCACCCTGAGACTACATAGTTAATTCCAGGTCAGCCTGGGCTACAGTGAGACCCAACTTCAAAAAACAAAACAAAAAACAAAAAGCTAACTTGAGTACTTAAGTCTTCAACATTTCATTTGTACCTGTTCGTGCTTCAGTTTCCTCATCCACAAAGTACAATTCGTGACATGGAATTCGGTTTGAGCAAATTCTGGCAATATCTTGGCACTTAGGTAGAGTTGAAATTGAAGTGTTCCTTCTTTGATCATGTGATCTATGGGAGGTATTAAGCCTTTTCTTACATTAGTACATGCTGTGGCTTGAAAGTGGAGTGCCTCCCATAGGGTCATATGTTTGAACACTTGGTCCTCAGGTTGGTGGCACTGTTTGCAAAGACTGTGTACCTTTGTTGGAGGAAGTGAGTCACTGTGCGTGGCCCTTGAGGCCTTATAGCTTGGCCCCTCTTCCTGTTCACTCTCTGCATCCTGACTATTGCTGCAATGCAACTATTTGTCCTCATGCTTCTGCTACCCTGTCTTCCTTTCCAGTCATTCTGGAAGTCTGTATTCCCTAGAACTGTAAACCAAAATTAACACTTCCTCCCTTAAGCTAATTCTTGTCAGGTATTTGGCCACAGCAAGGAAGAAAGTAACTAATACAGAACCAAAAGTGGACTTTATATGAACTACATACAGGATAGTGTTTCAGACTGCTGGCGTAAGAAGGGTACAGTTGGATAATCAGATAGAATTGCAGTTAAAAAATGTCTTTGGACATTGATGTTAAGTTTCCAGTGAGACTTGAGAATAGGCATGGATCTGAACACATATTGAAATGAACTTTCTTCCAGACAGATTCAGGCTCAGTGGCAGAAGGGAAGACAAATCCGAGCCAAAATATGTAGCTTGTCATGGATGATGGGCTTGCGGGAATGCCATCCGTGCTGGTGTGCTAATAGGCAATGCAATTAGATCTAAGGTCCAGACGCTTCTGAAAACAGCACAGACTGTCAGATACATCAGGCTGAGATTCCAATTCAGAAAGTAGGATGAGATTGAGTACTTTGTGGGGTTGTTCTTTGCTTTGGAGGGGACCTCTACTCTGGAGGGTATGTTGACATCTTCTAGTGCCTATGTTGTCACTGTGTTTAATTTGCTTCCTAAACTGAATGGGTTTTCCCTCTCCCAGGCAGGAGCTAAAAAAACGGTTTGAGCAGTTTTTACTGTGTTGATGCTTTCTGTGCTCTTGCTGCTACTGATGATGGTGATGGTGATTTTTGTCAGGTCTGGAAATCAAGATAAAGGCATTTCTTGGACCCAAGACTTTTATTTTAATTATTTAAAATTTTTAATAATTTATTTGAGAGAGAGATAAAATAGGCATGCCAGGGTCTTCAGCGACTGCAAACAAACACCAGATGCATGTGCCACCTTGTGCATCTGTCTTATGTGGGTCCTGAAGAATCGAACCTTGATCCCTTGGCTTTGCAGGCAAGCGCCTTAACTGCTAAGCCATCTCTCCAGCCCAAGACTTTTATCTTAAAGCCAAGCAAAACTGATTCTGAAGCCATAGTGAAAGAAGAATCTGTCAAGCAAATTCCCTTTACCAGAGGGCATGGAGGATGAGCAGTTATGTAAAACACATACTAACTTCAAATAGCTTGTAATCTCTCATGCCATGAAAATATTAACAAAATGTACAACATCATGCATTAATTAAGTGGGGAAGCAATGATCAATTCAGTTTTTCTTTTAATGGGTGCCAGGAATCCACATTCAGGTCCTTTTTCTTGTGTAGTAAGCACTTTACTGACCCAGCCATCTCCCCAGTCCTATGTTAAATTCAGCTTTTGACAGGCCAAGTGAGAGCTTATAATTAGGGATAGCTTGTCAAAGGGAAGTTAATTTCAGTTGGACTTTGAAGGAATGTGTCAGGAGCCATAGAGCAAAAGTCTCTCCATTTTGCCCCCGCCTGACCATAAACTGGCCTTTTGCAAAAGATAAGATTCTGCAAGCAGTCTGCTGACCAACATTCATAATTGCAAGCTGGATGGACCAGCTTTCTAACAAATGAGTCAACTTAAGAACAGGCCCAGGCAAAATGGAAAGGCTTTTGCTCTATGGCTCCTAACAGGAAGGAATTTTAAAAACATGAAAATATGGGTAGAAATGACAGGGCAATCATGCCAACAAAGGTTCTGGGAAAGTAATACATAATGGGGAGCTATTAGGATTGCCTGTGACTACAAGTCTGAAAAAAAAAAAAATCAATGAAACCACCCAGCAACTAAAAGCAATACAAATCTTTACTGGAGTCTTTCAAAGGTTATCCACAGGAATCCATGCAGTCAGCATTCCCAGGCATCATTTCATAAAATATCCTTTGCTGTATACCTTTTCATTTTAAAGAAGAGAGAAATTTGTCTTTCATCCTTTCCCCTATTCATATATATTTAATTTATTTAGTCAGTTAGTTGTGGGGAGAGAAGAATGGGAAAACCAGGGTCTCCTACTGCTGTAAATAAACTCCAGATGCATGTGCCACTTGGTGAACATGGGTACTAGAGAATGGAACCTGGGTTTCCAGGCTTTGAAAACAAATGCCTTTAACCACTGAGCAATCTCTCCAGCCCATTTTCTGTATTTCCTAAAGACTAGTATCTGTCATATATTACAGCTACAACTAGACTAGGTAGGGGGTTAGTAAACTTTTAAAATATTTATTAGTGCATGTGTATGTGCATGTGTGTGTGTGTGTGTGTGTGTGTGTGTGTGTGTGTCAGTTGCCACAAATACAAAATGCTTATCTCAGTTTTATAGTATGGCTTGCATGGGCAACTGGAGGCCAGAAGGTTTTGCAAGCAATTGCCTTTAATTGCTAAGCCATCTTCCCAGCCCAGTAATCTTTTTCTGTAAAGGGCCAAGTGATACATATTTTTGTATGTTCAGACCAGCTAGGCTGTGTTGCAACAACTCAATTCATAATTTAGTAGCACAAAAACAGCCATACACAATATGTCAAACACTGATGTGGTTTTATTTCAACAAAATGTTATTAGTAATAACAGGTAGAAGGCTATCTTTGGCCCACAGATCAGAGCTTGCTTGTCCCTAAACAAGACTCATTTAAAAACCCCACAAATAAAAACCCCACAAAGTAGATCCATCCTGACATTCTCAGTATGTCTTTTTCTTTTACATCCTTCCCCCATGCTTCCTTTCCCACAGTAAAAATGTATTCCGGCCGGGCATGGTGGTACACACCTTTAACCTCAGTATGTGGGAGACAGAGATAGAAGGATCATCATGAGTTTGAGAACACCTTTTAGAGTACATAATGAATTCCAGGTCAGCCTACGCTAGAGTGAGACCCAACCTCAAAAATCAAAACAAACAAAAAAAATGTATTCCTAGGGCTGAAGAGATGACTTCACATTTAAGGCACTTGCCTGCAAAGCCAAAGGACCCAGGTTCAGTTCTTCAGTACCCACATAAAACCAGATGCACAAGGTGGCTTAAGCATATGGAGTTCATTTGCAATGGCTAGAGGTGCTGGCATTGCTGGCATGGCCATTCTCCTTCTCTCCCTCTCTCTCTCTCTCTCTCCCTCCCTCCCTTTTTAGCTCAAATAAATAAAATAAAAAATTTTAAGTATGTATTCATTATGAGAACAATTTCAATTTTAAGAATCTGGGTCAGGGCTGGAGATACAGTTTAGTGGTTAAGGTATTTGCCTGAAAAGCCTAAGGACCCATGTTTAATTCCCCGGTACCCTCATAAGCCAGATGTACATGATGACACATGCATCTGGAGTTCGTTTGCAGTGGCTAGAGGCCCTGGCATTCCCATTCTCTCTCTCTCTCACTCTCCTTGCAAATAAATAATTTAAAACAATAATCTTAAGAATAATCAAGTTGGGCAATCAGACAGTAAAATTACCTAGTTTAAAAAATATGTAATTGTGGACCACCTGACAGAAAGCTGGAAAAAGCTACACTGCCTGCAGCCCTATGGGAGAGAGAAGTCATTAGCAGTGTTAACAACAGTGGACATTACAAGTCTTAAGTTTGGCCAGCCAGGCCAAATGAGTCAATGGGTGCAATAGTGGTATGTCTGTTATGGGGGAAAACCACCACTCTCTAATTGGACTGGGCCTGCTCCACAGGAGGGAATACATACCTGGTAATGAAAACCTAGTCAAAAGCCTGTGGCCAGGGGAGGTCATGAGCCCTAGAGGAGTAACACCTGCTGTTATTTAGCTAACTGCATATATTATGCTCACCAAACTGCCCTGTAAGCACTTTTCTTAACATCCATACCCATATATTAGTACTACTCTCATTTTTGGCTAAAGAAGCTTCTCTTTTCAGATGGCAGTAACCACCAGTAAGACTCAAAAGGCACAATAGTGCTGAGAAGTGACAGAGGAGTGTTCAGCACTAAAAGCTCTCTATCACACCTTTCAAGGCTCAGAGTCCATTGTGGAAGAGGTGGCAGGAAGAATGTAAGAGCCAAAGGAAGGGTAGGACTGCTTACAATGCACTCTTTCAGACACAACATGGCCTGGATATCCATGACCATGAAGTGCCTGGTACTACCTACATAAGACCTTCATAATAGGAGAAAAAGATGATGACATCAACATAAAAGACAGAATGATTGAGAGGGGGAGGGGATATGATGGAGACTAGATATGTGAAGGGGAAAGTGGGGGAAGGGAGGTAATTATCATGGTTTATTGTCAGTAATTATGGGTTGTCTCAATAAAAATGTTAAAAAAAACAGCAATAATAAAAGTTGTTGGTGCTACCGATGGTGACAAAGACAGTGATGGATAAGCAAACCTCAGACAGAATGAGACAGACGGACAGATCACAGAAGCCATGGAAGACTTATTGAGTAGCTGCACTGAGCATTTTTATTTTGAGACAGGGGTCTTGCTAAGTTGCCCAGGCAGACTTTGAACTTGTGATTCTCTTACTTTAGCTTCCCAAGGAGGTTTACCAGGCCCACCTTCATGGATCATTCTTTTGATGTTGTATATAAAATCTTATTACCAAACCTAAGGACAGAGTTTTCTCCTTTGCATTGAGAAATGTCATAGTATTGTTTTTTCCCCTTCTATTCCCTCTTCTTCCCCCTTCATTTCTTTCTTCCTTCCCTTCTTCATTCCTTTCTTCCTTCTTCCTTTGAGATAGGGCCTTTCACTAGCCTGGTGCTCACTAAGTAGCCTAGGCTTGCTGGCCAGTGAGTTCCAGAGATCCACCTGTCTCTGTCTCCCCAGTGTTGGAATTACAAGCATATGCCACATGCCTGGCTTTGTTGTTGTTGGGTTCTGTGGATCAAACTCAGGTCCTCATGCTTTCAAAGCAAACACTTTACCAACTGAGCTATCTCCCCAGTCTTATCTTGAGCAATCTTTATGATATCTATCTATATAAAAGACAAAAAAGTAGGAGAAGGAGAAGCAGCAGTGAATTTTGGCCTTAGTCCTAATGACAACATTGGAACATACATCCTTAGGATTTATGAAGCACTTCATATTCATAAGCAGTTTTCTCAATTAATTATCTAATTAATTTCCAAGGATGAAAGCCAAATGATTTCTGTTTAAAACTATCATTATTTATTAACAGGTTAGGAAACTTATGAAGAGATTTATTATTTTTTTTCAAGGTGGGGTCTCAATCTAGCCCAGGCTGACTTGGAATTCACTATTTTGTCTTGAATTTCTGCAGAGGAAATTAGAGTCACTTGGTGACCAAATTTTAATACCTGCAAAGTCTCATAACATTAAAGCTGTAGAACTCAAACTTAGTACAGCAAGTGGAAACTAAAGAGACACAAAACTGGAGTGTGCATGTGTCCCTGTGTGGTGGTCAACAGTCAGCCCCCTGGAGCCTTCCTGCCCTCTGTTGTGAACCATAACACTAGATTTATGCCACTGTCTTTTTAGTAAGCTGACATGATGTTGAGGTCTTTATTGAAGTGAAGCTTATTTTTCTGGGAATATTGATCACATTGTTTTAATTTTAATTTTAAACAAATCATAATTAAGGCAAGAATGTTTCTAAATCATGGAATTGTAAAGTCATATTGGTTACTTAACTGGCTTTGCTGGCAGTTGATAGGCTGGGTACAGAGCACATGACAGATGGCATGCTTGGAACCTCGATACATGAGTGACTTTGGGAAGATTACTTGCCTCAGTTTCCTTTTTATAAGATAAGAATCATGATAGAACCTTCAAGATAGGGTCGTTTTGAGAGTTAAATGAGGCAATATAAGCAAAAGCCTTCATTCTGGCTCCAAGCAATATGGTAAGTGACCAACAGATTTTCATGTGTGCATAATCCACGAAGGGCTTGGAAGCTTCTTTATGAGACAAGGACAAGAATGTGCTGCCATTTTTCTCTCTCTGACTCCACAACCTTTAATTGGTTGGACCAGCAGACACCCTACCTGCTCACTTTTTTCTCTTCTCTTCTGACCACCTTTGTCTTTCTCTGTACCTTTGTCTTTATGATTCTTTTTCTCTGTGTCCTCACTTCTTTTCTTTTCAACACTCTCTTCCCTTTTCCTTGCAGAGCAGCAAGGGAACATACAACTGTCTGGGCTGGCTGGTGGAAACTGTTTAGTCTCAGTAAGTATGGCTACCCACCCACATGAAGGCCTCTGAACTGTGTTCACAAACTTCCCTGTGTCTGCATCTCTTTTCACATCTGACTCCGTCTATGCACGACCCTCCCTGCGTCTTGCTTCTATCTCTGTCTGGGTCTCTTGAAGACTCTTACATCTCTTTCTCAGATTCTCTTGTCTCCAAGCCCACATGTTTCCCTTCATCTCTCTGTTGCTATCTAGTGTGGGGGGGGGGCAGTGTCCATCTGTGCATCTGACCTCTTGACTGTTTGCACCCCTGTGGCTGTGAAGAGTGAGCTCCCCAAGGAACCTCCAGGTTTGGAGAGCAAGCAGATAGAGGAAATCACATCTTCCTCTGTATCCACACACACCCTCCTGCGCAGTGGGGAGGACAGTTAATTCCAATGAGTTACTGCCAATACAACTGCACAGAAGTCCAGAAGTAACGGGGGCTTTAAGCAACATGTCTAAGAATCAGTGTTCAAGCTGTGTGTGCCTCATACAAAAATAATGTCTGAGCAGACACTGCCATGTTGGGTAACTGGGCACATATTTAATGCACACATGGCTATGGTGCATAGTACTTAGGTATAACCCACAAGGGGCTCACAGAAATGACTGCAGTTAGTACTCTCTTGTCACAGCTTGGCCTAATTTCAATCTCCCTCTCTACATTGCTAATTTGCCAGCATCTGATACCAGCGTCAGTGTCAATAACTTTTTTTTTAATTTCTTTTTTTTGGTTTTTCGAGGTAGGGTCTCACTCTGGCCCAGGCTGACCTGGAATTCACTCTGTAGTCTCAGGGTGGCCTTGAACTCATGGCAATCCTCCTACCTCTGCCTCCCGAGTGCTGGGATTAAAGGCGTGTGCCACCACGCCCGGCTCAATAACTTCTTGATGTTACCTCCTGTTTATGACACACCATGTGTCATGAGAATACTAGATCCAGGCACACTATGCATGGGGATGCACCTCATGCACGCACATGTAAAGGCTTTTAAAGAGAAACCCTGAACCCTACTCTAAAAGGAGGGCTCCCTGCTCTTGGCTCCTCTGCTCCAAGATCCCCCTCTTTCTTGCTTTGAAGTTTGAGATCTTACTAAGTGACAGCTTGACCACCGGGGCAGGCACTCTGATGTCCCTTCTAATCTCAAAATTGTACTTGAAAAACGTAGGTGGGGGAGGAGCTATGAGAACATATTTTATGTATTTTTATAAATTGTATGTTTATTACTTTCTTAATTATTATACATTCATTAACAAAAGAGTCCCTAGTAATTTTGGATTTCAATGCACACCAGACACTATGGCAAGTACTCCATAGACATAATCTCTAACACTTGAGATGCATGATGTCCATTTCCTAATGAGAACTGGACAGGTGGAGGCCAGGTTTGTGCTCAAGGTCATAGAGCATGTGCTAAGCCAGGATTCGGGGGTTTTGATTTAAAAGTTCATGATTGTAACCACTTGCTCTTTGGGCAAAATATATTTTCTTTCCCTAGTTTTTGAAGCAGTGTCAATGTCATAGGACAGTTTTTGTTTGTTTGTTTTGTTTTTAAAGAGAGAAAATGGGATTGATGGGCACTGGATACTTGAGACGAACTAGCCTGCTCAAAAAAGGAGAGATAACGATGCTGGAGAGATGGCTTAGCGGTTCAGGTGCTTGCCTGCGAAGCCTAAGGACCCCAGTCACAGGTAAGCCAGATGCACATGGTGTCGCATGTGTCTGGAGTTCACTTGCAGTGGCTAGAGGCCCTGGCTCGCTCGCTTGCTCTCTCTCTCATAAATAAATAAATAAATAAATAAATAAATAAATAAATAAATAAATAAATAAATAACAAAAAAGGAGAGACAACGAATGAAGAGACAAGGAGCAAGGAAAGTGCAGAGGCTCTGAGGACCTGGGCTGGGGATACAGGGGAACCGCGCCTGGGGGGAGGTCGAGGGGCAACTCTCGCCTCTGGGTCCCCCTGGGACCAGCCTCTTCTTCAAGACCCAGCCTCCTGGGCCCCTGGGACCCCTGGAGCAATGCCTTTTGTCAGATCTTCAAGCTCTTCCCTAGCATTCTGACAACTGGTTGCAGGAGAGCAGGTCTGGTAGTGCGGCAGGCACACCCCGTGACCCCTCCCTACATGGCAGGAACCCAAGCCATCCGATGACTGCTGGGTAGGACAGATAATCCTTCCTTTCTCCTTTCCATTGAAAAAAAGGTTTTAAAACTAGTCGAACTTCAACTGACCCTGCCTGCTAAACCTTATAAAAAATACCATCTAGCCAGATGTGGTGGCACATGCCTTTAATCCCAGCACTGGGGAGGCAGAGGTAGAAGGATTGCCCTGAGTTCGAGGCCATCTTGAGACTACTTAGTGAATTCCAGGTCAGTTTGAGCTAGAGTGAGACCATACCTCAAAGGAAAAAAAAAAAAAAATCCCACCCATTGTTTTCCAAGTTAGAATGCTTCTTTCTCTCTCCCCGCTCACCCCCCTCCCCATCTCCAGGTCTCTCCCCCTCCCTTCCTTCTTCCCTCCCTGGCTCGCTCCCTCCCTCCCTCTCTCTCTGTCTCTCTCTCTTCTTTACCCTTTCCTCCTAATCCCCTCCCCGCTCGGATAAAGGCACACTAACCCCGCCCCAATTGAGACACACAAAAGAGGTGAGTGAAAAGGACTCCGGGATGAAAAGAAGTGAGAAAAAGGATTCCGAGATGCTGGCGGCAGGCCCCACCTGCGCAGAAGCCAGTCCAGGAGAAAGAAGTGGGCCAGGAGCAGAAGTGCCTGGAGGAGGGAGGGAGAGAGCGAGAGCCGATGGTGTTTAACTTTCCATCCTGTTTCTCCAAGACCAGCACATCTGTTTTCTTTTTCTTTTCTTCTTTCTTTTGGTTACATAAGTAAATGAGTTAAAAATATGATTTTAAAAAACCCACAGCAGTCCTCAAATTGTGCAAATGTGTAATGTTTTTATAACTACCTCGAAATAAACTTACATGTAGAAACTGTATGTCCAGGATGAAAGCCAGCATCTTCTTACCCCTGTCAGACAGCTGTGCCAACGCGAAGCTCCTGGGTCTCCCCTTAGTGCCACCCTTTCTTCTGGAAGTGGACTAAGTTGTTGGAGAATCAGTGTTAAAGGGTAAATCTAAAAAAAAAAATGCAATTATGCAACTATAAAATGAACATAAGTCAAAGATTTTATTTTACTTATTATGTAATTAAGAACCAAGTATGAAATCTTGGCTCAAAAGAAAGAATCAAAGGGGGGGGGGCATGTTGGGAATCAGAATGATAGGAGACAGAAATTAGCTAGGCAGTCAAAGTAACAGAACCCCAAAATAATGGTTTTGTATTCCTTGACTAAAAGCAGGAAAAGTCACTAAGCTTGAAGACATCTGAATGTCACACCCTCCAGGAAAGATTTCTAGGCCAAACTTGTGTCTTTCCTAGAGGACAGAAACTCATCCTTACTTAAAATTACTGACAAAGCTGTAAAATCTGGTCTTTCACCATAGTAACTTGCCGACATGGTCTTTTTCTCATGTAGCCACTCCCCATAAGAAATCCTCTTACCTCTCTGGGCAAGACCTCTGCCCTCTTCCCTCATGGAGCATCTCAAACTCCCTCTTGTCTCCCTAGGCAAGAACTTCACTTTGCTTCCTTCTCTTATGTTCTAGGCTTAAGCGCTGTTCTCTTTCATCCTCCTGAAGTCTTAAGCTGTAATAAAATCTTTCTGAACCTTATCCTTTGGTCAGTGGATTTCAGTCTTCAAATTCATAAGACGAGGATCTAGAAACACCCCAAATTATTGGTGCATTGGCATACAAGGAACCCAAAATTCCTGTATCACTAAGACTGGACTTGATTTTTGTTAATTGTGATTTTTTGGATCAGAATGTCACCTCAAAGCTTATATGTTGTCTTAGTCCTCAATGAAACAGTGCTCAGAAGTAGGGCCTTTGGGAGGGGACTGGGCCATAAGGACTTTGGCCACATAAGTGGATTAATCCATTGATGGACTGATAGCTTAATGGACTAGTGGGAGTTGGTATAAACTTGAAGAGATAAAGCCTAGTTGAGGATATGCTCCAGAAGGATAGCTTTTGTCCTTAGTATATTCTCTCATACTCTCTTTCCCTCTGACTCTCGCTCAGTGAGGTGAGCAGCTCTTCTCCACTATGAGCCTGGCTTCAGGTTCACAATGAAGTCTACTGACTGTGGGCTGCAGCCATGAACCAAAGTCAATCTTTCCTGTTACAGTACTGATTTTGTCAGTGACACAAAGTTAGCCCACTGATAATGCAAAACTAGCCTTTTTCACAGAGTGGGAATTGATGTACATCCATTGGATAAAATTCCTTGTTTTACAAAGAACAGGTACCACTGTCAGCCTTCTACAAGTTAGCTTCAGTTTCTACAAGTCTGTCAGCTGGTTGGGGCTCATGAAAGACATATCTGAGGAATCATTAATGCTGGAAGGGTACAGATTTTGCCACAAATTCAATCTGTACAGTTTGATTCCCTACACAGGAGGCCCAGACTGGCTTTACTGAATTTGAGAAAGTGCATTTCAAATATGACTTATAAATTGGGTGTTGTTAGGTTTGAATGGTAAATGTCCCTCAAAGGCTTGTGTTAACATTCAGACCCCAGCCAATGGCACTATTGGAAGGTGACAAGCCTTAGGAGGTCCGTCTTGTTGGAAGAAGTCAGGTCATAGAGGTTTGTCCTTGCAGGGCAGATTGGCCCTTTTTTTTTCTCTTTGCTTTGGGTCTATCTTGAAGTGAGTAGGTTTTGTTTTACTACACATTCCCTGCGTGATGTTCAGCTTTGCCATAGGTCCCCAGCAGTGAAGTGACCATGGACTAATTTCAAACCATAAGTCAAAATAAATCTTTTCTCACTTTGAGTTGATCACCTTAGGTATTTTGTCAAAACAGTGCAATGCTGACTAACACATCTGTCAAACTAAAAATACTCTATTTTTATACAGCCCTGTGACCTAACCTGGGGGCATTGTGGCAAGGCAATAAGCACGTAAATCTCTAGCTTTCTCTGTGGAATTTAAGTATGTCAGGTTAGGCAGGCACTGAAAATATCCTGCCATGGCTTTCTCGTACCCTCCCCCCACCCACCTTAGGATCCATGTACAGATGGAGCGCTATCTCAAAAACATGGTTTGTGTTAAATGAGAGAATGGGGTTGCAGATTTCAAAATCAGTCACAGTAGAGAATATAGCCATTGAGCCCCAAGTAGAAAGTCTAAAAATCATGAAGAAAGAAACCCAAGCTAAGTGCCTATTATCTGGCCCACATGCCTTTTAGGCACATTGTACTCACATTGGGTACTTCACCCTTTTTATATCAAGAAGCATGCTGTATGATGTATATTGGTATATATATATATATATATATGGTATATATCTAGGCAAAAAATCAAGAAATAAAAAAGTGGCTCATAGTGGATTTCCTTTGTTCATTAAAAAATGGTCAACTAAAGCAAATTGAACACCTCAGAATCCATACTCTTAAGTCACCTCACATTGTATTTCCTAGAGTCCTTCTCTCCATCCATTTTCAACTTACAATGGGAAAACTGTACCATGTTTTCTCTCACTTTCCTTTATACTAATGGAAGAAGTTCTAAAGTATGCCTTATCTTAAAACTACCTTGGGGGGCTCGAGAGATAGCCTAGAGGTTAAGGCACTTGCCAGCGAAGTCAAAGGACCCAGGGTCAATTCCCCAGGACCCACATAAGCCAGATGCACAAGGTGGCACATGCATCTGAAGTATGTTTGTAGCAGCTGAAGGCCCTGGTGTGCCCATTCTCTCTGTCTCTATTTCTCTTGTTCTCAAATTAAAGAAACAAAAACAAAAACAACAACAACAAAGAAAACCCAAACACCTTGGCAAATTCAGACTGGACTTTTAGCAGATATTTTCTCTAAAGAAAACAATCTCTGCACTTATGGCAGGAACTTTATGATCAGTCATTCCCAGCCAGACTACAAACTGTGGTACAGACTGGATTTGTCACAAATTTACTAAGCAAGATAGTGTTCCATTCTATACCTGAAGATCATAAAGAATACAGTGGGGATGCCCCAGCACCTTCGTAAGCCACATATTGTTACCAGAATAAAAAGCACAAAATACATTTGTATTGGGAAAAGGATACAATGAAGGTGCTTGGGTTAGAAAATGCACATACCCCTCAAGTTCACAAGAATGGCCCCCAGTGACAGCAAAAGTGAAAATACTTGTACTTGAAGTTGCCATGGAGACTCCCAACAGAAAAGATTACATCTACCATGTGCTGTCATTTACCATGAGCATTGAGTAGTGTCCAAAGCAAAGCCTGATGTCATAGCAGCTCCAGATTTAAAAATTCCTGACGAGGGCTAAGGAGTTCAGCTGGTAGAATCCTTGTTTAGAATGCACAAAGCTCTGGGTTTGAAACACTGCACCCCATAAACTGGGCATTGTGACACATATCTGTAATTCTAGCACTCAGAAGGTTGAGCCAGGAGGATCAGGAGTTCCATGGAATCCTAAGCTACATAATGAGGTCAAAACCAGCCAGGGATAAATGAGACTCTGGCTCAAAACAACAAAAAATCCTAATACAAATAATTTTTCCTTCAGGAAAAATTTTAAAGGTTTATTTTTATCTTATATATTCATTATAGACAGAGAGAGGAGGAGGAGGAGGAGGAGGAGGAGGAGAGAGAGAGAGAGAGGAGAGAGAGAGAGAGAGAGAGAGAGAGAGAGAGAGAGAGAGAGAGAGAGAGAGAGAGAGAATGGGCACATCAGGGCCTGTAACCAGCACAAATGAACTCCAGAAGCATGTACAACCATGTGCATCTGGCTTTTGTGGGACCTGGAGAACTTGGATCCTTAAGCCTTACAGGCATGTGCCTTAACACTAAGCCATCTCTGCAGAAATTTTTTCCCCTTTATTAAAATATATTTCAGGGGCTGGGGGGATGGCTCAGTGGATTAATTACTTGCTGAGAGGACCAGAATTCAGATCCCCCAGCACTCATATAAATATCAGGTGGGGTTGCATAGATGACTTAGCATTTAATACACTTGCCTACAAAGCCTAAGGACCTGGGTTTGATTCTCCAGTGCCCATATAAAGCCAGATGCACAAAGTGGCAAATGTATTTGGATTATATTTGTGGTGGCTAGAAGTCTTGGTGCACCCAATCATTCACTCTCTCTTGCAATTAATAAATAAACAAGTTAGGTGAGTTTGGCAGCTGTGGTGGTTTGACTCAGGTGTCCCCCATAAACTCAGGTGTTCTGAATGCTAGGTTCCCAGCTGATGGATATTTGGGAATTAATGCCTCCTGGAGGGAGTGTATTGTTGGGGGTGGGCTTAAGGGCTTTATAGCCAGTTTCCCCATGCCAGTGTTTGGCACACCCTCCTGTTGCTGTGGTCCACCTTACGTTGGCCAGGGGGTGATGTCCGCCCTCTGCTCATGCCATCGTTTTCCCCTGCCATCGTGGAGCTTCCCCTCGAGCCTGTAAGCCAAAATAAATCTCTTTTTCCCAGAAGCTGCTCTTTGTTGGGTGATTTCTAACAGCAATGCGAACCTGACTGCAACAGTAAAGTGGTACCGAGGAGTGGGATTGCTGCTAGACACCTGACTATGTGGCTTCGGCCTTTTGGAGCTGATTTTCAAGAGGAATGTGGGAGGATTTGAAACCTTGGCCTAAGAGATGCCTTGCAGTGCTGTAAGTACAGCTTAATGGACTATTCTGGTCTGAGCTCCAAGACCTGAATGCAGTAAGAACTATGGACTGTGAGGTTTGGCTTATGAGGGTGAGAAAGAGCTGTGCCTGGACTGGGCTAGCAGTTTGTGTGAGAAGCTTGCTCTTGTGCCTGTGTCCTGAGAAGTTGTGCAGGGTTGCTTTGCGTAGAAATGAACTGGTGTGAGCAGAGGGATATGGCACAGAAAGAAAAATCTTTGGGTGAACTGTTGCCTGTTCAGCTGCAACTGAGAGATTACAGCTTTTGAGACTGGGCTAGCCGACCTGTGCTGGGGCAACAAGAATAATGTAGACTCTTTTGAAGGGGCCTGAGTGCTCAAGGAGTCCTGTTCTTCAAAGTCTGCTTTAATCCCCCCTGGATTAACAAATTGGCTCCTTACCTGGTATCATGGAGTATAAAATGCTGGAAAGAGGGTCACTGAGTTTGCAACACGGTCTTGTGTTTTGGAAATGGCCATGGGCAGTGTGAAGTGGGTTTGCTGGTTGTCTGCATAGAGACCCCATGGGGCCATGAGGATGAACCGTGGCTTGCAGTGGAGACCCAGTGGAGATGCCGGGACCATGAGATGGCTGCCGAGGAGCTGCCGGCCCCGATGAAGTTTTCCAGGACTATGAGTAGCCTAGCTGGAGGGGCAGAATTGGAATGCCAGAGACTTGTTGCTGGTTAGAATTATCGGACTTGAAGATTTGTCACTGGCTAGAGTTGCTGGACTTGAAGCTACAGAGTTTGATATTTGCCCTGGTTGTTTTAAATCTTATATGGGTTGAATGTTTCTTTGCTATGCCCAATGCCATCTACTGCAGTGTGAGTATTTATTCTGTGCCATTCTGGGTTTTTTGAGGTTATATTTTGGTATTATGGCTCAGTTAAAAGATCTTGAACTATGGGGATGTATGAACATCATTGTGATTGATAAAAACTATGGGGACTTTTAAAGTCAGACTGAATGCATTGTATTTTACATCATGTATGGATATCAGTTTATGGGGGCCAGGGGCGGAATGTGGTGGTTTGATTCAGGTGTCCCCCATAAACTCAGGTGTTCTGAATGCTAGGTTCCCAGCTGATGGATATTTGGGAATTAATGCCTCCTGGAGGGAGTGTATTGTTGGGGGCAAGCTTAAGGGCTTTATAGCCAGTTTCCCCATGCCAGTGTTTGGCACACCCTCCTGTTGCTGTGGTCCACCTTACGTTGGCCAGGGGGTGATGTCCGCCCTCTGCTCATGCCATCGTGGAGCTTCCCCTCGAGCCTGTAAGCCAAAATAAATCTCTTTTTCCCAGAAGCTGCTCTTTGTTGGGTGTTTTCTACCAGCAATGCGAACCTGACTGCAACAGCAGCCCACCTTAATCCTAATGCTTGAAAAAGCGAAGACATGGGTTCCCAGGACAAGTTGGCTAGATAGGCTAACCAAGTTGGCAAGTTGTGGACTGAAGTGAGAGATCTTGCCTTAGTAAGTAAGATAGGGAGTAAATGAAGCAGAGATCTGGCCCCAACCTCTTAGCCTTTATACATGCACCTACACATGCAAACATGCATATACACAGTATGCACACTACATGCATATGGTAACATACATACATATATACATACATACATACATACATACATACATATATATATAATTTCCAATCTTCTCCAGCAGCAAAACTGTCTTGGAAAAAAATGAATATGGCATAAAGTTGACATTTATTTATAAATAAGTCATATGGCCACAGAGGGGATTTTGCTGAGTTGGAATAAAGGTAGAACTGCCATCACTAAGGCTTCACCTGGTCTTTCTTTCTCTTCTGTATCTTCTGCTAGGGCTATGTACTTGAGTGTACAAAGACCCACCACAGATAAGTCCATATTCCCATCCACAGGTAAGATAGAGAGCAGACTATTTATTAACTTGCATACATCCCTTTCACTTAACCTCTTCCTGGGTGTCCACCTAGTGTCTAGGTTGTTACCTATGTTTCCCTATTACTAATAGCAGCAGGTAACTGTGTTGGCTGTGTTCTGAGTTGTGATCATGGTAGAGGATGTGAAATATTTCCTAACAGCTCATGCTCATATTTGTCTGTCTATTCCTTTGACTTTGAAACATGGATAGCATGGAACTGCCTGCCTTCTTGTATAACATGAATAGCTTGTCTGAAGCAGTTCAAGGATGTTCAGTTATTATTCTTTTTAAATATTTAACATTTTTTAAAGACATTTTTGTTTATTTTTATTTATTTGAGAGCGACAGACAGAGAAAGAGGGGGAGAGAGAGAGAGATTGAGAATGGGCGCTCCAGGCCTGCAGCCACTGCAAACGAACTTCAGATGCGTGTGCCCCCTTGTGCATCTGGGTCCTGGGGAATCTAGACTCGAACCCAGGTTCTTAGGCTTCTCAGGCAAGCGCTGAACCGCTAAGCCATCTCTCCAGTCTGGATGTTCAATTATTTAATGATTAATAGTTTTTTTTAAAAAAATACTTTATTTATTTAGCTATTTGGGAGAGAGAGAGAGAGAAAGGGGGGGGGAGGGGGGGAATATGGACAGGCCAGGGCTTCCTGCCACTGCAAATGAACTTCAGATGCACATACCACATAGTGCATCTGACCTCATGTGGGCACTGGGGAATCAAACCCAGGGCCATGAGGTTTTGCAAGCAAGTACCTTTAACCACTGAGCCATCTGTACAGCCCATGGCTATTGTTTTGACAATAAAAGTGGCTCGTGCAGATTCAGTGAGAAGAAATAAATGCTATTGAAGAAAATGTGTTCGTGGGAGGTGTATATATCTTAGAAAAAAGACATCAGTTAGAGAGGTAATGTGTATGTCTTTTCCTTCCCACAGTAGAGCAGACTGTATTTTCCAAAGATTGATGCTTCAATATATCCCACCCCACCTGTTCTGTGTGTGTGGCATTGGCACTTTCTCCACTGAACAGTGAAGCCCCAGTTCTCCTCCCTTGGACCTCAACTGACCCGAGTGACTGCGGAGCCAAGAAAAGGCAGTCAAATGTAGGTAAGCTGTTGGCCCCACCCCTGAGAGGTAGTGGAATGATTCAAATATCCTTTGGGGATATTTATCTTGTAGCATTACAAAACAATCTTGATTTCCAATTGTCTCCACACTTTGACTCAATTCTTTTTTTTGGGGGGGGGTGTTCAGAGGTAGGGTCTCACTCTAGCCCAGGCTGACCTGGAATTCACTATGTAGTTTCAGGGTAGCCTTGAACTCTTGGCAATCCTCCCACCTCTCTGCTCGGATTAAAGGCATGTGCCACCACGCAAGGCTCCTGATTCAATTCTTTAACTTTTATTCAGATTTTTACTAGAGTTTTATCTGTTCTTAACCCAGGCCACCTCAAGTCCTTTGTGACAGATGGGATGAATGTAGTTATGTTTAAAAAATGTTCTTCTGGGGCTGGGGAGATGGCTCAGTGGATAAAGAACTTGCCAAACAGTACCTTGAGTTCAGATCCCCAAAGCCCACATAAAGTCACAATAATCTCAGTGAACCCCATGGCAAGAAGTGAGGCAGACAAAGGAATCTTCCAGGAAGCTCATGAGCCAAAAATACAGTGGTGAAAGTGGACTGTCACAAACAAGGAGGAAGCCAAGGATCAACACCTGAAGTTGCCTTCTGACCTCCACACACCCATACACAAACTCACACACCATACATCTCCCTCCCACAAGTGCTTTTTAAAAATTTATTTATTTGAGAGGCAGTGAGAAAGAGGCAGATGAGAAAGGGGGGGGGGAAGGAGAGGGAGAGAAAGAGAGAGGGAGGGAGGGAGGGAGGGAGAATGGGCATGCCACTGCAAACAAACTCCAGATGTATGTTCTACCTTGTGCATATGGCTTTACATGGGCTCTGGGGAATCTAACTCCAGTATTTAGGCTTTGCAGGCAAGCACCTTAACCACTGAGCAATCTCTCCAGCCCTGCACAAGTGCTCTTTTAAGCCAGTAATGTAAACGCTCCATTTTTATTCTGTAAAGATCACTTACACACAAGTTTTACTATCATTACTGAAAACTTTTTTCAATGAAAAATGATTACTTTGTGGAGATCTGTTCTACATAATCTTTTTTTTTTTTTTTTTGAGACAGGATTTCATGCAGCCCAAGATGATCTCAAACTCGGTCCATAATGAAGGCTGGCCTTGAACTCCTGGCCCTCCTGAGTGCCAGGATTACAGGCATGCACTATCACAATGACTGTGTTTTGTGTTCATTTCCAGCTTCTCTCCAAAATAGATCATTAATGTGCATGTAATTATAACCCCATTTTTGAGGACTGTTTGACTGAGTCATTCAATAAACATGCTCAGAATATATTTATGAGTCATTCCATGCAGTATTACACCAGGTGTCAATCATACAAAGACCCACTCAGTTATAGGAGACCTCTAAGCTGTTAAGTCACAACTATTGAATGAGAACCAAGACAAAGCAAGTGGTAGTTTGAATGTATGGCCCCACAGACTCAGACAGTTTTGATTAAGTTTCCTACTTGAAATTCATCAGGCAGATCCCTACTACAGGGTGGTGTGTACTTGGAGCAGATCCTGGAGGCCATCCCAGGATATATTTGGGGATGGATCTTGAGTCCAGCACTACTAGGTGTGTGGAGATCAGTTAAGAGCTCTGATGGTTCGTGCTTGCTGGTGTTGGTGTTGACTGGTGGCTTGGTAATGTCACTCCGTTAAGATCTATGGAAACAAGCCAGCTTCTTCCACCACTGATGGTGTTTCCCTGGATTCTGTAAGCCTAAACCAAATTGCTTCCTCTCATAGTCTACTTCTGATTGGATGTTTGTCCCAGCAATGTGAAGCTGACTGCAACAAAGCACTAGGCAGGTCTGAAGTCTTTGAATGCCTTTAATGACTGACTGGAACAACAAAAACAAAGCAAAGTAGTATGACCTAGCAGGCAAACACTTGGTATAAACAAAACAGTTTGGATGTTACAGAGAAGTACTAAAAGTAGGAAACACAGCTTTATCTATGTACTATTTGCAGTTGTAAGTTTTTAAAATGAAATACAAACATTCATAAATTTACATTAGAAATAACTGCCAAATTACTCATTACTATTAAATTCTGGCTATGCATCAAACACAAGAGAAGCCAGGAACTACAGAGAACATCTGCATAAGATATTCAGAGCCAAGAAGAAATGAAAAGAGCTCCCTATCTTTTTTAGCATCAACTTTTAATCATAGACAAATACATACATAATGCATAGACCTGTCTGGTAATATTCAATGGTGCATGAATGATAAAAATTTACCCAAGTTTTTCAAATGAAACAAACAAATCAAATAGTACAGAAAGGAAAAAAAAATGCTTTCCAAAGAAAACATTAGATTTACTGCTTCATAAATTGTGAATACAGAAAAATATGAGCAGACAGTATTTTGTACATGTTTATAAACAACTAAAATATGACACTGAAAGACCATATTCAAGTTGAATATTACATGAAACTATGAACTACTTACACAAAAGGTAAAGGGGGTATGAATAAAGTGAAAAGGAACTGTAAACACATTTAGCCAGAATTTCTTTTCAAGAGTTAATGTTTATGATTTAGTGCATTTCTGCAAAAGGCTGAATTGACTTGAAAATCAGCAGTTATATGCTGTTTTGTAAGGAGTTGAATTAAGTTTGGTTAATTAAGTCTTATGCTGTTAAAGTTCATCTTCTGAATCTTGATCACAATTCTTCTGAGGCTGTCTCTTCACATGGATTATCAAGTCAATGGTTAGTATTTTTGTCAAGCATGCAAGAACTGACGTAAGTAATTGATACTTACCAGTTACCGATTCCAAACCTGCCTGATGGTTTATCATGAGCTGATTGGTTGACAGTGCCTGTAGAGATCTCAAATACATTTGGGGAAAGCTGTAATTTCCTTTCTTAGGCTTATAAAGGATTTTGGGAATGCCTAAAAGTGCATTAGCTATTAACATACTCACCATACTTTTTTCTGAATGCTGGCTTTTGGCATAATTGAGAAGATAGTAATGTAACAGGATCTCAAAATTACCACCTACTGGCAAAACACAACCTGCTGGTACAGATGAGGAACAGTCTTGTGAAGTGATACATGTAGTATCCATTGACTGGTGTCTCACTGTACACAGACACCTTTTTCCAGCTATTTTTGTGACTTCTAAATTTTCATCAATTTCTAGTCTAGGGTTTTCTCTTGTAGAATTTCCAGTGGAATTAGTCTCAACTAATAATACATGGCCATCAATTACCTCATGTTTTTCAGGAGACAAACACCTCAATGTTTCATCTGTTTGGAGTGTATCTGCTGTTGTCATTTTGGATGTCAAACACGGAATATACGTTCGTAATTGTGCATCTGAAACTGCCAAACTTGAAAGCACTTTTAAATGTATTTGATTTTTTTCCAGCTTATCTCTGTTCTTTACTATTATGTCCTGACACTTACCAGGGTCTGGTAACTGACTACTATTTTCTCTGCTGCTTTTAGGACTTGATGAGTCATACTGGTCCTTGTTTTGCATTATGTAACTCAGACTGAGGTGAGTAAATAACTGCCGAAGCATTTTAAATGCCCCGTGTAAAGCCCTCTCATGTTGCTCAACAATACCTATAACTGGCCCACAAAGAATCACACAGTGTGGTATAAATGCACTTGTGCTCATCAAGCCAAGATGAACATACCTCTTTGATCTAAGAATGAGGGGTTTACAAAATTTCACCAAAGCAGTGCTAGAAATTTCACACAATGAAGAGACCTGTGGTAGGCTGCAGGGAGAGAAGCCAGTGATCCTCTGGATAAGTGACAATTCTTCCGATGATAAACACTCCACTACGGACATGCCACTCAGTCTTGCATGATAAATAACCAGGTCTGGTTGCTTCACACTAGATAGGAGCAATTTTACATCATGACTATGTAAATGTTTCATTATTGCCTTTGTCCTTTCCATAATCCAAAAGTGAGATGACTGAAACTGTGTTTCTGAATTTAGGATAAACTCTGATCTAGAAGTGGAAAAGAGAGGTTGGATGATTTCTCTTACTATCACCATTCTAATGGCACCATCTGCTGGACAATAAACAGAAAAATCTCTGCTAAGCACAAGCCCATCCATTATTCTAGAGTCTGAAACAGGAAGGCCAGTGATACCAATGTTCAACTCCACAAAAGAGTTATCTACTAACTCCAACGCTTCCATCTCACTTTTAGAAGTCATACACTTGAAAAAGTAGTCACACATCAATTGTGTAATAAATTTATAGTTATTTCTTCCAACTCTTCCACAAAAGTATGCTTCTAAGAGTAATTCTAAGGAGCTCCTACATAATGCTCTGTCTTTAGCAGGTGAAGAAAAGATGGACAAAAAGTGTCTACTTAAGTAATGGTCCATGATATAGTCTAATATTTGTGTCTGAAATGTTAGTAGAGCTTGGGCAATAAACTTCCATTGACAACAATTTTTCCAATGCCTTTCATAAGTTTGAATATTTTCAGAAATCGATGAATCCTTTTCTGTGATTGCATCAAGTCCTCTGAGTAAATGGCAAAGAAAAATAATGAATGTTTTAGCACCATCTCCTGTTTTTTTGAGATGACTGGAAACACATGCCACTATCATCCTGTACAGGAAAAGAAGAAAAAAAGAAGCTCAGGTTTTCAGAAGGCAGTCTTTGCACATGAGTACCAAAATGAAACCGTGTTCTCACAGTCTAAGGCTGTTGTTTCTTTAATGTACAGCCTTAAGTATATGTTTTTTTCCTTTTTTAAGTTACTCTTGTTCTAAGATTCTAAGGTTGAGAAAAATGTTCTTAGCAGTAGATAAGGGGTCCAGGGCTGGTTCTCTAAAAAGCTGGCCTCGCTCGAGGTCGTTTCCCTAGGTACACTGCCAGGGGACGCGACAGCAGGCTCAGGCGTTGGGCTAGAGGGCGGAACCAGGTACCTGGCGACCGGATGCTCTAGGTGCAGCGCCTCCAGGAGGCGGCCTCCGTCCCGGCTGAGCAGCACCTCGCCCGTGGGCTTCGTGCACAGAACCTGGCCCCCGTCGGGACCCACGCAGCGGCTCACGATGGCCTCCAGCGCCTCGGCCACCTGCAGGGCCGCCTTCACGGACCCCTGGGCGGCCATAGAACCTACGGACAGGTACCCTCCGCCGAGCACGGGACGCCGGAAGCGGAGCGGCCCACCGGAAGCGGAACGGGCGAGGAGGCGGGCGGAAGCGCGCGGCTCGGCTCGTGGGTGGGCGAGGCGCCTGCCAGTCAGCTCGCTTGGCGGAAGCGCCCCGCGCGCGCCGAGTGGCTGGCGGCGCGCCCTTGCGTTCTCCCCCGTCAGCCTGCGGAGGGGCTTGTGCCGCGGAGGGCCAGGGCAGCGCCCCGACGAAACCTCCGCCCTGGACTCACGCACACTCTGCCCGCGCCCTCGTCAGTTCCTCCTCGCTCCCCCAAAGGACTCCAGGTCGCGGACGGGCGCGGGGGCTGCTGACCACCTCTGGAGTTAGGTTTTAATCTTTTTCCCCGGGCGGGAACTCACCCTTCCAGCGCTTTCGGGTCACAGTGAAACCCCAAACAAGTTGTCTCTTTATTCACATAAAATACGGTTCCATTCACGTATGTATTAAAGATGGTCTTCAAGGAGAGCATAAACTTTGGAAACAAAGTGGCTGCAGTAGGAAACACTTTGTATAGTTCCTAGTAAGAGTCTTAACAGCCAAATATTTTTACTTTACCCACCAAATTTCCGTAGCAGATCACGACTTTAACTCATTATCCTTTTAACTAAAAAAGATATTTTGTAAAACAAAAAAATCCAGATAGCCGAACACCTTTTAGAATCAAAACATGTCAGTATTAGCAGGAAAGTCATTCTGTGTACGTTAAACACGTGTGGGTTCTTTTCCGTACTTATTCCTACACAGGAATGGATTATGGGGAGAGAGCAAGAGTGGGAAGGAAGAGGGGAAGACAAAAACACAGTCAAACTTCTTGGAGGGAACTCATCTGATGTTTACGCCAAAAGGATTAACAAGTGATTTGTGAAGAAATAACTTGAATATGATATGAATAATGCTTGTCTCAATAGCAATGTTCTTCCTGGTTACATTCATCATTGAGGGTTATCTAATAGATTCAAGCAGTGGATTACCCTCAACTTCGCTAAGTATGGTCTGAGTCTGTGTATTGTGTAGACATGGATTCAAACATGGTTTTATTCTTAACACTGACCCTATCATACCTGCAGTGTAGTTTTGAAGTCATTTAACTTCTCTGAGTCACATTTTTTATGTATAAAATCTAGATATTTCCATTTTTACTAAGGTTGTTAAGAAGAGAATGCAATGATGGGCTGGAGGGATGGTTTAGTGGTTAAGGAGTTTGCCTACAAAGCCAAAGGACTCAGGTTTGATTCCCCAGGACCCACGTTAGCCAGCTGCACAGAGGTGCACACACGTCCGGAGTTTGTGTGTAGTGGATGGAGGCCCAGGCACACTCATTCTTTCTCTCCCTCCCTCTTTCTCTTGTCAAATAAATAAATAAATAAATAAATAAATAAATAAATAAATAAATAAATAAAAGAAGAGAATGCAATGAATACAAAGCACAAAGTAAAGCATACATTAGAAATTTTGTTACTTTCAAGCTCTTGCTCATCTTTTGCCTGCACCCCACAAAATAAAATAGGACTAATTTAGTAACAACAACATATTAAAAGTCATTTGATCAGTTTGTTCTTTTTAAAAACTTTATTTAGAATGCCTACTTGTACAAGTTAACATAATGTTACAGATCATTAGAAAAATCCTTTCCTTCTGCAAACATTTATAACAGGTTATGAATAATAGATTAGAAATGTAACATTACAAAACAGTAGCCTATGACTATCTATACATTGACTATGCACCTTAAGAAAAAGAATTCAACAGTGTGTTATACTTACACTGCAGGTAACATACTTTTATTCTGTCATATAAAACCGACCAGTGGTAGTGCTTGGATTTAGAAATGGCCAATAAATGGTATTTAAACTTAGATGTATATTTATCATGCTAAAATTGAAATAAAAAAATCAACTAGAGTTCAGTGGCTCATCATTCAAATGTTTCATGGCATATTTTTAAATGAAAAATTCAACATTGTAACACTAAATTTCATGTGAGAAATGAAGAAGCAAATTTTCTAAATACTTTAGAAAGTATATCCACATTCATTTTGTCATGAGTTGCTTGTGACTCTTAATAAGACACTGGTCCTATTCAATTTTAACAGTCCATCTCCCATTAAAAACTGTTACAAAAATAGTATAATTGTAACAAAAAGTAAATAAAATATGCTAAACTCACACAGTACATAAGAACAAAATGAAACCAAATTACATAATAATGGCAGATTATACATTTTAAAGAACCTCTTTTCACACTTAGTCAAATAAAATAGGTGAAATGTAAACATACTACTTTATGAAGTCTCCCCCACTGGATCAAATGAGAAAATTTATATAAATGCTGATGCTTTATTCCTTTACATTTAATATAAATCAAAATAATCTGCAGTCTCATGTATGGTTTATCAGTAATGCCATCATCTTTGTATGTTAAACACAAAAGCAAACAAAACTATTTTATGCTGACTAGAAATGCTAAACATTGGAAAAAGTTGGAATTCTACACATTTATTTTCTTAAATTTTGATGAAGATATTCTTCAAAAAGTTAAAACTGCCTCCCACAAAATTTTGTGTATATGGCACGAGTTGACACCCAAAACAGTGTGAATTCCATCAAAAAGGCACTGTTTACAATACTCAGAATAATCTGACAAGTTTTACTTCAATGATGTCTGAGTATGAATATTTGAAAGAGATAGACAAACCCTTAAAAAAGTACAGCATTACAGCTAAAATATTATTCAGCTATATAAAAAGAAACAAAGTGACAGAGAAATGACCTTTTTATGACAAATAAGCATAGAAACATTTTCAACATATGATAGTTCTGTAACATAAAAATGACAAGCATATTCTTAAAGGCACAAAAGCATGAACTATTAAATGAAAATTGTATCTTACAAGGCAAGGCCAACTTTTCAATGGAATGCAATTGTCAACTGAGCTGTGACAAAGATTACCACTGTACCTTTATAAGTGATACAAAAAGTACTGATATGAAATACAAATGAAAGATATATTGCTATAACTTATGTAACATTTAAAATGGCCTATTTATTGTCTTTTCCTAGCCAGCAACATCTCACTAAATGGGGGATAACTGAAAATAAATTTCACTTAACATCTTAAAAATGCAAATTTTAATCATTATTAATACTCATAATTTTTCATGTGAGAAAATATAATTTTTGATAAAGAAGACTGGTCATAAACTCATAAATCCTAGAAACCATCATGAAGCTTTCAGACAATTTGGAACTGTAGATGTGACTACATACATTATGAACCCACATATGAAGAAAGATTAATCTCAGGTAAAGAACATTCAAAGACAATTACAAAGTATGGCTAAATACAAAGTTAATTATGTGTTTTAAAGGATTTATATACTAAGCCCAGTATAATTACTGACATAAAATTAAGCCACCAATTCCTGAGTTTTATGTTCAGTTCATAGAAAGAAACTCATACTACTAAAAGTATAGAACTAATTAATTAGATTTATACTTTTAGTGTATAAGAAACAGTCACAAATAACCCTGCTCTTCAGTTTTTGAGTCTTTGGGTAAGAACCTATAACATCTGCCCTAAAACAAAATTTAAAAAATAAATCATGACCTTTCCAGCCTTAGATATTCATACAAACAAAGCATTATTTAGACCAACTGAAAACAACATACAAGTGGATAAAACCTAGACCCTAAAGCAGGTCATCAACAAAAATTTTAAGTTTCCTGGGATTAGTGATGATGTTTAGTGATCAGCCAATCAAGTTATATATAATATAAATTAATAATTTAAATCATACAAAGATCAAGTTGTACAATATTTACAAAATATCACATGTCAATGAATAGGCAGTTGAGCACAATATTGGTAGTAGAATGTGAATACAAAAAAATACATTGACAAATATGAAATATAACCCTAAGCCCCAACTGTTGTAAATACAATAGTGAAACTGGATACAGGTATATCTTATTTATGGTATTAAGTTTAAAAATATTTTCATGTGTACATATGGAATATAGCTCTGTTCTGCCAATACTACACTGGAGATTGCTCTTCATAGAAACCTAAGGGCTTAAGGGTATAAGGATCACTACACCGGTTAGAAAAACACCCTCAGTTTTCAATTTTCATAATGTAGTAAACATCTCTTGGTTCTACATTTGTCATAGAATAGAGAGCTGATTATAACTTTACTCCCATCTCAGCCCCTTCTTAGTCAAAGGCAGATATCATCACAGCAATTATTCTTTCTGATTTACATTTTTAGTTTTATAAACCCTTCTAAAATGTATACTTTCAGGAATCTAAGATATATTTTAGGACATGCTCCTAAATTTTAACTAACTTTTCAAAACCTATTTTTGAGAGCCATGAATTATGCCATAACACAAAATCAAAATATTCAACTGAAAAACAGGTAAAAAATAACCCTGATGAAATAAATTTGAGCTTGAACAAAGGAATCTTAAGAACTGGCTTTCCTGCAGAAAGAAGTTACTAAGAATAGAGCGGATAATGAACAGTTAATCTTCATACCTTGGTACTCTTTAATGCTCAACTTATTGCACATTTTCAAGAAATCAAATTTCAATATCCACATAAAGGCCACCATGTCTTTTTTTTTTTATTGCCTTCTCTTTTTGGCTTTAGAAGTAAAATATTAGTTGTAATTTTACTGTTCTACTCATTTATTGAGCAAAGTAAGGTCTATATGAAAGCTACATTGTTTTTCATTAAAAAAACATGAATTCTCAGCATTCATATGCCCTATACACATCTCTAGAATTTGGCCTATATAATAGACTAGTTGACTTACACTTGATCTTAGCCAAAAGGCTGAGAAGCAACGGACCAGCTGACTTAGTAAGAAAAAAAGAACAGCAATCAACTTGACCATACCATTTTTAGCAGCTGCTTAAGGTGGTATTAAAATGAAAAGAGGGTTGGAGAGATGGCTTAGTTAAGGCGCTTGCATTTGAAGTCTGAGGACCCATGTTCCAGTCTCCAGGTCCCACATACACCAGATGCACAAGGTGATTGAAGGTCACACATGCGCACTAGGTGGCGCTCATGTCTTAAGTTCGATTACATTGGCTGTAGGCCCTGGCATGCCAATTCTTTCTCTCTCTCTCAGGCCCTCTCATTAAAAAGGGGGGGGCAGTCTATTGGGCTGCCTTCAAAAAATAATAATAAAATGAATAGATCCATGTAGCTGCTTACTAATTTTTAATATTGATATACACTTCAGTATATATATACCTGTATCTACAAATATTAAATTAAATTCTAGGGGTTAAAAAGTCTTGTGTAAACTTTTAAAAAATTGCTACATGTCTCTCACAATATATTAAGTTTGACTATTCATAATTTTTCTCTTGGTGTTCTAAGAAGACAATTGATCTTGGTACTTAGGAATTATTTTAACAGTGCAATGTACTGAATTATTTATAGTATGTTTATTATTCCATCATTCTCCCATCTGTAATTCCTTGATTAAAGTTGTGTGCCTCTCTTATGAAGAAAATAGATTACTATTCATATATTTATAAGATTGATAACATTTCTGTTATGAGCAATGGTACTGGTATATTCAGAACATACTGTAGAATACAAAGACTACTGTTATCTAAGAGTTTTTGTGTGCACCTGTGGATCTGTTAGACTCACATGTAGACACATTCTCATAAAAGCTAGAAATGTCCTGGCACTTACACAGCTCACTTTAATAACCAAGTGGGATAGCTTGTTTCAGGTTAAAGAAAAAAGCTATTAAAGGTAGACACCTCTACATTTATCTCCTAGGTTGTTTTTGTCTTTAAATACATGATGCATAAATAAAGATCATACCAATTTGAACAGTGGTCCCAGGCCAAACCTGATCTTTCTAGTTCACTGATTCAATTGTAGAACTTCTACTTAAACATGAAGTTTATTATGACTTGAAGCAAGATCAGAAGGAAAATGATGAAGTAATCTTTCTGTTGCAGAAAATAATCTGTGGCAGGTGTACTTGAAACTAAGTGATTTCGAAGAGCCATAATATTTCTACAAAAATAAGCAACAGAAAATATGATCATTTTTTAGAAATATTAGCACAAAACTCACAAAGTGTTTGATTATATTTATCTAAAGTAACTAGTTCAGTCAATTACTACCCTAACAAGGCCATGAGTACACCATGTAAAGCCTTTATTAGACTTTTAAGTACATGATCAAGTATATTCTTAATGATATGTACCAAACATAAATGTTACAGTCTAATGATGTAGATATATATTTTCTCTTACAAGATTAAAAAACCACTTTTCTCTTTAGTTGGCTCACTAGGCTTCCTTTATTTTTACTTGAAAAACAGGAATGGGGTAAAAATTCCAACTTAGCCAGGAAAATATAATAAAACAGTTTTCCTAATACTCCCAAACTGAAGAATAAGCTAGAGGTTTTCCACATGCTAACACAAAGGAAATGTTAATTTTGTCAAGGAATATTGTTATAAGTGCCTGAAATGCTTTTGGCTAAAAAGAGCTGATGAGGGTTTTAGGCAGATAGTACTTAGCTTCACAATAGAACCCATCTAAAAAGAGTACTATTCCAGTGTGTCAAATAATCAGCATGGAAAGGGGAAAGTATTTAAGACTACAGCTTTTGAGCTACCTCCTCCTAGAGAATTCACCAGTTTGAGTGGAATCAGAAATCAGGATGGAACCTGTTTCCTCAATTCCCTTCTTCAGATTCTTCACTTCACACCTGAATTCAGAGGCATGCTATGTTGCAAGCATTTCAAAAGTAACAGTACGTATCATGGAATTTACATGCAATTAAAATGTACAAAATGTACAAAAGTTATCTTTTTGTCTTCATTTTAATTTTTGTATTTTATTTTTTTGTGGTAGGGTCTTGCTTTAGCCCAGGCTGACTTGGAACTCACTATGTCATCTCAGTCTGGCCTTGAACTCACAGCAAACTACCTAGCTAAGTCTACCAAGTGCTGCAATTAAAGGTGTGAGCCACCATGCCTGGCCCCAAAAGTATCTTAAAGATGTAGTTATGTAAGCAAGAGTTTGAGATTCTGGTCGCAGAAATGTGAAGCTTAAATTTAAAATAAATAGCTAATGAAGAACACACTATTGCTGTTTTTAGACTGTTTTGGACCACTGAGTGCTGAACACATAAAAGCAGGTGGGCTATTTAAAAAACTGATATAGCTGACTACCTGGAATCTTAGAGCTGTGGGTGAGTTTTTCCCTTGGCTGGGCCTAGGGTGGCTTGGCCCAGGACAGCCCAAGTCCAGCTGGGTTGAGCTGAGGAGAGGGCCCTTTTGCCCTTACTCTCCACATGGGTTCTTTATCCCTTCCAACTCCCACATGGTAGGAGCTCACTGAACTTTCTTTTCTTTCCAGTTTTTTCAGGCCCTCCATGTGTGATCTCTAGCCATGTGGGTGCCTTTCTTGGGCTCTGTACTTTCCTCAATAAATATAATATTTTAAGAATAATAATAAACCTGATATAGTATGGGAGATAACCAATCTGAACTCATGCTGGCCTTAGCAATACAGCTGAAGAAACAGTACTCCCTTTCCTCCAGAAACCTCTATTAAATGTTAATAAAACCTCTGTTAAGTTTTAAGTGTTAAACATTAGTTGCTGGATAATGTAGGGAAGAGTTCTGGGACTATGAAAGCACTCAAAGTTCTGAGAGCACTGCTGTGGAAGTGTGTCATTCTTTTAACAAAAGGTGTATCTGACTTAAGACACAAACAAACCCACCCCACCTCTTCCTTTCTCCTCCAGAATTTTAGGGTGGGGGAGTCTTGTAAGTATCAGGCATCAGGTAATAGAGGCCCAGTGCTTTACTTTTAGCTTAGCAATGTTATGAAAATGTAAAGTGCACATATGATTTCCTATGTAACAGGGCTCTTTACTCCTCTGGACTCAGTTGACTAGTTATTGTCAGTAATATTACCTTTTAATTTCTTCCTGCGTTTGTTTTATAGATTCGATGGAACTTTGAATGTCTCCCAATTCTATCCCTTTCTTTCTTCGTGTACTCGGTTTTACAGATTGAGCTGAAAGACATTTAGAATGACACTGTAATCACAAACACAAACTGCAGTTAAATTTAATGACTATTGTCATTTACACATCAGTTTTGTAGCTTACAGCTTAGTAAAATAAAATTAATATTCTACATTTTTAAAGTCTAAAATACATCATAAAAACAAGAGCACTACATAAAGTCATCACAAAGTATTTAACTTGTAGATGGCATCAGTTTTATTTTCTAACTCACTGACAAAGGCATGATTAATCCATTTAAAATATGTGCCAATTTGGGGAATATATTACTCCTTTCTTCCTCTTGCCTATTTGTATAGATCTAAAGAAGTCAGTTCTTTGAGCCCCTTTTAGCTTTTGTGGTGTTGATGTCACATTGCTCCCTGAGTTGAGCCCTCTTATCAGTTTGATACGCTATGGCCCCTGTGCTTTGTTGAGTGGGGCAGGTCTTATCAGAGCCCTCTCAGCCTTTCCTTGCTCTCCACATTTTTTTTTTTTTTAGTTTATTTATTTAAGAGAGAAAAAACGTTGCACACTGCTGCAAATGAACTTCAGATGCATGCAGCATTTTGTGCATCTGGCTTTACATGGGAAATGGGGAATTGAAACTGGAGTGGTTGACTTCACAAGCAAGCACCTTTATCTGCTGAGATACCTCTCCCCTGCCACCTCTCCATTTTGAAAAGGGGATAACAGTAATACCCAAACTTTATATGGTTGTTACAAGGTGTTTAATACTGAAATGCCAGTGACACATAACAGACAGTGGAGTGGTGTGCATGAGGGTCAATGAAATAAAAATAATCTGCATACACAAGGAAGGGTGTGTGTGTGTGTGTGTGTGTGTGTATTATGATGTATGTGACTTGGGGCAGGTTAACCTGTCTTTTTTCTTTAACCATCTATTTTTTTTGTAAAATGTGAATAACAACATTATAATAATCCTTTTAACCACACGCTGCCAGAGGATTGCTGCTTAAAAACCTTTATTTACAGGGTTCCTTGACTAGCAAGTATTTTGCTCCATCCCATGCCTAGATTCCTGTAATCCATTAGAAACTCTTAATACTTCATCAGGGCTCTTTTAAGAACATTCCATCAGAATGAACTGAGTTCTTTTTCCTTGAAACTCTTTATCACTTGTCATCTGAATTTTATAAATGTTTGTTATTTCTCTATAGTTACCTCTGAAAGTAAAAACAGTGTAAACTCACTAGAGACCATGGCTTAAAGCATATCTTAAAAGTTGTTTTTGAAATGTTTAGTTTCCTACAATGTCTAAAATGCTGCTTCAATTCCTTCTTATTGTATATCAATATGGTTTAAGATAGTTTATACATTATCTGAGCTCAAAATATACTTGCCAAATTCATCCTAGGGAGCCATCAATAATTTTTCAGAGGCTAATAAGAGCTGCTAAGTAAAGTGTGGTTCATATTTGCATGATTTTCCTTAATTCTTCAAGACTTTACCCTGTGGGCTGTTCTTCCAGCTTATCCTATAATCTAAACTGGGGTTTATACTCTATTCCTGCCTCCACAAAATTCTTATATTCTGGTGTTAATTTGAAAACCATTTAATATGTCAAATAGTATAGTTATCCTTTAGAAAAGCAACTTGGTCTCTTATCATGCGTGAGCAGTCTAGTAAATACTTTTACCTTCACTTCCAGAGGAGTCTTGGATGTCAGGTTCTGGGGAAGAATAGCCTTTTGCCACTTTTTTCTGTTGCCTTGTTGGTTTATGTTTCATTTTTGGAACACTAACCTGAAAAACAAAAACATGCTATGTGAGTTTGCATTGCAATTCATAATTAAAGAGCACTGTTGTACAACTGTCAAAACTGCTTCAAGGAGCCGGGCATGGTGGCGCACTCCTTTAATCCCAGCACTCGGGCTGCAGAGGTAGGAGGATCGCCGTGAGTTTGAGACCACCCTGAGAATATAGAGTGAATTCCAGGTCAGCCTGGGCTAGAGTGAGACCCTACCTTGAAAACACAAACAAACAGACAAAAACCCTGTTACAAGGCATGATGTTCCAAAATAAAGAATAGCCCAATGAAAATGGAACAAATAATGAAAGTGTGAGGGGACAAGACAGTATGATAGGAAGTAAGACACAAGGCATTACATACATATACAAAATTACTGGAATTAAAAATAATTAAAGGGGCTGGAGAGATGGCCTAGCGGTTAAGCGCTTGCCTGTGAAGCCTAAGGACCCCGGTTTGAGGCTCGGTTCCCCAGGTCCCACGTTAGCCAGATGCACAAGGGGGTGCACGCGTCTGGAGTTTGTTTGCAGAGGCTGGAAGCCCTGGCGCGCCCATTCTCTCTCTCTCCCTCTATCTGTCTTTCTCTCTGTCACTCTCAAATAAATAAATAAATAAAATTAAAAAAAAATAATTAAAGCAAAATGTGTCACAGCAATCTTATTTCACTGAAAAAAGATGGAAAAGTCACTTGAATAAAAAATGAAAATTCAAAAAATGATCTTATTTGAATTAGGAACAAACATTAAGAAGTAAAATCCTGATACAATGAGTATTTCCCTTTTATTTCTTACCCCTAATCCAATTGTTCACCCAAAATAGGTAATTGCTAGTCTGTATAACTTTCCAAAAACACTTCAAAGCATACATAAATATGTTCATCCCAACTTCTGTAACTGTTCCAGATGGTATTTCCAATACAGTATTAAACAGCAGTCCTTTAAAATTGTTCCCAATGTTACAAAGATTCCCAGTGGAATATGTTGGGTTTTTAATAAAATTTACTTACTCGCTTTCAGTAATGCTTGGGTAACAGGCATTCTATAATGCCTAAATGTGATACACTTTTAATAATACCCGGGTGATATATTCTTACAATGCCTGAGTAATACAGAAAGCATCTTATGATAAGTGGAAATGATATGAATATTTTGCAGCATACTTAAACTTATTCAAAACATTTATATTCAGGTACAAGATTCAGAGTACATAGGATTAATTTTTTGTACAAAATTAAGCTTTTAAGTAATAATTAATGTTTGTAACTTTTGTCATTACTCCTAGTTTAAAAACGTAAATGTAAGAAACTAGAATCAGAAAGGTAAGGCAGTTTACATGCTTGGAGATATGAGAAATCAGTGATCACAGGTCTTTAGTTCTGTATCTAAGTGTTCACAAGTCTAAAAAAAATTATCCCTAATTAATTGTTCTTTGACATAATTTTGTAAAATCTTATTCATGTACTTAAAATCGATTTTTTAACAATATATAGTACAATAAAAAATGCAGTTTCTAGATTCAGCTTAAGCTCTTTAAATGCTGGAGACTTCAAAATGATGAGTCAGCTAATTAGTTATATAAAGATTGACTGTGATCAATACAGTCTATTTTTAGGAGGAAATACAGATGTTCTATATGCCTCCACCATGCTAATTAGTTAGTGTTCCTTTGAACACAACTTTTTTTTTGCATTTTTAGAATTCAATTTTTTAAGTTTTTTGTTTTTTTTTTAACTCTTTTTAGAGAGAGGGAGGGGGAGAGAATTGGTGTGCCAGGGCCTCAGTCACAACAATTAAACTCCAGATGCTTCCACCACCTAGTGGGCCTTGTGCTTGCCTCACCTTTGTACATCTGGCTAATGTGGGATCTGGAGAGTCAAACATGGGTCCTTAGGCTTTGCAGGCAAGTGTCTTAATTGTTAAGCCACCTCTCCAGACATGTTTCTCTTTTGCATTTTTTAAATTGTCACAGAATACATAGGCTGAATTTTTTCATTTTAACAAATGTGTATAATTCAATGGCATTAGTTATTTCACAATAACCATCAGTACTATTTCCAAAACTTTTAATCATCCTTGAGACTGCAACTCCTCTTTTTCTGCAGCTTTTGGTCCTTCTAGTCCTTGCTTGCCTCTAATTTTATTTGTCTCTGTAAATTTGTATATTTGAAAAACCACATGGCATTTGTTCTTTTGAGTTGGTCTTATTCTATTTACCCAAGCTTCATTATTTTTATGCATAAATACTGTTCCCTTGTTGGCAGTATACTGTTTATCCATCTATCTGTTAGCTGATCCTTAGATTGTTTCTACCTTATAGCAATTGAAGTAACCTTGTGATGAGGATTACTATACCAGTTCCTTTTTTCAATTTGAAAACAAAAAAAAAATAAAACAAAAATATGCAGTTCCATTTTTCAATTGTTTTGGAGTGGAACTGTTGGGCCATGTGATAATTCTATGGTAAAGACTATGAGGTACTGCTGACCTGTTTTCCACTGTGACCACAGCATTTGCATACCCACCAGCAATGTGCAAAAATTAGAAATTCTCCACAGCTTCACCAACACTTACTTTCTGTTTTCAAAACTTTTTTTTTTTTTTTTTTTGCCTCTGAAGTGTTAAGTAATAGCTAACTGTGGTTTTAATTGACAATGCCTTGACTAACATTAAACATCATTTTATGTGTGTGCATTGGCTATCTGTGTGTCTTCTTGGGAGAAATGTCTAATTCTTTTGCCCATTTTATTTAAAATTTTTAAAAAAAATATTTTATTTTTATTTATTTATTAGCAATGGGAGAGGAGAGGGAGAGGAGAGGGAGAGAGGAAAGGGAGGGAGGGAGAGAATGGGCATGTCAGGGCCTCCAGACACTGCAAACGAACTCCAGATGCAAGTGCCACCACTTGCAAGGGCATCTGGCTTATGTGGAACCTGGAGAATCGAACGGGAGTCCTTAGGCTCTGCAGGCATGCGCCTTAACCACTAATCCATCTCTCTAGGCCATTTATTTTTTAAAATTTATTTATTAGAGACAGAAAAAGGGAAGGGGGAGAGGGGGAGCGAGAGAAAGAGTGAGAGAGAGAAAAAGAGAATATGGGCACACCAAGGCCTACTAACGAACACTAGATGCATGCACCACTTTGTGCATCTGTCTTTTAGCCATTTTAAAGTGGTCATCTTGAGTTCTTTATCTACTTTGGATTGTAAACCTTCACTAGATAAATTGTTAGCAAGTATTTTCCCTCATTCTGTAGGCTGTCTGTTTGCTTTCTTAAAATGTCCTTTGACATATAATAACAATTTTGAAGTATAATATAGCTTTGTTGATGCTATTATTGTTAAGTACACACAGCATCAACATTCAGCATCATGTCTAAGAATACACTGCCAAATACAAGGTCATGAAGATGTACTGTTTTCTTCTAAAAGTTTTATGGTCTTGGCTTTCACTTCAGATGGAAATCCATCTTCAGTTATTTTTTTAAAATTTTTTTAAAAATTTATTTATATTTGATACAGAGAGAAAGGTAGTGAGTGAATGAGAGAGAAAGAGAGAGAGGATGGAGAGAGAATGGGCACACCAGGCCATTAAGCCACTGCAAATGAACTCCAGATGCACATGCTACCTTGTGCATCTGGCTTACGTGGGACTTGGGACAATCAAACCTGAGTACTTAGGCTGGCTTTACAGGCAAGCGCTTTAACCACAGAGCCATCTCTCCAGCTATTTTATTTTTATTTTTTTATTATTTTATTTTATTTTATTTTATTTTAGGTATGGTCTCACTCTAGCTCAGGCTGACCTGGAATCACGATGTAGTCTCAGGGTAGCCTCAAACTCACGGTGATCCTCCTGCTTCTGCCTCCTGAGTGCTGGGATTAAAGGCATGTGCCACCATGCCTGGCTTCTTCAGTTATTTTTAAAAAATATTTTACTTGTTTTGCAAGCTGAGACAGACAGACAATGGGCATACCAGGGCCTCCAGCTGCTACAAATGAACTCCAGATACATGTACCATTTTGTGCATCTGGCTTTACATGAGTACTGGGGAACTGACCCTGGGTCATTAGGCTTTGTAGGCAAGCACGATCTCTCCAGCCCCTTCAGTTATTTTATATACACAATGAGGGAACTGGCCCAGTCCCATTTGTTGGGCTGGAGAGATGGCTCGGCAGTTAAGGTGCTTGCCTGCAAAGCCTAAGTACCTGGTTTAATTCCTCAGTACCCATGTAAAGCTAAATGCACAAGGTGGAACATGCATCTGGAGTGTTTTCAGTTGCTAGTGGCCCTGGTGTTCCCATTCTCTCTCCCCCAAATAAATAAATATTTAAAAAAAAAACAAAACAGGGAAAACATGTATTTAGGAAAAAATCCAGGCTGAAGAGATGGCTTAGCAGTTAAGGCGCTTGTCAGGAAAGCGTAAGGACCCAGATTCTACTCCCCAGTACCCACAGAAAGCCAAATGCAAAAGGTGGCACATGTATCTGGAGTTCATTTGCAGTGGCTAAAGGCCCCAGCATGTCCATTCTCTATCTGCTTCTCTCCCCCTCTCTCAAATAAATGCACATTTTTTTTTTAAAAAAAGAGGAATTAAAAAAAATTTTTAAACCATTTGTTCAGGAGACTATTCTTTCCCTATGTAATGGAAGAAATCATTGGTGAGTCATTTTTATGGGTTGACTTGTAGATTTACCCCTTTGGCCTATATGCCAACTCTATCCTTTTATTAGTACCCCCTCATTTTTATTACTGTGGTTTTGTGTGACAGGAGGCTGTCAAAGAAAATGGGATAGTATTTCATTTTATAAGTCTTATTTAATTTCATTAATAATGTTTTATATTTTACTATACAGTTCACAACTCTTGGTTCAGTTCATTGTTAAGTATTTTATTCTTTGGGTGTATAGAAGTTATTGAATTCATTCATTTCCTTGTTTGGGATATATATAAATTTATCTGTAAGATAATTTTATCTGTTAAAAACTGTCTGTGGGGGCTGGAGAGATGGCTTAGTGGTTAAGCCCTTGCCTGTGAAGCCTAAGGACCCCCGGTTCAAGGCTCGATTCCCCAGGACCCACGTTAGCCAGATGCACAAGGGGGCGTAAACATCTGGAGTTCATTTGCAGTGGCTGGAAGCCCTGGCGTGCCCATTCTCTCCCCCCCCCTCTCTATCTGCCTCATTCTCTCTCTGCCATTTTCAAATAAATAAGTAAAAATAAACAAAAAAAATTTTTAGATTAAAAAAACTGTGGCAAGTTCTTTCTTGCTGCTTTCAAGGGTCTGTCTAGCTTTTGAAGATCTAGCTACACAGTGTGCCTATTTATCCTACTCAGAGACTGCTGAGCTTCTCAAACATTCTTTACCATTTATATCTTTCTTCTGTGTAGACTCTATAATGCATATGACCCACTACATGGTGTCCCAACAGGTCCATTTGGCTCTGTTCACTTTGCTTCATTCATTTTTTTGTCTTGCTTCTTATGTTGGATACAATTTCAATAGTTTTACCTCTTAATGTCACTGATTTCATCTTATCCCTGTTCAAATCTGTTGTGGAATTTCTTTTTGTAAGAAACTTACACCTGGTACTATACTTTTCAGCTCTAGAATTTAGTTCCTTTTTATAATTTCTCTTCATTGATATTCTCAGATGTAAGGATCTCACATGAGTCCTCTAGTAAATAACTAACGTGGCAGGTTAGAACAGATACAAACAATTTAGATATATGGCCTGCTTTGCTCCTCTGGAATCAGGGACTCATGCTGAAATACAGGGATGTGGGCTGGAGAGATGGCTTAGCAGTTAAAGTGCTTGCCTGAGAAGCCTAAGGACCCTCATAAGCCAGACACACAAGGTGACACAAGTGCACAAGTGGTTGCACACGCACACAAGATTGTGCATGCATCTGGAGTTTGACTGCAGTGGCACACCAATTCTCTCCCTTGCTTGCTCGCTCACTCTCTAGCTGTCTCCTAAAAAATAAAAACAGGAAAAAAATAAATAAATAAAGGGATCCTATGACACAGCTGAGCCAGGACAGGAGGCAGGGCAAGGAAAATGCTACAGTCTTCTCATTGCCCTGAAGCCATCTTTTCTCCATCCCTTAGTTGCTTCAATGTCTGATCTTTTCCAGAGTTCTGGTAATTTTGGTAGTTTTTGTTTATTTTCTGAGTTTTTTTTTGGGGGGGGGTGAAAAGAGCATGGAGCTATCTGTTATGCCTTTTACTTTACCTAAAATTTCAAAATTTGAAATCAAATATTCAATGTAATTGCAATGGGCACTAAAACTTTAGTAACTTTACATACCTATCAGGTTCAGTTTATTACATACCATTGGAGTGCGATGTTTCACTTTGGTCTGGACGACACCATCTTTTTCAAACTGTATCATATCATTAAGTGGGTCCCATGGTCGGGTACTAAATAAGTGAAGGTAAACAAACACTTGTTTAATGATCAAAAAATCTGAAGAGTTTCTATCCTATGATTAGATTTTTGTTAGTAATTATAATCATTGTTCTATTTTATTTATTTATTTGACAAAGAGAGACAGACAGACAGAAAAAGGGAGAGAAGGGAGGGAGAAATTGAGGGGGTGAGTGAGAATATGGGCACACCAGAGCCTCTTGCTACTGCAAACAATCTCCAGATCCATGTGCCACTTTGTACACCTGTATTGATGGGGGTACTGGTGAACTGGACCCAGGCCTTCAAGCTTTTTAACTACTGAGCTGTCTCTCCAGCTCATAATCACTGTTCTACTCTGAAGATTTGTCTATATGTACCTAACTCTTCTGGGCTGTAGCTCATTTGATAGGCTAACTACTACCACATGATATGGAATAAGTAGGTCGAAGTTAAAAATTTCACATTAATTTATATGGTGATAAACAACACTTCTAGAAATAAAAGCAATGTTAATATATTATTTGAAATGAACTTTTAATCACTTACTCTGCAAACTTGTAGTGCCACTCTCCTGTGAGTGGATCGAGTTCAAATAACTTGCAAGCCCACTCTTCACTTTTTGTTTTCCGGTCTCTGGCAGCTTGTCTTTGAGCTTCTTCCAAAACATACTTTTCTTGAGTAGCTTCTGTTTGGTCTTTGGCATTTATGGCTCGTGTTACTCGCTGCCACAGTCTAATATGTGTACAAAAAATAGTGTCAAACAAGCAACAGAAAGCCAAATAGAATAGGTTTGAATGCTATTGAGAGAAAATAATACTCGTAGATTTTTGGCTTTGTCAAAGCTTTAGCCTCAAAAAATGCTTAGGGATGAATAAAGCTTGAAAGAAACCCTTTCCTCCCATAAGCTCCTTCTAGTTGGGTGCTTTGTTCTAGGAACAGGAAGATAACTGCTATAGTGTCATTGTAACATTAAGTTTTTTCATCCATTAAATTAAATATCCATCTGAGAAGTCAGCATATTAAAATAGGAAAAAGCTATGGAATCAATCATACTTTGAATTCTAGATCTGCCACTTCTTGGTTTATGAAAAAGTTCTCTTTTCTATGTCTTATTACTTAATGTTTAAACTATGTTCAGCTGAGTTTGATGGTGCATGCCTGTAATCCTAGTACTTTGGAGGTATAGGCAGGAGGATCAAGACCAACCTTGACTACACATTATGTGTGAAGCCAGCCTTTGCCACATGAAATTTTATCTTTTTTTTTCTAAATTTTATCTTAAAAAAAAAAACAGAATCATATTCATACCTCAAATACTGTTAAATGCCTTGGTAAAACATTCTTTGTGTTAGACATTGTGGGAGTTTGATTGTTTGGCCCCCAGTGTTAAAAAATTAAACTTGTAACTTGGATCTCTAGCCACCTAGGTGGAGGAGGTGTCACTGGGGACAGATCCTGAAGTCTAGCCCTATGGTAACACTGGGGCAGATGTGAATTCCAGCTCAATGGTAGGCAGAGAGGTCTGAACTCTGGGGGTTCTGCTTGCTGCAGAGGTTTGTACTGGCTGCTTTTTAGTGTTTGGTTGTTTTTCTGCTTGGATGTATGGAAGCAGCTTCTTCTGTCATTGATGGAACTTCCCCCTGGATCTATAAGCTTGAAATAACCCCCTTCCTTCCATAAACACTGCCTGGTTGGAGAGTCATCCCAGCATCATGGAACTGTTTACAACAACCATATTATGTGGTTACAGCTGAAAGAGAAATTTTAAAACTGGTATATATAAATTTCTCAACTTTGACAATCTAAATTTTGTGTATTAAGAAAAGCACATGTAGACTGGATATGCACATGTAGTTTGCAGTGAGGACAAATGGGTATATGAGCCTAGTAAAAGATCTTTTGGCCAGGCATGGTAGTGTACACCTTTAATCCTAGCACTTGGGAGGCAGAGGTAGGAGGATCACCACGAGTGGGCCGCCCTGAGACTACAGAGTGAATTCCAGGTCAGCCTGAGCTAGAGTGAGACCCTACCTCTAAAAAAAAAAAAAAAAAAAAAAAAGATATATAGACTACTTTTCTCCTAACACAGAGATATGAAGAGAATACAGTATTTTTGATTCAAAAGTATAAGAGATCTAGCAAGAATTTATGATTTAAGAACAGAAATTATGGAATTAATTTTTTTTTGTGGGGGAGCAGGGAAAGCAGGGTGTCACTTTAGCTCAGACTGACCTGGAATTCACTCTGTAGTTGTGGTTGGCCTGGAACTCAAAGCAATCCTATCTCAGCCTTAAGTGCCAAGACTAAAGGAGTACACCATGATGCTAGGTTCAGATGAACTTGTGTCAGACTAATCTAAGTTCTTTGCAGACCAGTATATCCAGTGGCATTGTTCTTGCATTTCAGAGAATAAAACACAAATTGATTCTGTATCACTTCCTCACCAAGAGCTCTATATACCCAAACTAGGAGAAAATGTAGTTTCTAGGCAGAAACTAAGAATCACTAATTGGTTCTATGTTATGACAACCAAATAAAATTAAAGCACTGGAGCAGAAAAAATAGAAAGGAAAATCAGGAAGTTTTACTCCTGAGATAAAAAGAGAAAGGAGGGGGCTGGAGAGATGGCTTAGCGGTTAAGCGCTTGCCTGTGAAGCCTAAGGACCCCGGTTCGAGGCTGGATTCCCCAGGACCCACGTTAGCCAGATGCACAAGGGGCGCACGCATCTGGAGTTTGTTTGCAGTGGCTGGAAGCCCTGGCGTGCCCATTCTCTCTCTCCCTCTATCTATCTATCTATCTATCTATCTATCTATCTATCTATCTATCTGTCTATCCATCCATCCATCCATCCATCCATCCATCCATCCATCCATCCATCTATCTCTGCCTCTTTCACTCTCGATCTCTATCATATAAATAAATAAATAAACAAAAACAAAAACAAACAAACAAAAAAAGGAATAAGAACTCTTTAAAAAAAAAAAAAGAGAAAGGAGGGTTGGAGAGATGGCTTAGTGGTTAAGTGCTTGCCTGTGAAGCCTAAGGACTCTGGTTCGAGGCTTGATTCCCCAGGACCCATGTTAGCCAGATGCACAAAGGGGCACATGCATCTGAAGGTTGTTTGCAGTGGCTGGAGGCCCTGGCGTGTCCATATTCTCTCTCTCTCTCTCTCTCTCTCTGCCTCTTTCTCTCTGTCTGTCGCTCTTAAATAAATAAATATTTTTTTAAAAAAAGAGGAAAGAAAATTAGGAAGTTTTAGTTCTGAGATGTAAGTAAACAAGATGAATTGCACTATATTTATTTGACATTAACATATAACAAAACAGGGCACTGTCACATCCTACTGTTTGCTGAATTAAATAGAACAACAGAGAACTGTGAACATACCATTAAGAGATTAACAAAAAACTTTTGATCTTCATGAAGTTATACATAAAAAATGGCATACTTACTTCTCTGATTCAAAATCATCCTGCTCTTCAAATTTTACAGTGTGCCTTATTAATCTCCACTGCTTAATGTCAGGTGTTGGATTCCAGAAAACCTCCGAACTATCAGTCTTTTTGTCATTAATGAAAACTTCACTATCCTATATTTAAAGAAACATTAACATTGAGATTTTTTTATTTAGAGAAGTATATAGTACAGTAGTTTAATAACATTCTTCTTCTCACTGTATCCTATTAAACATTTAAAAACAAATACAACTAGTACTTTTACCAGGTCCCAAATTATTTTCATTTTTATGAAAATGTAAGGTTATGTATGGAATACTAGTCTACCAAGAAAATGGTTGGGGCTGCAGAGATGGTTCAGTAGTTAAAATTTACAAAGCCTGAAGGCCTCTGCTCAATTCCCAGTAACTATATAAAGCCAGATGTGCAAAGTGGCACATATGTATGGACTTCATTTGCAATGGCAGGATAGCCTGTCATGCCCATATTCATTTTCTGTTTGTCTTTCAAATAAATAAATATATATATTTAAGGTGGTTGACTACACTGGGCATGGTGGTACATGCCTTTAATCCTAGCACTTGGGAGACAGAGGTAGGAGGATTGCTGTGAGTTCAAGGCCAGCTTGGGACTACAGAAGAAGTTCCAGGTCAGCCTGGAATGTTCCTTGGTGGCGTGGGGGCAGGGAAGCAGGAAATGATACCAACACATGATGTATCTATACAAAGCTTCTACTTAATAATAATAATAAAGATTCCACCAGTTTGAGTTAATGATTTTATGAACTTGGGAGTCTCGAAAGGTTTCACTGGATTAAAACAATGTAGGAATGGGTGTACTGCTACCTTTAAAGATTTTAATTCCTTGCTGGGCGTAGTGGCACACGCCTTTAATCCCAACACTCGGGAGGCAGAGGTAGGAGGATTGCTGTGAGTTTGAGGCCAACCTGTGACTCCATAGTGAAGTCCAGATCAGCCTGAGCTAGAGTGAAATCCTACCTTGAAAACCGCCCCCCACACACAAAAATTAAATGCTCTTTTCTGTTTAGTTAAAAAAAAACCTATTTTTTTCAAAGATGGAATGATGTCTATTTCTCATGAGCAAAAAGAATTAAATTCTAATTCTGAATGAAAACAAACAGAAATCAGTAGATTACATAAAAAGTTTATGATATTTAATATATTTTACTAATAAGTTATTTTTTCACACATTATAGGGCAAGCCTCAACCACCATTTCTGAACTGCCACAGAATAGCAAATATTTATACAGAGATACTGAGAAGATGTTGACTGTACAGATTCAAAATATGGAAAAGCCTGGAAAAGACTTTTTTAGCATTAAACATTTGAGCATACTCTTAGAAATTTTATTTAATTGACTGCTTTTATTTTACTCTGAATAATATTCAGATGGAAGTCAATTAAAAATTCTGCAGAACCTAGGTAGCCATTTGGCTAAGACCCTAAATCTAGTTCCATTTTTATTCATCTTTGCCTATTAAAAAGCAAAAAATAACACATACTTGGTATTTATAGTGAACACATATCTGAAGAGTACCTCACAACACTTGCTATTCATTTAAGATTCTTGTACAAAATTACATCACTTTGAATCCAGGTTGTCAGAGAACTACACCTCCACTCTTTAAATGCCATTGTATCCTTCCCATGATCTCTCAAAGAAATATCATGCTAACTGGAACCCATGCCTTTTCCTTGAGGGGAGGCAATAGCAGGCTGTTCATAAGCACTGCTTTCCATCATGGTTCCAGGCTGGGGTCTGGGCTCATCACTTGCTTTCAGCTCAGTACTTTAATGCTGTGCTTTAGTGTCCTCTATCAAATGGGGACAATAGAAAATAATAATGAAGTGGGTTTCTACATACACAACCATAAGGTTACACTAAGTATTAAATGATACAAATTACATTACTAATATTATACATAGTAAATGACATGTAACTGTTAGCTACTTCTATTGACTTAGAAGTTGTGGAAAGATAAAATCCTATAAAACTAAGTGTCACTGGTTACAGAGCAATACCACAACACATGGTTAAAAGATAATGCCATTGACCAGTGATGCTTTCAGCATATGACTGTTCATTTTTTTCTTTTTTGCCACGAGATAAAATTCCTTTTGTAAAGATAATATATAAAAAATACTTACCCAGTGGCCTTCCAAAGTAGCTAGGACTTCTTTTCCCAATTTAAGCTTCCCAGATATTTGATTAACACAATCACTACTCCCTAAAAATGGCTTTTAAAAGAGAAAATATTGAAGAATTTATTTTTAACTTATATTTACAAACAATGTAGACAATCAGCCCTAAGAAGTCATATATAGTACGCTTGAAGACATAGTGAAATCCTAATTTGCATTTTAGTTAGACATTTTTAGTAAAATTAAACTTGATTTGTGACTGTGGAAAACAGTGATGAAAGATCATATTGATTAAATAACTCAGGCCCATGCTGTCTCCATGATGTCTTCTCTCCTCATGCACAGACTGCCACTATCAATGTGGCAATACATTCAGCAAAACACTTTGGAAATAGGAGGAGCTTAAAAAGTTGAAAGAATAACATCTCTTCCTTCACAACAAAACAGAGTAAAATATATAACCAAATAAGTCTTCAAAAAATAAAATTAGAATGAATATACTTTGGGTTACTATATTTTTTTTTAATATCTCTCCTTAGAGACAAAATTTTGATGCTTCAACACTTAAAGGTATTATGAATTGTTTAAGACTGCTTTCAGTATGACTTTCAGACAAAAGGCTGGCCTTGAACTCATGGCCTTCCGAGTGCTAGGCTTAAAGTTATGAGATATCATGCCCAGCTAAGAGCTACTTTTTATTAGTACAAAGTTGCTGATTATCTAAGTATCAACATGGGGGCCATTTAGTAATAAATACATTATCATTATTCCTATTTTAAACTGAACATAAAATGTACTGTCTTACAAGTGACCCAATGAAAAGGCCTTAGATTCCTGTTAGCACTGAGGCAGACAAAATCTTCCAAAGACAACTTCGGCTCCCTCCAGCCCACATGCTCTTCTTCAATGAATCCATGCCACTCTCCCACTCAGTAGAGTCCATATCCCTTTCCCCTGGGATTTGGTTGGGCTTTTAACTTCTCAACAGATGATGGTAGAAATGATGTAATTTGACTCTCAGGGTAGGTGATGAAAAGCAAATGCAGCTGTCACCTTGCTCATGGGGACACTCGTAGTTGGAAACCCTAAGCTGCCAAGCAAGAACTCTGCCTACCCTGAAGCTGCCATGCTATGAGAAAGCCAAGTCACATGCAAAGGCCACATCAACAGTCCTGGTCCTCAAGCACACTCATAGTAATGAAGTCTTTTGAAGATTCCAGTTCCCACTGCCGAATCATCATCTTACAAGCTTTCCTAAGGCCCCAAACCTATTTTACAACAGATAAGCCATCTTGAATATGCTCTGCCTACATTCCTTACTCATAAACCCCATAATGACCAGCATGTGGCTATTTTTAAGCCTGTGTGTTGAAAGTACTTTGTCCTGCAGAAATACTTATATAAGATACTTTTTAATTATACAGCTAGAATTTAAATTGCTATAGACTTTCTGGGATTTCTACAGCTATGCTTTAATTTACACAGGCATTTCTAACCAATTATTTTGTAAGTCTCATTTTTTCTATAATACCATCTATTTATTAAAGTTAAATACAAAAATTTAATTTTGTTAATTTGTCCTGTCTTCCAAGGCTGTTGCCTCAGGCCACCCCAAGGCACAGAGCCTTGTCCTCATCCTCATCTTCACCCCTTAGGTGTGCTGCTGCTGCTTCTTTCCAGGGAGGGTCTCACTCTAGCCCAGGCTGACCTGGAATTCACTCTAGTCTCAGGGTAGCTTTGAACTCATGGCAATTCTCCTACCTCTGCCTCCTGAATGCTGAGATTAAAGGCATGCACCACCATGCCTGGCAGAGGTGTGCTTCTTTTTGCCTAACATGAACTGTGTTCTCATAGTTAGTCTTAACTTGGAAGTGAATTGTTTTTTTGTTCAATATTTATAGCATTCTTTGATGGATATCATCCTCTACCCACCTTTAGTTTAAATTCAAGTATTGCACTGTATCCAGTTTTCTGACACGTAATATTGACTATTCCACCAAGCTCCAGAGTCATTGTGCCATAAAGAATTCCTAAAGAAAAAGCATTAACACAGGGTTGAGGTTGGAGACACTAGCTAAAAAAAAAACAAAAACAAAAACAAAAACAAAAACAAAAACCTGGTGTTTTGTAATCTAATCTCCTTCAAGGATAAATGTATAATTTAATGACATCCTGTTTCACTCAATATCTATAAGACAGACATATATTTTTCCAGCATGTAAATAACACTTATTCACATTATGTGAAGACTCTGTATTTGCAATTTACTTAAAATACACTACTAAAAATACTACTCTTTAAAATATATAGGCCATCCTAAAACTAATGCCCAGAGTACTTTTGTGGAGCTGCACGGATATGCCTGGGAGTCACAGGGCATGCATGCTCCCTGCTGAAGTGGAACCAGGCCACTGCTTTTTTCAGTCCCATATTGGGGGGGAAAATGCTCCTTCTAAAGGATATTTAAGATATGTGTTTTACATTTTGTGCTTTTTCTATTTAATTGACCTAGTGCAGTACTGGTGTTGTGTAGTATTCTTAAGCACAAGGATACAAAGTACTTTACAGAGAAACTGTGTATGCTAAGTACTTTATCCTAGCCCAAGTTGCAGTGCTGGCTGTTATTTCAATGGCAAAAGAAAAATAAAAGAAGGTTATATGTGATCAGTTGATTGTGACAAGAGTCTCAATGTAATCTGATCTCCTATTTCCTCTAAAAGCAATGGTTCAGTATTTGTTAATTCAGTGTTCATGAGGACTTTATAAAATATAACTACTATAAATAACATGAATCTACTTTAGCATAGGTGAAGCAAACAAAACCACAAACTAGGTTGTATAACTAAAAACAGGAAATTATAAGTTGAAGCTGAACAGGTTTTGCTCATACATGCATGTATCATTGAATTAAGATGTTGAGGCAAACTAAAATATACAATTTACAATGTTAATTTTGAAAAGGGAACAATGCAAGGTTTCTCATGCTTAAGTGGCTCTGGAACTTTTAAAACACAAGGAAAATCTTATAAAAATAATCTCTTTTTTCCTAAATAATAGAAATACTACCAGAAAAACAAAACTTCCCTGTTGCCTTGTTCCGAGATGGGTATGCATGAGTATTTATATTGAACACATGACATAAGACTTAGATAAATGTTTTTCTTACTCATTTAATATCAGATAATTCACTTCCCTCCTATCTTAAGAACCACATGCACAGCTGGAGCATCACCTATCGGTCAGGTCATTAGCTGCCCACTCCTGCACCAATTGGGCTGACCTTGGACAAGAACTGTCACCTTCACAGGTTTCTCACCCATATTTTAACAATTTATGTTTCTAAGAATCAGTTTCTAGAAGAAGAGGATAAATGCTCAAAAGGCTCTGTATTAATGGCTGGAAAGGAGGACAATGACCAGGCCAATATTTGAGGGTGATACAACATAGTAAAAAGTTCTATGGCCCAGAAACTGCCTGGGTTCATATCTTAGTTTGGCTTGCAGGCCAAGCAAACCTTTAGTACCTTATTTTTCTTAAGCATCAAACAGGCATCAGAATATCTCTATAGTTCTGGTGAGATGATTAAATGAATGCGTGTGAAGTGTATAATAGAGTTAACTGGGTGCCTTGGTCTATTGTGAATGACAGTCATCATTGAATGCCTTTATTTGTATGCTAAACAATGCAGAGAGAGCATAATGACCTTTTTCCCCCCTTCTTTTTAAGAAACAGCCAAATGGAGCCAAGTGTGGTGGCTCATGCTTTAATCCCAACATTCAGGAGGCTGAGATAGAAGGATCACAGTGAGATCCAGGCCAGTCTGGACTACAGTGAGACACTGCCTCAAAAACAAAAACAGACATGTCAACTCTGCACATGCATATTGACTATAGTACTGAGAAAGATGAGTCAGAATGAGCCTGAGTCAAAGCCAGCCGGGGATACAAAGCAAAGCTTTGTCAAAAAACAAAAACCACCCACAAACTGAAAGACAAAAGAAATTTCCAAATTGAACTCAGAAAAAATTTTAAGACTTTATATAATAGGAAATAACAATTCAAAAGTTTATAATATCACTTAAAATTACTTTTAAGGCTTCTGAAATAGATTGTTTCATCAAAATATTATGCGTGAATTAATTCATCACAGAAGTATTCAGCAAACAGCAATAATCTGAAGAACTGTGAACCATGGATGCTTTCATACAAAGAATGTCTGACTTCATCTATCAAAACAAGCTTGATTTACAAAGATGAGCCAAGTAACAGCTAAGTATGCAAAATACTAACCTTTACAATGAGCATATGGCATTGTCATCACATAATCTTCCCCTCTATTCAAGAAAGTTAGCCGTGCTTCTCCCTCTAATATTGCAGATAAGGAGTTTCCTGGAACAAGTATTGTGTATTAAGTTTCAAAAACCAGTAATCAATTCAAAGGAAGATATATTTAGGGCATCTGCCACATACCTACAGTGGAATACATTGACAGTTATCTCAATGTCAATAGTACCAAACATAAATTCATCATCTTATAACTAAAACATCATTTGAGTCTTATTCCCAATCTTACAAAATGAGTATTTTCAAAAGGTTAGTTATGTATTTAATTTACAATGGTCAAATGAAAAATTTTAAGATACTTACAATAGCCAAACCAATTGCTTCATTATGTAACTCAATTTGTCTTTTTATTTTTATTTTTTTAAATATTTTATTTATTTGAGGGAAAGATGAAGAAAGGGAGTAGGGAGAGGCCTCTAGCCACTGCAAACCAACTCCAGATGCATGCGCTACCTTGTGCATCTGGCTTACATGGGTACTGGGGAATCGAAGCTGAATCCTTTGGCTTAACCATTAAGCCATCTCTCCAGACCAAATGTCTTTTTTATTTCCTTGTTTTTCGAGGAAGGGTCTTCCTCTAGCACAAACTGACCTGGAATTCACTATGTAGTCTCACGGTGGCCTCAAACTCATGGCCATTCTACTTCTGCCTCCCAAGTGCTGAGATTAAAGGTGTGTACTACTACATCTGGCTTCCAAATTTGTCTCTTTATTTGTTTATTTATTTGAAAAGACAGAGGAAGAGGCAGACAGAAAGAGAGAATGGGCATGCCAGGGCCTCAAGCCATACAAATAAAGTGCAGACATATGCACCCCCTTGTGCATCTGGCTAACGTAGGTCCTGAGGAAACGAACCAGGGTCCTTAGGCTTCACAGGCAAATGCCTTATCCACAAAGCCATTTCAGCCCCCAAATTTGTCTTTTTTAACATGCACCTGGAGTTTATTTGCAGTGGCTGGATGCTGTGGTACACCCATTCTCTCTCTCTCTCTCTCTCTCTCTAGTAAATAAATAAAAATAAAATATTTTTAAAATCTTAGAAAAGCCGGGCATGGTGGCACATGCCTTTAATCCTAGCATTTGGGGGGCAGAGGTAGGAGGATCACTGAGAATTTGAGGCCACCCTGAGACTACAGAGTAAATTCCAGGTCACCCTACTTGAAAACCAAAATTAAAAAAAAAAAAAAAGAAAAGATTTTGGGAAAAGATAAAAATATTTTGGGGTGGAAAGATGACTCAGCATTAAGGCATCTGACTTTAAAACCTAACAACCTGCATTCAATTCCTAGGAGCCATGAAAAGCCAGATGTACAAAAGGGGTGCATACATCTGGAGTTTGTTTGTAGTGGCTAGAGACTCTTGCACACCCATTCTCTGTCTGTCTCACCCTGTTTATTTAATGAGAGAGAGAGAGAGACAGAGAATGAGAAAGAGAAAGAGAAAGAGAGGGAATGGGCACACCAGTACCTTATGTCATTGCAAATGAACTCCAGATGCGTGCACCACTTTATGCAACTGACTTTACATGGGTACTGGGGAATCAAACCCAGACCAAAAGAAACATTGTCGGGGAAGGAGTTAAAAACTACAGACACACATCATGTTCCTGATAAAAAGCTATTTTGAGATTTCCTCATTCTCATATTCTTGTTACCAATTCATTCCTGGTTCTCTGTCCTCTCATGGAACCAGACCTTAAATTTCTGTTTACAAATTTAATTTTGCTATTTCAATCTTATTTGTTTTCTCTCAGATTTAAATTGTTTAGTTAAAATTTAATTCTTTGATTTTAAAATTTGTTTTTGAGGTAGGGTCTCACTTTAGCTTAGGCTGACCTGGAATTCACTACGAAGACTCAAACTCATGGCGATCCTCTACCTCTGCCTCCCGAGTGCTGGGATTAAAGGCATGTACCACTCTTTGATTTTTTAAATCTATTTAAAAATATCAGCCAGGCATGGTGGCACATGCCTTTAATCCCAGCACTCGGGAGGCAGAGGTATGAGGACCGCTGTGAGTTCGAGACCACCCCGAGACAACATAGTGAATTTCAGGTCAGCCTAGGCTAGAGTGAAACCCTACCTTGAAAAACAAAACAAAACAACAACAACAAATTCAGAAAACCAATTAACATCATTTAAGTGTATATATTTCCTACTAGTATATAGTTTTTGTCATGTTCTATATGAAATATCAAAACTTTGAACTTACTTACTATAACTACATTTTTGTCCTTTCCTTCATTGTATTTGAAAACATTTTTTATTTATTTGTGTGCATGAGAGAGGGGGAAGTGGCAGATAGAAAGGGGATGAGTATACCTGGCCTTCAGCCACTGCAAAGACACTGCAGATGTATGTGCACCTTGTGCATCTGGATTATGTGGGTACTGGGGAATCAAACCTAGGTCCTTAGGCTTCGTAGGCAAGTGCCTTAATCACTAAGCCATCTCTCTACCCCTGAAAACTTCTTTTTTTATTAGTATCTTATTTAGCCCAAGGTTAAGTATCATTAATAAATGACTCTGGACCAAAGATATTTGGATTTACTTTTTCTATATTCAGAGACTATAACAGATCAATAACAACAAAAAAAGATGAATCTAAAGACAAAAGAAACCCACTCTGCACTAGAAGGATATAATGGGCAATCATTCTGTCTTTCTGTAAGCAGTGGTGGTGGCGCTTTTACACATATGATGAACGGCTACATAAAGTGAGCTACACCCCTACGAAAGGGTAAAAGTAAAAAGGTGATGTTTATATGACATATAAATTTATTGGAAAAGTCACCAGAAAATATTACTCCTTGGGAAGGAATGCATGTTAGGATGAGAGGAAACTTACCATAAAACTTGGATTTAGCCAGGATACTACCACTAAGGCAAAATCCATCCTTTCGGTTACTAACATAAAAGGCAGATATTGGTGGATGATGGGATACCTATTGAACACAGAAAAAAAAAAAAGTAACAAGATAAACATATTATTGTGCTATTACCAAAAGTTCAAGTCATATAATCAGTAAAAGTAATACAATTAAGTATTAATTAATGGTTATAGTCATCAGCTTTCTGTTTCCCAAGGAAATCCACTTTGTGGCATTCACACTGTAAGGTCATAGTTTGTATGGAAATCGTAGTGCATTACTTCTACTAATGGGTTATAATATAGCTTCCATCTTGGGACGGTCTTGAGCAGTGCTTGCCTGTCCCTTCTTCTCTCCCTCTTTTCCTCCCTCACAAGTTTGGAGTAGTCAGTTTCCATGTTATAAAAAACACCTATGGAGAGGTTCATGTGCTGAGGAACTGAATTCTTCACAGCCAATTCTGACTAACATCTTTACTGTAACCACATTAGAGATCCTGACCTGACCCGCAAACACCCAGTTAAGCAGCTCCCAACTTCTTAAACCTCAAACGAGATTATGAATATTTTGAATCATTGGGTTTTGGAAGTATCTGGTACACAGAGGTAGAGAACATACCCTTAGTTATTCCTGGCTACTTTTCATATGAATTACTGAACTGTCTGTATGAAACAGAAGCCTTCATAAATAATTATTTTAATTATTTAGTGTTTTTAATACATGTACATCTTATGTTTTCTAAAACAGGACAAGGCTAAAATTTCTTTTTTTCCTCCTTAGGCCTAAATTTTGTGAAGATTATAATGAACTAAAATAATCAACTAATTTTTTAAAGTTAACATAAGTGGTTTCAACCTGAGGGATGGATCAACATTATTAGGGACAAGAAGGTTTCAAAGGATGTGTAGTCTGCCCATCATCCTGACAATGAAGGTGAAAATTCTGTAATAATGTGAACTGTGGTGGTTAATTCAAGTGTCCCCCATAAACTTAGGTGCTCTGAATGCTAGGTCCCAGCAAATGGAGAATTGGGAATTAATGTATCCTGGAGGCAGTGTATTGTTGGGCTTATGGGTGATATAGCCAGCTCCTCCTTGCTAGTGTTTAGCACACTCTTCTGTTCCAGTTGATCACCTGATGTTGGCCAGGGGTAATGTCCACCCTCTGCTCATGCTGTCATTTTCCTCTGCCATCATGGAGCTTCCCCTCAAGCCTATAAGCCAAAATAAACCTCTTTTATCCCACAAGCTGCTCTTGATTGGGTGATTTCTAAAAGCAATATGAACCTGACTGCAACAGTAAAGTGTTAACGAGGAGTGGAATTGCTGCTAGATGCCTGTGTGGCTTTGACTTTTTGGAGCTGACTTTCAAGAGGAATGCAGAAGGATTTGAAACTTTGACTGAAGAGATGCCTTACAGTACTCTAAGTACAGCTTGATGGATTATTCTGGTCAGAGTTGAAAGGCCTGAGGGTTGGCTTATGAGGGTAAGAAAGAGGTTTGGTTGGACTGGGCTAGAAGCAGTTTGAGAGGCTTGCTGTTATGTCCATGTCCTGAGAATTTGTGTAGGGTTTTACTATGTAGAAATGGACTGGTGTGAGCAAAGGGATATGGCACAGAAAAAAAAAATCAAATTTTTGGGCCTAAACTGCTGCCCATTCACCTGAAAACTGTTTGAGAGATTACAACCTTTGAGATTGGGCCAGCTGACCTGCACTGGAGCAACAGGAAGAATGTAGATTCTTTTGAATGCTTTTGAATGCTCAAGGAGTATCCTATTCTTCAAAGTCTGCTTTATTTCTCCCTTGGGTTAACAAATTGTTACCCTACCTGGTATTGTGGAGTATAAGAAATGCAGGAAAGAGAGGGTCATTGAGTTTGCAACATGGTGTTGTGTTAAGGAAATGGCCACAGTCAGTGTGAAGCAGGTTTGCTGGATGTCTGCATGGAGACCCCATGGGCCCATGAGGATGAACCCTGGATTGCAGTGGAGACCCAGTGAAGATGCCGGGACCATGAGACAGCTGCAAAGGAAAGCTGTCAGCCCCGATGAAGTTTTCCAGGACTGTGAGTAGCCTACCTGGAGGGGCGGAATTGGAATACCAACGACTTGTTGCTGGTTAAAATGATCAGACTTGGAGATTTGTCATTGACCAGAGTTGTTGGACTTGGAGTTACAGAGTTTTATGTTTGCTTTGTTTAGGTCTTGTATTGGTTAAATGTTTCTTTGCTATGCCCAATGCTATCTTTTGCAGTGTATTTATTATTTTATGCCATTATGAGTTTTTTGGTATTATGGATCAGTTAAAAGACCTTGGACTATGGGGATGTTTGAACATCATTGGAATTGATATAAACTATAGGGACTTTTATAGTGGGATGAATGTGCTGAACTTTACATTATATATGGTTATCAGTTTATGGGGGTCGGGGCGGAATGTAGTGGTTTGATTCAGGTGTACCCCATAATTATACTTAGTCGTTCTGAATGCTAGGTTCCCAGCTGATGGAGATTTGGGAATTAGTGCCTCTAGAGGGAGTGTATGGTTAGGGGCGGGCTTATTGGTGTTATAGCCAGCTGCCCCTTGCTAGTGGTTGACACACTCTCTTGCTCCTGCTGTCCACCTTATGTGGTCCAGGGGGTGATGTTCACCTTCTGCTCATGCCATCATTTTCCCTGCCATCATGGAGCTTCCCCCTTGAGCCTGTAAGCCAAAATACAGGTTTTTTTTTTTTGTTTGTTTGTTTGCCCACAAGCTGCTGTTGGTGACATCTACCAACAATGCAAATCTGACTGCAACATGTACATTTTCAGGTTTGTACAGACAGGAGAATCATGAAAAACAGATGTATATAAGTTCAACAAAAAATTCAAAACTAAAGCCGGGTGTGGTGGCGCACGCCTTTAATCCCAGCACTCGGGAGGCAGAGGTAGGAGGATCACCATGAGTTCAAGGCCACCCTGAGACTCCATAGTGAATTCCAGGTCAGCCTGGGCTAGAGTGAAACCCTACCTCGAAAAACAAAAAACAAAAAAATTCAAAACTAAGAAATAATATCTGGGCCGGACAGATGGTTTAGCAGTTAAAACACTTGCCTGCAAAACCTAAGGACCCAGATTCAATTCCCCAGTACCACATAAGACAGATGCATAGGTGGTACATGCATTTGGAGTTCATTTGCAGTGGCTGGAGGCCCTGGCACACCAATTTATTCTCTGAGTCTGCCTCTTTCTCTTTCTGTCTCTCTCTCAATAAATAATAAAATGTTTGTTAAAAAAGTATTTCCTGGGCTGAAGGGATGGCTTAGTGGTTAAGATGTTTGCCTGTAAAGCCAAAGGAACCAGGTTCAATTCCCCAGGACCCATGTTAGCCAGCTGCACAAGGGAGTGCACATACTCTCTCTCCCTTTTTCTCTGTCAAATAAATAAATAAAAATATTTTTTTAAAAAGTATTTCCTGACTGCCTACTCTGGATACAAAATAAAAAGCAAAACACAAAGGTATGCCTTATTGGCAGAGAGAGACTATAACCATGTTACCTTCTCTAACAATTCAATTAAGAAAATAAACATTCTGCAATAAAGTAATTAAAATGAGTGTTAATAGCTTAATGGATAATTCTACAAATAACATGTTTGAGAAGGGAAATCATGGGAGTTGTAGTTCTCTGGAGAATGAAAAATGATTTTGTCAGGTTTTGCTTAGATGAAACCAGGCTAAGAAGAAATAATGGGTAAGAGAATCAGATAAATATAAAATACCAAGGCAAGAAAGTCTAAGATCTGATTATTTATTTGTGAATCACAAATATATCTAGAATCAGTTTAGTAAAAAAAATCAGTAAAATGAAAAACAAGAACTTGAATGCCACACAAATAAATGTAAATCTGATTTCAGAACTATACAATTATTTAAAAAAATTGAGCATGATCAAGAAAATGTTTTGAAAATATGAAGTCAGCCAAAAATGAGCAAATAAAAAGATGGGTAGAGAAATAGAGGAGATAAAGTTAAAAAAATTATTTTTCATCAATGGACTCCAGGGTGGTACCAGTAATGCCTAGGAGTGTGGTATTTAATAGTATTTAGTACAAAAATGTTAAATGATTACCAAATGCTAATGAAAAGGTTAAACAACAATGTTTACTGAGTTCATATTTTCTCCCACCAACTTTCAAATAATTTTTCTTTCTATGACCTGTATTTCCAATACCTGCTCAGCAATATAAAAAGTTTTGCTGTTTGTTCTTGGATGAATCCATAAACAACGGAAAGTCTCACCAAGTATAGGATTGTAAGGTTTCTTCAGTCCCTAGTAAAAAAGAAAATATACACATGCAAGTTTTAAATTACAAATGCACAAGATTTAAAATCACTTAAAGTAGTTCAAACAATCAAGTATTTGTCTGAAAGACACACTTATATAATTTCACAGTAAATGAAATTTACATGAATAAAAACATAACTTCAATCAAGATATAGGCTGAAATAATCATGTATTTTGTAAATTTGTGGTAAATGTTAATGAGTAATCTAAATAGAATATGTAAAACAAGGAACTCATAAAAGGCTAATGGAAGGGCTGGAGAGATAGCTCAGCAGTTAAAGGCATTTGCTCACAAAGCTTGATGGCCTGAGTTTGATTCCCCAGTTCCCATGTGAAGCCACGAAAGTGGTGCATGCATCTGGAGTTCATCTGCAGTGGCAACAGGCCCTGGTGTACCCATCCTTTGTCTCTGTCTCAATAGATAAATAATATTTTTTAAAAAGCTAATGGAAGCAAAATATAAACAGTACCTTTGGCTTTTTATAGAATCCTGATAAATACCACTTCACTACTTTCTTCAAACGGAAATAAGGATTTTCTTCAAGAGCAGCCCTAAAAATACAATGATCATTAAGACTGTATGAAGTAGATGATAAATTCTCCCCTTTTTACTGAATATGAGTTGTGATTGGAAAATAATTCATATTTAAAATGATAGCGAATCAATTTCCAAGAATAATTTCTCTTAATCTGGTTTATCCTCTCCTTATGTTTCTGATTCTTTGACACACTGTCCAGATCTTTGCAGAAGCTATAATTTTGGAAACTTTCCAAATCAATGTTTCTCTGGTGACATTCTGTAGAACTTAAGGGGTTTTACGAGTGGTTGTGATTAAAAAAAATAATTTTGAGATCATGTACTCCATGACACCTTCTATTTGCAATGATGAGCCACTGGTAAGCAGCTGTCAAATGCTGTTTCAGGTCTTCAGGACTAGACAGCAGTCAACTTGATTAATGCCATTCTCAGTGGCTGGCATTAGAGAGCACACGGAGGACAGGAAAGAAGGTTGTTGTTAGTGCTCCTATTGCTGCACCAGTTATAGGATTGTATGGGTTTGCAGATTCTACTACTACCAAACAGATGTTTCAAATTACATTTATGGAAGTATTAAAATACCTTCAGGGGCTAGAGAGATGGCTCAGTGGCTAAAGGCACTTGCTTGCAAAACCTGACAGCCTGGATTCAATTTCCCAGTATTTACATAAAGCCAGATGCACAAAGTGGCATGTGTATCTGGAGATGTGGCATGCCAGGGCCTCCTGCCACTGTAAATATTTTTTCTGTCTCCCCCTCTCAAATGTAAAAAAGTTAACTTCAATTATATCTTAAGTTCCTCATATGTTACCAGCTGATTTTCCAGAGTGAACAAACTATACATGACCAAGGAGGGATAGAGGGCGAGAGGAAAGGAGGGCGGGAGGGAAGGGTCATGACTCAGCTCCTGTCTACTCCCACCATTTGACTGCAGCACAACACTGACTGCAAATGTTAGAAGTCACTTTGCCTACACTGTTTTTTGTTGTTGTTTGTAGGTCCTTCCTATTTACAAAAAAGGCATATATGTTTCACAAGGATGTCTGATAACTGAATGCAGTAGTTTCTGAAGATGAGGTGTAAGGTGGCAAAGGGTAGATGTTGGTGTACTGGCAAGTTGAAAGGTTCTTTTCTGCTCTGATGGTTCTGAGAATGACTCTTGAGTGTCTGGCATTAAATAGATGACCAATTATCTCCCTATCTAAAGCTCAGGAACACTGCAGAAGAAAGGGCAGAAAGAATGTAAAAGGATGGGGAAGAGTTCTGTGGCATGTTATTTTCCTGACTTGTCAGGACCAATGCACGAACTCACTACAGCTGTGAATGGTTACCTGCACAACACTTGGCTTCTCAATATTCTGTCACAGACAATGGGATGGAGCTCATAAGCCCAAACCCTTCCTGAAGAACTATTGGCAGCTGGTGGTTTCTGGGGACAGACACTTTCTTCAGTGGTAGAGTCACTGGTAAGTGGCCCATGCTTTGGTAAATAACCCCACCTATACTCATTAAATATGTGGGCCACAGAAAACAATCACAAAATGATATTAAGGTATAAGTGAGAATAATTGAGCAAAAGGGGTTGAGCAAGAGTATGAAGTGGAAAAGAAAGGTAACAGGAGTGAATATGATCCAAACACATACAAGTATATGAAGCTGTCAAAAACAATTTTTTACAAAAGGACTAGAGGATGGCAACATTGGTGTAAAAGTTTTCGTCTATGTGATATACAAGCAACCCCCCCCCCCCAAGGTAGGGTTTCTAGCCCAGGCTGGCCTGGAATTCACTATGGAGTCTCAGGGTGGCCTCAAACTCATGGCAATCCTCCTACCTCTGCCTCCCAAGTACTGGGATTAAAGGAGTGTGCCACCACACCCAGCTGCAAAACTTTAATGTTCTCATTTGAATCTATACTTTTCTTATTTTACATGAGGCCTACATGTTCAAGGGCTATTTCTCTTTCCTTCCTTTTAAAATGACTGAACCTTCCTTCTACTCCTTTTTTGAAAGGTTTTTGCACATTTTTGTTATATTGCTAAGAATTAAGAGAACTTGGATGGGAGATGTATCAAGATAGTGTCTTGCTGTGTAGTCCTGGCTGGTCTCAAATTCACAGCAATCCTCCTGCCTCAGCCTCTCAAAAATCTGAGATTACAGATGTGTGCTACCATGGCAACATTAAGAGCTTTCTTTATTTCAGGGAGATTAACACTTTTTCTATAATATAGATGCAGAACATTCCCAATTTATCATCTTTTGATTCAGTTTATGATATTTTGCAATACTCACTAACATAATAAACAGGTGAAAATAGATACCGAAAGCTGATAGTGATGCAGATTCTGAAAACCAACCACAGTTCCAGAACTTCGGGCCAGAGAGAACGGTGCCTTGAAACCCCAATGGGGCACCAAGTAAAACGAGGAAAGGTAAGCACAAAACTTCTATTTTTGCAAAGTTCCCTGGTGTTGCAGTCAGGTTTGCATTGCTGATAGAAATCACCCAACCAAGAGCAGCTTGTGGGAAAATGAGGTTTATTTTGGCTTATAGACTTGAGGAGAAGCTCCACGATGGCAGGGGAAAACTATGGCATGAGCAAAGGGTGGACATCATCCCCCAGCCAACATAAAGTGGAAAATGTGCCAAACACTGGCATGAGGAAACTAGCTGTAACACCCGTAAGCCTGCCCTAACAATACATTCCCTCCAGGAGGCATTAATTCCCAAATCTCCATCACCTGGGCACACCTGAATCAACCACATCTGGTTTTCAAAAACTTCTGGGACTGAAGTGGACATTTCCTCCTCTGCCTCATTATGTATAATTTGCCCAGAATTACACTGCAAGCCAGCTGACAACTTTAGCAGAAAAGCCAAGTTGGTAACTGGCAGACCATCTGGCCGTGTAAGAAACACATGCAGAGGTAAGCACAAGATGCAGGACAGGCCCAGAATGAAGGCTTGGATGGAAATGAAGAACACAAGTCAACTCTCTAGGTGAGCCTAGTGGACAGAGCAAGGAGCCTGCAGCAGCAGGATGGGTACAATGCCTGTTTTCCTCAGGCTTGTGAGTTATCCACTCGACGGATCAGCGACATCTGAGAATGGTTTGGGGCAGGCTGTCTGTCAGATACATAAGTGGTGATATCATGCCTCAAGCCTGGATGTGGAAAGGGGTAATCACTTAATGTAGCTCTCAATTATGAGTAAATCTTTGATTTGAAGAAGTAAGAACATACTCACTCAGACAGGAAATCTGCATGATAGTAGTAATCTGAAAGTTTATCCAGGAAAGAACGAGGTTCCAAAATAAATGTAGGCAGAACTACCCTGGACAGGTCCATTCCAGGACGGACTTGTTTTAGCAGAGTCCAGATGAGACTTTTGTTTTCTTCAGACACGGTTTCTGTTTGACAAGCCTCACCTGCCTTTAACAATCAACAAAACCCAATGAAAATTGTATTCAACTCAGACATACAGACATGTAGACCTGACAGATGATGAAAATATGAATCTTTCCAAGCATTCTTCCCCTCCCTACACTTTCTCTCGCTTATTTGTGACAGGGTTTCATGTAACCCACAATGGCTTCAAACACCCTATGTAGTGAAGACTAACTTTGAACTTGTGATTTTCTGCCTCCACCTCCCAAATGCTGGAACTACAGGTGGTATACCACCACCATGCACAGTTTTCCTGCTTTGCCAGTTATCTATTGAAAGGCTTTTCGTATGCTAGGCAAGCACCCTTCCAACTAAGCTGCATCCCTAGCTCTCTAAACTGTCCCCCCCCAATTCCTCCCCCCCAAGGTAGTCTCACTCTAGCCTAGGCTGTCCTGGAACTCACTCTGTAGTACAGGCTCGTCTCAACCCGAACTCACAATTATCCTCCTACCTCTGTCTCCCAAGTGCTGGGGTTAAAGGTGTGTACCACCACACCAGGCTTCAAGCATTCTTTATTTCTTTTAAAAATATTTTTATTTATTTGAAAGCAGTGGTGAAGGAGGGAGGGGGAATAAAGAGGGGAGGGAGGAGAGAGAGGGGAAGGAAGGAGGGAACAGGGGGAACATGGGTGTACTAGGGCCTGTTGCTGCTACAAACTCCACATGCCTGTCTTTACATGAGTACTGGGGAATGGAATATGGTCTGGAAGGCTATACAAGAAAGTGCCTTTAACTACCAAGCCATCTCCCCAGCCCCTTCAAGCATTATTAAAATATGGAAACAACCATTTAGACAATAGTATATAAAACTACAAAGGTAAATTTTAAAAAAGGAGCTGCAAAAGATATTGAAATAAACAACATACACAAAAATATTACTACAGAAAGGATTATATCTGATTATTTTACTTGCTAAATTTTTTAAACTGTATAACCCAGACTTCCAAGGCTGGGATTATAGGTTGTGCCACCATTTCCAGCTCTATATCCTATTACTTCATACTGAATTTATGTCCATGCACTGATGATAACAACAGAATTTTGGACTCACGATTCCTTTACACTTACTTTGTGCCTGCCAATGCATCAGGTAATCTGTTTCTAACAAACTAAGAGAACATGTAAACTTTCAAGTTAATAGACTGCATTTGGTATTTACACATTCTTAGTTGTTTTTATTTCATAGCACACCTTTAAAAAACAGTTTCCATAAACACATTTTATTTCAGGAAAATAATACATTTAGCAAATAACACCATTTCTTTAGGAACTTTCCAGGAACTAGAAAACCAGAATTTCTGAAAAAGCTTTCACCTCTCCAAGTTCTTCGTGGCTCTGCTCCATGTAGGTAGTTTCCTTCAAAGGCTCAACAGGCTCAGGTTCAATGTATGAGTCATCTTGCCTTTCGGATGTATCTGTGTCACTTTCCTCACTTTTGCCCAACACTTCATTGTCAGACTCATCATGCTCCTGATCATTTTCTTTATCAGACTTATCAGAATACATATCTTGGTCCTTAAAATGCTGTCTTTCAATTTCACTATCATTTAACCTTAAGGGAATAATTACACAGAAGAACAGAATAGGCTAAGAATGCTAATTTGTAAATTTGAATATCATGTAACAGTTGTGAATTTATTATATGCTAGGCACTGTTCCAAAAAAAAATAATTTTTTTTTTTGAGGCAAGCCCAACAGACTAGTGAAAGAACAAAGAGAAAATTGGCATGCCAGGGCCTCCAGCCACTGTAACTCAACTCAGATGCATGCACCACCTTGTGTACATCTATGACCTGGCACACTGTGTCACCCTGAGCATCTGGCTTACGCGGGATCTGAAGAACAGAACATGGGTCCTTAGGCTTTGCAAGCAAGCACCTTAACCGCTAAACCATCTCTCCAGCCACCAAAAGTGTTTTACTTTAATTCAGTTAATCCTCAAAATTATCCTAGGATACAGATAATATTGGGATTTTTATTTTAAAGATTAGTAAATAGAGGTAGAAAGAAGTTAAATAAAAACCTGGGAGATGTTAAAAATGATAACCTAAGCAATTAGGGCTAAATTCTTCTCATTACACAATTTTAGGCTATTCCTTACTATTTTCTCACCATAGTTTTACAAACACCATTACTTGAAACAAGACCATTTTCACTTCTTTTTTTATTTGCAAGGAGAAAGAGAAGAGACAAAGAGAATGGGCATGCCAGGGTCTCTAGCCACTGCAAACGAACTCCAGATGCATGTGGCCCTTGTGTATCTGGCTTACGTGAGTACTGGGGAATCAAACCTAGGTCCTTTGGCTTCGTAGGCAAATGCCTTAACTGCTAAGCCATCTCTCCAGCCCCACTTTCGCTTCTATTTCGAAGAAAAAAACTAAGTCAAGATCTTCAGGTGAATGACCTCAAGTGAATGAATTTTGACTTTCTACTGTAAAAGGCTTCAAATTCACCTGAAAACAACTACTAATAAAATGGGGGAGGGGAAAGTGGCTTGTTTGAATTGTTTAACATTTATCAGATAAGCTTAACTGAGAGAAAAAAAGTTCTAGGGACAACTAGAAATGGAGATTTTAGCTCAAGAAAATCAGCCTGTTTTCTGAAACCAGTAAGTTCTGCTATACCCACTCTATTCTTGCTTAAAGTGATTAGGGTAAATAATGTGTACAAAAGAAGGACAAGTGTGAAGGGGTTCCAACAAGTACCCATTCTTTATCAGTTTCCCCATTCCACTCTAGTCCTATTCTATTAGGCTGCAGATATTTGGGATTAAGATAAACTTCCAGATTGTAGGTGTGTAAAGACAGGACAAAGAGCCAGGCGTAGTGGTGCAGGCCTTTAATCCCAGCACTCAGGAGGCAGAGGTAGGAGGATCACCATGAGTTCAAGGCCACCCTGAGATTACATAGAGAATTCCAGGTCAGCCTGAGCTAAAGTGAGAGCCTACCTCAAAAAACCAAAAAAAGGAAAGGATGCAGAAAGAGACCAGGAAGTAGATAGGATTTGTTGATCTGTTTGCTTGTTTTCATTTTTCTTTTTTTAGACAAAGAAGAAAAGGGACAGGAAAAAAGTTTTCAGATCATATTACAATGTCAGTCTCAATGAGACTAGGTGGGAGGCACACAGAAGTCCAGAGGTGGGCAGACAGGGAAAGGGAAAGTCTAGTATTTTAACTACAAAGCAACAGAAGAGGCCAGAGCCTCAGTAAGGTCTATGCAATTCAGCCAGGGTTCCCCAGAGAAGTATTTTGTGAGAATTAGCTACAGTGAACATTTAGAGGATAAAACTGCAAACTGGATATAGTACTCAAAGTATTTCCTCAAGTACCAAAGAGAATAAATCTAGCGTCATTACAAAAAGTGCTGTAAGAACAGATCACATCTCATTGTTAACAGGCAGGAAAAGTTTCACATAATGACGTAATGATGGTAGCTGACCATGAAGTGTACACAAGAGTGTGACAGAAAAGAGGAAGGGTAGAACTCATTCATAAGGGAAGGAGAGTAATGCACACTGGTTGTAATAAAGAAAATCAATTCCCAAACCTGACCACAGGGAATAAACAAAGTTTAAAGGACATACAATGAGAAGAAGACAGGAAACTTTTAATTCTGTATACATTACTAAAATAACAGAAATGGACAACGAACTTAGTGGTCAACAAGGTGTCTGAAATCATTACCAAGTCAGTAGCAACATCTACTCACTGGAAGTTGTCACCACTGTGGAGATTGTTAGCACGTAATAATCCATAAAGAGTCACATGTGTGTTATCTGATGAAATACTCAGGTCATGTTCCTTTCCCTCCCTGATCATTGTACGTTTAAGAAGACTAGAGCATTTCAAAGCCAGCTCCAAAGCATCCATCCAGCACCTTCCTAGAAGAACACAGACACAGGAGGAAAGTTAAAGAAGCCATGAAACCAGCATTCACCTTTACCCCTGTTAAACTTGCTACTGTTTTTGAAATACACTAAATACTGTTTGAGAAATACACTAAAAGTTTACTTGTGCATAAAATTTTGCTAGGATTTAATACAAGCTTTGTTTTTACAAATGTGTTTTATGTATGTGTTTAAAATCTACAGATAAAAGAACAGTATTCGGTCTAAAGAAGATGGTTTAGTGGTCAAGGCATTTGCCTGCAAAGCTGAAGGACTCCAGCTTGATTCCCCAGGACCCACATAAACCAGATGCACAAGGAGGCACATGCATCTGGAGTTCATTTGCAGTGGCTGGAGACCCTGGCACACCCATTTTCTTTCTCTCTCTCTCTCCCTCTCTCTCTCTCTCTCTCTCCTTCTTTCTCAAATAAATAAATGAAATACATCAAAAAAAGAACAGTATTCACCATGCATGTATACTCTAAGTATACCCAATTTAAGACACAAATCATGTTCCAAACCTTACAACATTAACATGTAGCATAATTTGAAGGTCCTGAGCCAAGTACATAAACCATTCAGAAGGGAATCTGTTTCTACTATCAACAAATCAACTGAAATCACACCTTGAGGATGAGGTCAATCCCCAGGATGTACGTACATACATACATATACATGTATATAAATGTATGTACGTATGTATGTATTAACATGTACTACTTAAATATGGGTTTGATTGTGATATTTTCTCACATACACTAATGAAGTTTGATCATCTTTACTTTCATCCATTAAGCTCTCTTTCCTCCTTCCTCCCCAGTATTTTCAGGTTGCTTCATTTTATTCTAGATTTCACATGAGATAAAAACTTGTAATACTTGTCTTTCTAAACCTTATTTTGCTTAATATGAAAAATTTTGTGAAGAAAATGTCTGTATAATTCTGCCATTAACTGCCATACCTGATATTGATAACATTACTAGCTTTAGTCTTATATATTTGGGTATATGTGCACTATGTGTGGTGCATGCAGGTGTACGGATGCACACTCTCCATGTGCACCTGTCAAGGCCACAGGAGGATGCTAGGTGTCCTCCTATATCACTCTCCTGCCTTTTTTCCTTGAGACAGTGTCTCTCACTGAACCTGGAGTTTCCTGCTTTTTTTGGTTAGGCTGGCTGACCAGTGAGCCCCAAAATCCTCCTCACTCTACCATCCTCGGTATTGTGGTTACAGGAATGCACAGCCTTACCTGGCTTTTTATGTGGGTACTAGGGACTTAACTCAGGTCTTCATGCCTGTTGGACAAGTGCTATTACTCACTGAGTCATGAACCCAGCACCCTATGTTACAATTTAGAACTTAGCAGAAACATGTTCATTTATATGTAAGTGCTCTTAAAATTTATATATACTTGTCTCAAGATCTGAATAAATATCAGCTCATGGAAAGATGGCTCATCAGTTAAGAGTACTTTCTCTATAAACATGAGGACCTGAGAGACCACTCAGGTTCAATCTCTAGGACCTACAAAAGCAGCTGGGTATGGCCACTCATGTCTGTAACTCCAGGCCTGTGGGGAACAGAGACCAGAGAATTGCTAGGGCTCATAACAAAAAAGAATAAAGGCACACTCTGAGATTAGTAAGACTCTAAGTAAGATTGGGTGGAAGAGTGATAGAGGGAGACACCAGAAGTCCCCCCCTTGGACCACCACAGTAAAGTCTATCACACCGTAGGACACACACACCACATTAAAAAACACATACACAAGATCAGCCGTACACATTCTTATATTGAAAGCTCATGCCTAGTCTATGGCCAAATCACCCTGAACATGCCTAGTCTCGCTTAAAAGTTCATGCATATATTTTACTTTAAAAAGTAACCTACTGATAAAAAATTAGCTATGTAAGGTTATATGATTTGCTATATCGAGCCTATCTAAACTGTAAAACATGAAAGTACAGAAGAAATCCATTATCAGTTATTAAGGTCTTAAAGTTCTCTTGCTTTGTAAAAATAAGTCTTGCTCTCCCCATGTATGCCTCATGAATTATCCCATTAGTGTGGAATTAAGAAATCTATACTTTGTTTTCTGCTGCAGAAGCGTTTATGTGTCCTATAAATGTTAACATTTGATGGTAAGTTACAGAGTAGATATGTCTCTGAAATGCTAAAACTAATGAACTACTACTGCAAAAAATGAGTAAAGAGTGTTGGGGCTAGGGAAATGGCTCAGTGGTTAAAGATGCTTATTTGCAAAGCCTGCCAGCCTGAGTTCAATTCCCCAGCCACCCATATAAAGACAGATAGGTGTTTGTTTGCACTGGCATGAGTCCCCAGCATGTGCACATGTTATGCACATATGCAGAAATAAATATTATTAAAGGGGTGTTGTCAGCGGACAATGAAAGGAAAATTGAGCTATTAATATCTCTGCCTACCAAGCTAATATATATTTAGTGTTCTCAGCAGTTTATAATTAGTGTTTTTGCTGAAAGTGTCACATGCTAACAGCAGTTTTCCTCAAGGATGAAACACAGGGATATATAAGTAATTCTGAAGAAAGAAAACCAACCCATCAACCTTTACACACTTACCATCTGACTCTGAAGTAGCTCGGATAATCAAGTAGCTGCTGGGTAAAGGCTGAGTTATGGATCCAACTGCTTCACCCTTTGGGCCCTTAATAACAAAATAAACAGTACAGAGTAAGCATGATGAGATCACTGCTTCATTTTGTTTATTATTATCTGTATCAGATACAGATTATTAAAGGAACAAAATTTAATGTAAAGCAAATAAGGTTTAATTCCATCCTTCTTGAGAATGCAAGTGTTCAATACTAAGTTTTTTTTTCCCTAACAAACATGCCTCCTTAATAGAAAACTGAAAAAATGATAGTAATCATCACTTAAATATTAAATATTAAAGAAAACCTAAAATTTACCACACTAACACAGATTTAAACTTTAATGGGGCATTCCTTCCCCACAAGTATTACTAGGGAATAAACATTCTATTTCTCCAAGTCTCAGCAAATATCTGGAAATATAATTATAACTCACTAGAATAAAGAACTAAATTTTGACTGGGTCCAGGGAAAAACAAATTTCTACTTTAGAGACCAACTGTGAAACTGATTTTACTTTTTCAGAAATAAGAAGAGGGAATTCTACCACTGGCTGGAGCACTTGTTTTAAAAATATACACCATGGGGGTGGGCCCCCCCCAAAAAAATACACCAACAAATAATTAGTATCACCAAGGCTGAATTTAGACAGCAATGGTTCCTAGCTGAAAAGAAATTATTTACAATATAGTTCTGATTCATAAGTATAATTTTTCAGAGTTTTTTTTTTTTTTTATTTGAGAGCGACAGACAGAGAGAGAAAGACAGATAGAGGAAGAGAGAGAGAATGGGCGCGCAAGGGCTTCCAGCCTCTGCAAACGAACTCCAGACGCGTGCGCCCCCTTTTGCATCTGGCTAACGTGGGACCTGGGGAACCAAGCCTTGAACCAGGGTCCTTAGGCTTCACAGGCAAGCGCTTAACCTCTAAGCCATCTCTCCAGCCCTAATTTTTCAGAGTTTTTGAAAAAGCTAACATAATCATATTAAAGAATAAAATGGATTCTAAGAAACATACACCCTAGAAAGGTAAAATGAAAATGGTAAATGAAAAAAGGGAAAAAGTCAGTAAGGGGTTAATAAATAATGTAATATTCTAAGCACATTCAAATAGTGCTATAAGTAATAGCCAGTTCCTAGAACCAGAAGAGACTAAAACCTAGAATTAGACTTCCTGGATTTTAATCTGGCACCTACTAAAAAACTAAATAACCTCTTTGGATTTAATCTTTAACCTTAGAAAATGAGAGGAGACTGTATCTTTTTTTTTTTTAATAACTTTTTTTAAAAATTTTATTTATTTATTTATTTGAGAGTGACAGACACACATAGAAAGACAGATAGAGGGAGAGAGAGAATGGGCACGCCAGGGCTTCCAGGCTCTGCAAACGAACTCCAGACGCGTGCGCCCCCTTGTGCATCTGGCTAACGTGGGACCTGGGGCACCGAGCCTCGAACCGGGGTCCTTAGGCTTCACAGGCAAGCGCTTAACCGCTAAGCCATCTCTCCAGCCCGAGACTGTATCTTTATAGGCATGAGTACTAAATTATAGATTCTGTATAAAATATCAGAGGATCAATGGTTTAAATTTTCTCCCCTGTGGTAGGTGCATAAAGACAGAATGAAATGGAACCAATTTTGTACTTTAAAATTTATTCCTACAAGGACTCAAGACTATTGAAACAAAGATTAAAAAGTTCACAGCTTTTCCCAGAGAGATGAATAGTACGTAATTAGGAGTAGGTGGGTGTGTGTAATGATAGGTGCACATGCCTATATGTTAAGTAGTTTTTTCCTTAAAGGAGGAATGCTAAACGCTTTATTCAAAGGTAGCTGAGCTTGCTAAAAACTAAAGCAAAGATCTCTTTATAAAATCAAACTAAGCTGGGGGTAGTGATGCACACCTTTAATCCCAGCACTCGGGAGACAGAGGTAGGAGGATTGCTGTGAGTTTGAGGCCACCCTGAGACTCCATAGTGAATTCCAGGTCAGCCTGGGCTAGAGTGAGACCCTATCTCAAAAAACCAAAATAAATAAATAAATAAGTTAAAAACAAACTAGATTCAATGATCTGCTTAGTATTACATAAATACATAATCAATAATCACGTAAGACATCTCATTCCTGCTCATTTATACTTTTATCACAATAATGCTTTAGTTATAAAAACATCAAGATTTCCATTCTTAAAGAAAGCTGCTTCTCTTAAGAGTAAATAAGGCTGCTTCTGCTTCTAGGCTTCTCTTTACACATTTCCATCATCACAGAGAGAACCACAAAAATAAATAGCAGTTCATAGTTTAGGCGATTGGAAACATTTTGATGAAGAGAAAAGATGCAGTTAATGTTATACAAAGTTAACAAGAATTACAAATTATAAAAAGAATATAAAATTTAATCCTTAGAGACAAAAGAGGTGCAACATATTTTGGAAATATTTTTCAGGAAAATTATTTAAGTTACACGTTAAAGGTAAGCAAAGCCTTTGGAGAGTACTTCACTGTGGGTAGACAGAACAGGCAATCGTGGTGTGGAAGAAGTCCTAGCAGGGGACAGAAGTCATTTGATTGCCTGTTATTTCTCTCACAAATGGTCATCTTAGGCTGGAAAAATGGCTTAGCGGTTAAGAGCTTGCCTGTGAAGCCTAAGGACCCCAGTTTGAGGCTTGATTTCCCAGGACCCACATTGGCCAGATGCACAAGGGGGCGCATGTGTCTGGAGTTCATTTGCAGTGGCTAGTGGCCCAATTGTGCCCAGTCTCTCTGTCTGTTACTCTCAAATAAATAAAAAGTGAACAACAAATGGTCATCTTTACCTTCTACTTCAACAAATGGTTACATACCTTTACTGCCCAAATAGATTGCTCCAAAGGATGGAAAAGTTTGAAACAAAAGCCATCCTTTTTTGATGGACGCTCAATGATTTCACAAGCATTCAGAAGGACTGTTCCAACCCACTGACCATTTTTTTGTGTTTTATAGATCAGTAGCACCCCAGGTTTCAAAACACACCACAACTTGGTCCAGCTCTTTAGAGTTCCACGAATCTACAGAAAAATAAGTTTTTAAGATTATTTTAAAGATGAATATCTGTTTCTCTCCTTTGGGTCTATAAAATATAAACTGAATAATGGTCAGGAGGATGTTTGGATTATATTGTTTCAAGGTATAGTCTTACTCTTGCCTGGACTACCTTATAAATTTGCTTTTAAAGTGAGGACTGATTTAAAGATTCCTACAGTTGACTATCCCTCAGATAAGAATGCAAGAGTGACTAAAAGGAAATTAAAAAACCAAAAACTCAGAGCCCAAAAGAACAGGGAATAAAGCACTAATGTGTGCTTGACAATTAATGTTTTTTCATGTGAGACTTTTGCATTAAATTTGTCTCAAAATATCTTTGTTTTTTCTTTTGAGGTAGGGTCTCACTTTAGCCCAGGTGGACCTGGCACTCACAGAAATCATCCTATTGTGCCTCCCTAGTGCTGGAATTAAAGACGTGCACCACCACGTGTAGCCTTTCATTTTTTTTCTTAACAATGCATATTGCAATCTACAATAATACCAGATAATAGGCTGACTGGGATTATAGATTATATTAACACAACATATTATTACATATTTTGTAAAAGACATATACAAATTTGAGGCTATTTTTACCAGAGACATTAAGCTTCCTTCTCCCTGTTAAAACTGAAACATAGAACCTCTAGGTTACAAAGAACAGTTTCCTTGCCACAGAAAACATCGTCCATTTTGTCTTGGGGTTTCAGGTATACTCCGGGCTTGCTCACTGCAATCAGTAAACATCAGCAACCAGAATTCAAGATTCCATACCAACTGACCTTCAACCAATCAGCCATAACAATAACGGAAGGGTCTGTGATTGTGCTGAGCAACTCCTTTGTGGCTCTTTTCTTTTCTTCACGGTAATTTTTCTTTTGCACCTATTTAACATAATCACAAAAATTAAAAATTCAACAGAAATTAGGAAGTTCTTTTTAACTTAGGCCTAAAAAATGAAGAATGCAATGGGCTAAACCTTCTTACAACTCGAGCATCTTACGGCAAAAAAATAGTATGTTTTTTGTTTATTTGTTTTATAGCTGGAAGAAATTTTCTGACAATCTGGTTTTGATTTGTTTTTTGTAATCCCCCCCCCCCCCGCCAAGGAGGGTCTCATGCTAGCCTAGGCTGACATGGAATTCACTATGTAGTCTCAGGGCAGCCTCCAACTCACAGCAATCCTCCTACATCTGCCTCTCAAGTGCTGGGATTAAAGGTGTGCACCACCATGCCAGGCCTTTTTTTTTTTTTTTTTTTTTTTTGGTAATTTTATAAGAGAGAGAAAGAATTGGTGAGTCAGGGCCTCTAGCCACTGCAACTGAACTTGGGATGTGTGCACCACCTTGTGCGCATTGCAACCTTGAGTGTTTGTAGAAACACTTTGCTTGGTTTACGTGAGACCTGTAGAGTCAAATATGGGTCCTTAGTCTTCACAGGCAAGCTCCTTAAGTGCTAAGCCATCTCTCCAGTCCAACAATCTAATTTTTTTTAAAGTATTTTATTTATTTATTTGTAGGGAGTGAGAATGAATTAGTGTATATGGGTGTACCAGGGCCTCTAGCCACTGCAAATGAGCTAAAGCTACAAGTGCCACTTTGTGCATTTGGCTTTATATGGTACTGGGGAATTAAACTTGAATCATTGGGCTTTGCAGGCAAATGTCTTGACTGCTAAGCCACTGACATATAATTTTTAAAATTATTTATTTGTGGAGGGGGGAAGAGAGAGAATAAATATGAATATGTGTAGACACACCAGGGTTTCTTGCCTCTGCAAATAAACTTCAGATGTGTGTGTTTCTTTGTGCATCTAGTTTTATGTATTGGGAAACTGAACCCAGGCTGGTAGGCTTTGCAAGCAAGCACCTTTAACTAGCCTACAATCTAGTTTTTATGAGGACTGCTTCAGTTCTTTGTACCTTCTAAAATAATACTTAACTCTTTTTAATTACACAATAGTACTTCTGGAAAACACTATCCTTTCAGATCTACACAATTGTACACAATTTATAGAAATAGATAGCATAAACATGTGTCTTTTAAGGGCTCCAGATTCCATGGCTACTCCAGAAGGCAAGCCCAATACTATGTATTTCTTAAGAGAAGTTAGAAATCTGGACTTTTGCTGTCTCGAAAATTTTTAAATTTTATGTAAATCAGGAAAAATATACCTACCTTTAGGCCAAATAAATTCCATGACCTAGCAATTAGCAAACTATAATTTCAGTGGGTGCTAGAGAACATTCATGTGCTCTACAACATAGTGAGGTTCCACTCTGGTATATTTGTGAAGAGACCCCAAGTCCCAAGTCCATGTTATGGCCAGTAACGGCCTGAAACAGTCTCTTGTCATCCAGCAGTCTTATCAGTTGATCTCAGGCCCCACAAAAATATTAACATCTTTGGTATCTTTTTCCTTTAGGAACATACATACATATATACATATACATATTAACCTACTTTCAATACACATGCAAAGTATGATGTCTATTATTTCCCAGAAATAACTGTGGAAACTAACCTTAAGAGATTCTTTCTTTGTAAGCTTACTTGATGTTGAATTATCCTTTTCTGAGCCATTATAAAGTTTAGATTCAGACTGAAATCAGATTAAAATGAAGAGAAATGATAATTAAAACTTTTATGTATTCTACACACCACATAAAACTTAGCATTGTTTCTCATAGTCTTCCTATTTACTTTTATATTTAAGCAAATGTAGATTTTCAGACACTGGTTTTCCCTACACATAATTTGTGTTAAAACAAATCCATGTTAAAACTCACATACACTTGAAAAAACCAAACAACAAAACTCAATGGTAAATGTGAAGTTAATGTCATTTCTACATTTTAATGTTCTATTTTAGTGCATGTCTAAGAATATATACATTTATTTAGTTAATCTTAGCACAAGTCACCAAAGCAATTTTAATGTAACATTTGAAATATGCTAACAGAAAATACCAAACTGACGCAGTCAGCCTCGCGGTGCTGGGATGAACTTCCAAACCAGCCACACTTATGGAGAAAGGGATTATTGAAGCTTACAGATCCAAGGAAGGTACATGGCAGAAGAAGCTGGCCCTCTTTTACAGACCCAAGCAGACAGAGAAACCATATCATCACCAGCACAAGCAAGCAAGCTTCAGTAACTCCAGGTAGAACTCAAGCACTCAGAGTTACACTTTAGACTGGAATTCCAATTTACCCCACACCTGAGGACTGGACCCTAGGATCCACCTACAATGGTACCTCCTCCAGCCAGGTGGCTGCAGATCTAAATGACAAACTTTAATAAAATCCTAAATATATTGGGGGCCATCTATTTAAACTATCACACTAACCATGTAACTTTATCAGGTAAAATGCCCTATTGCTACCCCTCCAATCTTCAGCAACTAGGATTAAACCACTTTATTTTGCAGTGTTTAATGACCAGTTAGTTCTTCTAGGAACTACTTCTTCCACAGTTCTAGTGTACTTAAATTGTTCTTAATGTCTTAAATTCCTTTAAGACTTTGAGTTTATATTGAATTATTTTAATCACCATAAGAACCTTTAAAATCTGGTAGCACATGTGGTTTTACCTTCATTTTACAAATCATGAAAGAGGTTGATTTTCCAAAGGCACAATCAGTAATAGCAGTGATCAAGACCCTTTAACTGTAGTGCTGACACTCTCTCACCAGAGTAGAAGAGCATGGATGTTAAAAAATTCTGTAAATCCTAGAACAGTAATATATCTTCCAATGCCCTATAGTTTTCATTTTTACCTATTTTCAGAGAAGGTTTTGAAGTTTTTAGCAATATTGGATGTGTACAGTAGTGTAATAATGGTGTATCTGTTGTAGTGGTAACCAAGTGCTCTCTAATTGGATTTGAGCTCCACTCTGCCAGACGGAATTCATTCCTGATACTGAAAACTAATCAAAAGCCTATAGCTGGGAAGGTCATAAGCCCTAGGAGAGAAGCTACTATTGTTGTTTGGCTAAATGGATATATTATGACCACCAAATTGCCTTTGAAATATTTAATTTACGCTCAGATTTTAAAAAATTTATTTATTTGAGAGAGAGAGAAAGAAACAAACAGAGAGAAAGAGAGAGAGAATGGGCACACCAGGGTCTCCAGCTCCTGCAAATAAACTCCAGATGCATACGCCATCTTGTGCATCTGGCTTACATGGATACTTGGGAATTGAACCTAGGTCCTTTGGCTTTGAAGGCAAGTGCCTTAACCACTAAGGCATTTTTCCAGCTCAAACATTTACACTTATACTCATATTAATGCTATTTTTACTTTTGGTTAGAGACACTTTTCTTTTCAGATGGTAATGACTACTGTGGAGATTCAAGACTCATCAAAATGCTTAGAAGAAGTGACAGATGAGTGTTTAGCACTAAATAAGACAATCTATCAACCTTCCCAGGTTCAGGGACCATTGTGGAAATGGCAGCAGAAAGAATGTAAGAGTCAAAGAATGGAGAGGAGTGTTTTGCAATAGTGGCTTGCAGACACAAAGAGACAGTTGCATTTATGACCTAACAGTAGCTGTGAAGCCACTAAAGTAGGAGAAGGACTAGTTGGGAAGAAGTAGGGGTTCAGTGGAAGGAAGATAGGGGAGGGAGACAAAGGAAGGTGCTGAGAGGAATTATGGCCAGGGTATATTATCTGTATGTATGGAGGTTATAAATAAGAAAAAACATTTAAAAAAGATTTCAGCAATATTCCTTGTGGCAAGAAATTGTATGGGACTTTGTCTGATTGATTGCTTTCAAATGGTCAGATCTGCATAATATCACTAGATATGACCCAGGATGAAAACTTTTAGATACAAGCTCCCTCACTTAGTTTTAAGACCCATGAGGGCAGGCAACATATTTACTCAATGATATTCAGTGTATCACCTAGTGAAAAGGAATAATTCCATAAATATTTTACCAACTAACAAAATAAAATGAAGGCCCTTACAGTTAGTTTCAGCTCTACTGAAAATGCCTCTCGAGACCTGGTATTAAGATGTCTTTAAGGGCTGGAGGGATGGCTTAGTGGTTAAGGCATTTGCCTGCAAAGCCAAAGGAATAAATCTTGGCTGCTTGGTTGTAAACACTCAGAGAGAAATGTATAACCAAAGATAAAAAAAAACTTAAATATATAAATGGCTTATTAATACAACAAGAGCTTTCCAAGAAGGGAAACAAATAAGACCTTAAGACATTCCCCCCCGCCATAGTTCTAATTCTATAATAAAAACAATCACAGATGTCAAAAGGGTGATTTTCAAATCTAGAATATATCAGTAAGCTCTAAGACCCAGAAAATATATTTGTATAGCCTTTAATGACTCCCAATGGCTCTCTATTATCAAAGTTAAATGTTGTGTATATAGTTTTGATAACTCTGCTAATATCTCATCTGTTTTACAAGCCATGTCGAATACCACTGTGCGATTTGATGAACAGTTCTGGAAGAAAATCTCAGCCACTTTGCTGGGACAATCCAAGCCTGTCTACCTGGATTCCCTCAACCACAAGAAGGCCCAGTTTGCTGTGTGTTCACTTCTTATTAACTCCTTACTTTTATTCTGTCTTCCAAGACTATCTTCCTGCACTCCGGGGTCCATTTAGAATAGTTCCCTTCTCTGGTAGAGAGACTCTAACTGCCATAAGCCACAACTTCGTGTCCCATTCAGCAGGAAATAGTAAGTAAGCCCATGTCTTCATCCTTTGTCCTGTAACAGCAGTTAAGAGTGTCTTCTCATGAGAGGGAGAAATAAATGGGGATAGAATTAGGGTGACTGGACCCCTGAAGGTAAAAAGGGCAGGAAAGTTTTTCTCTCTTTCCCAGTTCCAGAGAACTGTTTTTCCATGTGTGTGCTATGTCCCTGGCTCCACAGAGGACAGGCCTCACCCTCTTTGATGACAGTCAAGCTATGTCTCTGTCTGTCCAGCTCTAAGCCGACCAGAGCTAAATGCCTGCTCAGTATTTCCATCATCAAGGCGTTATGTCAAGACACCTGGTCTCCTCTGGGGCAAAAGGAATAACCACCACATACATAAATATTTCCTCTCCCACCTTTTGCTCCCCAGCCTTGATTGTTTCACAGGTGTATCTCTATGAGAAAAAAAGCAGCCTACAAACTCTGCCTGCTCCAACCGAAAGATATTTCCATCCCCCTGCTGGTGGGCTTTGGCAAGAAGGCTGTTTCTGGGTGCCTCTGGTGACCAACACCCTCAAATCACTCCAGAGATGATTAAACTCTCTTGTGGGTGTGGTACTTCAAAACTGTCTAGCTTCAGACCTCATTACTACTGAACTTGGGGGGATATGTGTGGTCTTGGGACAGAAATTTTGTTTTCTTTTGTTAATGAATCAAATGTTAAACAAAATGTTAAAACTCAAACAGAGAGCTGCTTGATCACTAAAAAGCCTGAGGACCCCACCACCTGGTTTTCTAAATCTTTAGTTACTTGGCTTCTCCCACTCCAACAGCTGTGAAAGTGAAGGGGACAAAGTAAAAGAGTATTAGGCTTACTTTTTTTTTTTATAAAACAAGGGGCCTATGTACGGCTTTATATAAAGTAATAATTGGTTTCAATCTATGTTTAGTTGGTCTCCATGATGAACTTCCCTTATCTCTTCTATTGCTGGCCCTCTGATACTACTACTCTTAGGCCTTACCATAGGACTCTGCATTATTAATACTCTCTCTATATATATAAAATACATAGAATTAGTTCTGCTAAACTTCTGGTATTATGGACACAATATGCTCCCCATCTAAAACTGAACAAACCCTATATGTTATCCCTCATGAGTCAAAGATTTAACTCAGTGCCATGTCAGAGGGAGAAATGTAAAGAGAGCAAAATGTTGTATTTCTCTATATTTCTTTATACCTAGCCTAGACAAATACAGAAGTCAGGAGGCCCTGTTGATGGCAGACAAACAGAAGGCTCTGCTAATAGCAGGTACAAATGAGGCTCTGCTGGGATGAATAGCATTTCCTGGGGCCTGCACTGTTGAGCAAACTCCTGAAGATAAGTGGGACTCCTGTTCATAAGCCTACCTCACACGCTCCATTTTGGTGCTTCTGTAACTGACCAACAGATCTGTTTGCAAGTTCCTTCCTTTTTTTACTTTCATGGCTGTAAATGTCACATGTAAACTGTAATTTAGGGTTTAACTCCCATCCTGTTTTTTTTTTTTTTTCTTCTAACATCATGTGGTTATTCCCAATAAAAGCTGACACTGAACAGTTTATGGCTGCTGTCCCCCTGAGATGTCCTCTGGGACGCAGACCTGCTAAACCAGCCTATCCTTTTCTTCCCCTTTTCTTTTTTTCAACCCAATAAAACTTTGCCTCAGATTCCGTGAGTCAATGGTCTTACTTGTGTGACACCAGACCCTGTAACAATAGATGGACCTTAACTAATGAATCCTTAAAGGGAAAGTTAAGTTGTAAATAATGCGTATAAAATCACACACCAAAACATACATGAAGCCAGGTGTGTTGGTGCATGCTTTTAACCCCAGCACTTGGGAGGCAGAGGGTAGGAGGATCACCATGAGTTCGAGGCCAGCCTGAGAAGACATAGTGAATTCCAGGTCAGCCTGGGCTAAAGTAAAACCCTACCTCAAAAAACATACACACACACACATATGTATAGTGTATGTATATTCCTCTCAACTACCCCTGAGAACAGGAACAAAAAATACTGGGTGTGGTGATTTGATTCAGGAGTTCTCCCAAAAACTTAGGTGGCTGAATGCTAGGTTCCCAGCTGATAGAGATTTGGGAATTGGTACATGCCTTTAATCCCAGCACTCGGGAGGCAGAGGTAGGAGAGTCACTGTGAGTTCGAGGCCAACATGAGAAGACATAGTGAATAACAGCTCAGCCTGAGCTTGAGTGAGACCCTACCTCAAAAAAAAAAAAAAAAAAAAAAAAAGAAGAAAAAATAAATAAATAAAGCCTCCTGGAGGCAGTGTAATGTTGAGGGTGGCCTTATTGGGTGCTACAGCCAGCTTTCTCTTGCCAGTGTTTGGCACACTCTCCTGTTACTGTTGTCTACCTAATGTTGGCCAGGAGGTGATGTCCACCCACTGCTCATGCCATCATTTCCCTCGAGTCTATAAGCCAAAATAAGACGCCACCGCCCCCCCCCCCCACACACACACAGAAGCTACTCTTGGTCAGGTGTTTTCTACCAGCAATGCGAACCTAACTGCAACACAGGGTGGGCTAAGTAAAGCCTACGGCTCTTTCAGTCACTGAGGTTGCTTCTGCAAACTTCACAAAAGCTCTTGCTACTGCTGCTGCTGGTATACCTGATCAGAAAGAATGGAACAGTCAAATCCCTGGATAAAGTTTAGAATTTTCAATGGACCACAAACCTAAAGGAAAGCACTGCATCAAAACAGTGTCTCTCAAATGTGAGCATGTACTCAATATACCTAAGAATATGAGTGACATCCTAGCTTGAGGAAACACTGATTTAGGAAATTTTGTCTCCTTTTAGAAAATGTCTTTTAATTTTAAACACTACAAAGACCTTTGGTGTTTTAGCTGGTTATATATCTATATCTCTATCTCTCTATATATACTTATATTTTAAGCAGGGCATGGGCACACACTTTTAATCCCAGTACTTGGGAGGCAGACGTAGGAGGACTGCAGACAGTTCAGGGCCAAGACTACAGAGTGAATTCCAGGTCAGCCTGGGCTAGAGTGGGCCCCTATCTTGAAAAACCAAACATACATTCACATACACACAGACAAAATTATATCATATAAAAGGAATTTAAGGGCTGGAGAGATGGCTTAGCAGTTAAGCGCTTGCCTGTGAAGCCTAAGGAACCCAATTCGAGGCTCAATTCTCCAGGACGCATGTTAGCCAGATGCACGAGGGGGCGCATGCATCTGGAGTTCATTTGCAGTGGCTGGAGGCCCTGGCGCGCCCATTCTCTCTCTCTCTCTCTCTGCCTGTCGCTCTCAAATAAATAAATAAAAAGTAACCAAAAAAAAGGAATTTAAAATACATAAAAATTCACTGGGCGTGCACATGTCTTTAATCTCAGCACTCAGGAGGCAGAAGTACCTGGATCACTGTGAGTTTGAGGCCACCCTGAGGCTATAGTAAGACTCTACATCAAAAACAAGCAAACAAAAACAAAAACAAAAAAATCCCCCAAACATCCAAAAAAAACATAACAATTATGTTTGTGACTAGAACCTCAGACTCCATTTTGAGAAGTACTGCTGCAGCACACACCATGCTGGCTACAATTCTGTGTTTTTCAAGTAACCCACTTAAACCAATCCCAGTGTGGACCTTTATATATCTCATAATATTATATGGATTAAACATATCAACAAAAATGTCCCATGGAAGTTTATTGGATTTTGCCAGGTGTGGTGGTGCAAGCCTGTCATTTCAGCACTCAGGAGGCAGATGGAGAATAACCACGAGTTTGAGGCCACCCTGAGACGACATAGTGAATTTCAGGTCAGCCTGAGATAGAGTGAAAACAATTTATTAGATTTCAATTTTGCTTCACTTATCTTTAAATATGAGAAAAATGTCATGTCATATATTGAGTACAATGTGTTTACCTTGCTTTTTGACATAGAAAGTGAAGAATCATCTTTATTTTGAGAAATATCATCTTTTCCTCTTTCAAAACCTTTGGAAAAAAAGAAAATATTCAAATATTACTATTTTTTGAACATATACTCATTAATGCAAGAGAGTAAACATATGTCATTCAACTTAAAATAGACCATATATGTGATACGCATCTGTGCAGAATATACACATAGTTTAAATTACTGTGGATTTGAGACTTCAAGAAGGTCACTTCAGTATAACACTTCTTTAAAATCAACTAAGGTGGAAAGAGTGGATCAGGTCTTTCCTGAACACAACAATATCAGATTGAATACTTTTGTGCTGCTGAATGTCTTTTTTATCCTAACAGAACCAGCCTAACATACTTTTCACACCTGTCATCAAACTGGAAAAATATTCTGAGTAGATGTGAAGAAGATGGGGCAAATAAATCTGCACTGAGATGATGATGATGATTAGTCTAAGAACAGTGTGATGGAATGTGCCTGTAGTCCCAGTTACCTGGGTTGCTAAGACAGAAGGAATACTTAATAAGAGTTTGAAATGAGTCTGTGGAGCATGGTGGGAGTCCATGTCAAAAAATAAGCATTTAAACTTTACTAAATTTTTGTGAGAATTAGATGACAATGCAGATAAAATACTTAGCATAATGCTCTGAACACATTATATATATTCAGTTAATGTTGACCTCTTTTACCATAGCAAAATAAAATGTAAAATGATAAATCTAAAATTCATGGTGCGAGTGAGAAAAACATGCATATAGCCTGAATTCTAATAACACATGTTTCTATGCTAATAGCAATTAAGGAATTAATATTGCAAAGTGTCAGTTACAGAATTATCAATACAAAAATCTGTGTAGCATGCATAAAAGGATTCACACTTTAATGAGATTCTTTTTACTTTTAAGAACAGGAAATAATATAATAGCTCTTCTCTACATATGATCTGAGTCAAACAAAAACCTATGTTAAAAACTACATGTGAACGGAGGAGCAGATCACAAGGTAGAAGGACACATGGAACAGCGAGAAACCAGAGCAGCTGCAGCTCCCTCCCCTTCCCCACTGTCTGAGCCCAGCTCCAGTGAACAGAGCGGCAGTCCCAGACCCGGCCATGCCAACTTGAGCAAACAGCTGGCAGGAGCAGGATCCCACAGCAACATCAGCAGCTCCGAAACCAGCAGCAGTGGCAGCTTCAGAGGCAGCAGCAGCTTCAGAGGCAGCAGTCGCAGATACAGCAGCAGCAGCAGCGAAGGATCCAACAGTGGCAGCTAAAGCAGTGGCGGCAGCAGCGGTGGACCCAGCAGAGGTGACAGACCCAGCAGCGGCAGCTTTAGCAGCAGCGATAACAGATCCAGTAGCAGCACCTTCAGGAGCAGCAGTAGCAGTTCCAGCAGCGGGGGTACTGATCTGCAGGGCCACAGTTGCCAGGCTTGGTTGCCCCGCAGGAAAAGCCAGTGCCCAGCTCCAGAAATCAGAACAGCAGCCCAACGACCCAGCCAGCAACTTGACTGAGACCAAAAGCATCCAAAAAGGTAACTGGGGTTGATTGTACCAGGGATGGGTCTCACTTGGTCACAAGCTGACTTGGATCCCTCAACAGACCAGAAATCTTAATCTCTATGTTGATAGAGGATCTGGTTGTTATAATAACTACTCTTGCATAAATATTCAGTGCTGGTTTTGATTAAATGTGTACAGTGTTTAGTTAAATTTTAGAATCTACCTGTATTTTATTCCACTCAGCCTACTTGAATACTCCCATAGCAGGGAAACTCAACCCCTAGGAACACCTTTGTAGATACTCTGAGAGCCTTAAGAGCCACACCTAACACCTTAAGCTCCTATCCTGAAGATATATAACATCAAATCAATTGATACAGCTAAGAATACCTAGCTAGCTAGAAAATCCAAGCATTAACTTAATCCAAGATGCAAAAATATATACACTATAAGACAAGAAACACTAAAAAGCAAGACAATATAAATCCACCTAACAGTATTAATGCATCAGAAATGACCTCCAGTGAGAATGAGTTCGAGGAAATGAAATACCTGAGAAGGATTTCAAAAGAATGATTGTAGGGCTAGAGAGATGGCTTAGTGGTTAAGCGCTTGCCTATGAAGCCTAAGGACCCTGGTTTGAGGCTCAGTTCCCCAGGTCCCACGTTAGCCAGATGCACAAGGGGGCGCACGTTTCTGGAGTTCGTTTGCAGTGGCTGGAAGCCCTGGCGCACCCATTCTCTCTCTCTCCCTCTATCTGTCTTTCTCCCTGTGTCTGTCGCTCTCAAATAAATAAATAAAAAATGAACAAAAAATATTTAAAAAAAAAAAAGAATGATTGTAAATATGTTCAAAGAAGTCAGAGAACAAATCAAAGAAGTCAAAAAGGAACTCAAAGAGGAAATCAAAGGAATCAAAGAAGATGCAGGACACTAATTTCATGAAATAAAGAAGGCAATACAAGACATAAATAAGGACATAGAAATAATAAAGAAAAACCAGTCAGAATTACAAGCAATGAAGAACACAGTTAACGAAATAAAAAACTCTGTAGAAAATCTCACCAGTAGAATGGATGTAGAGGACAGAATATCTAAGCTAGAAGACCAGGTGGCAGATCTAATACAGTCCAACAAAGAGAAAGACAAACTTATAGAAAAGTATGAGTGGGAATTTCAAGATATTCAGGACACTATGAAAAGATCAAATATAAGATATAAGAACTCAGGGCATAGTAGAAGGAGAAGAATTCCACTCCAAAGGCATAGTAGGCGTCTTCAACAAAATTATGGGAGAAAACTTCCCCCAAATTGGGAAAGAGGTGCCAATGCAGATACAGGAATCCTTTAGAACCCCAGCCAGACAAAACCCGGAAAGAACCTCTCCTCACCATATTATAATCAAACTACCAAACACACAAACCAAGGAAAAAATATTGAAAGCAGTTAGAGAGAAAAATCAAGTTACCTACTGTGGTGGTTTGATTCAGGTGTCCCCCATAAACCTAGGTGTTCTGAATGCTAGGTTCCCAGCTGATGGATATTTGGGAATTAATGCCTCCTGGAGGGAGTGTATTGTTGGGGGTGGGCTTATGGGTATTAAAGCCAGTTTCCCCTTGCCAGTGTTTGGCACACCCTCCTGTTGCTGTGGTCCATCTTATGTTGGCCAGGGGGTGATGTCCACCCTCTGCTCATGCCATCATTTTCCCCTACCATCGTGGAGCTTCCCCTCGAGCCTGTAAGCCAAATAAACCTCTTTTTCCCAGAAGCTGCTCTTGGTTGGGTGATTTCTACCAGCAATGCGAACCGGACTGCAACACCTACAAAGGCAAGACCATCAGGATTACAGCAGATTATTCAACACAAACTTTAAAAGCCAGAAGGGCTTAGAGTGATATATTCCAAGTTCTGAAAGATAACAACTGTCAACCAAGGTTACTTTATCCTGCAAAGCTATCCATTCAAATAGACAGAGAAATAAGGACATTCCATGACAAAAGCAGGTTAAGTTAAAGGAGTATTTGAAGACAAAACCAGCTCTACAGAAAATACTTGATGGGATCCTCCATGCTGAAGTAAAGGAAAAGCACACATATAAGGAACCTGGAAAAAACAAGCAATACTCAAATACTAGTTAACACAAGAAAGCAAAGGTAGAACCGGAACCACACACACACACAAAAAAGGCAAACATAAATACACACCTTTCAACAATATCTCTTAATATCAACGGCCTCAATGAATGCCCCAACCAAAAGATGTAGGTTTGCAGACTGGGTTAAAAAGCAGGATCCTACAATTTGTTGTCTCTAAGAAACTCATCTTTCTACAAAGGACAGACATTATCTTAGGGTGAAAGGTTGGAAAATGGTGTTTCAAGCAAATGGGCCTAGAAAACAAGCAGGGGTTGCTATCCTAATATCTGACAAGGTAGACTTCAGTCCAACATTAGTCAAGAAAGATAAGGAAGGTCACTTTATATTGATTAAGGGCACACTCCAACAGGAGGACATTACAATCCTAAACATATATGCACCTAACATGGGGGCTCCCAAATTCATCAAACAAACACTACTAGAACTAAGGTCACAGATAAAACCAAACACAGTGGTGGTGGGTGACTTTAACAACCCATTCTCATCAATTGACAGGTCATCCCAGGAAAAAATAAGCAGAGAGGCATCTGAACTAAATGAGGTCATAGAAGGAATGGACCTAACAGATATATACAGGACATTTTATCCAAATGCTGTAGAATATACATTCTTTTCAGCGGCACATGGAACATTCTCTAAAATAGATCATATATTAGGACACAAAGCAAATCTTAACAAATAAAATAAAATAAAACTCTCAAATAAAATAAAATTGAATAAAAAGATTTTCTTAAGTTTACCATCAACACATATTTATTAGTTCTTCTAATTATTTCTGTCAAAAATACTTTTAAGATGGGGCTGGAGAGATGGCTTCGAGGTTAAGGCGTTTGCCTGTAAAGCCAAAGGATCCTGGTTCGATTCTCCAGGACCCATGTAAACCACATGCACGAGGGGGCACATGCATCTAGAATTTATTTGCAGTGGCTGGAGGCCCAGGCACGTCCATTCTTTCTGCCTCTTTCTCTCAAATAAATAAATGCATAAAATAAATTTTCTTCATTTTCCACCATGTGTGAGAATTCAGTTTTCTTTAAAATCTCTCCTTTATTAAGATAATTAAGATCACTCCTTTATTAAAAGCAGTTTATTTATTTATTTCATATTCACAGTCTGGATTTGTAGCTGTGGCTGGTCTGGAACTTGCTATCTAAACCAAGTTGGTCTTGAACTCAGAGATCTGCCTCTGCCTGAGATTATAGGCATGAGCCAACATACCTGAGTTCTACTCAAAGATAAAATCCTGAAGTAAACATATGCCAATCACTATCAGTAATGGAAGAATAGTTTAAACTGTAATTTCTCACAAAGTTTGTTTTTAGTGATTTGGGATAGAAAATACTCTTCTAACTCTCTATCTTACTCCTACATAATAAAAAGTAACGACATCCTTATTAATATGGTTAAAATTAAAGGGACTAATGCCTGTTGGCCAGGGAGGCCCAAAGAGCCCCTAAAATAATACAAGCTATTGCCAATACTCTTGGTTACCCTCCAGTACTATACAGTAAGACCATACTGCTGAAGACAACACATGCACTGCGGAAGGACACTGAGACACAGAGGCAGACACCTCTTTGCTGATGGCTGGCTGCCTGGGAAAACAATCATCCAACAATCTTAACTGGCAGTAAACTCTGCTAGCTACACAACTGGCCAGCTAGGTAAGATGTGCCACTGGTGCAAAAGTAGAATAATTGTTATGGGGTAACCAACTATTTTCTGATTAGATTTGAGGCTCATTGCACAGGAGGGAATTTATGTTTAGTAGTGAAAACCTAGTCAAAAGACAATGGCGGGCTAGAGGGGTTAGCAGTTAAGGCACTTGCCTGTGAAGTCAAAGGATTCAGGTTTGATTTTCCAGGACCCACATATGCCAGAAGCAAAAGGTGGTGCATGCACCTGGAGTTCATTTACAATGGCTGAAGGCCCTGGCACACGCATTCTCTCTATCTACTTCCCTCTCTCTCTCTCTCTCTCTCAAATAAATAAAATAAATAAATTTTAAAAATTAGGGCTGGGGGGATGGCTTAGTGGTTAAGGCATTTGCCTGCAAAGCCAAAGGACCTCAGTTCAATTCCCCAGAACCCACCTTAACCAGATGCACAAGGTGGTGCATGTGTCTGGAAGTTCATTTGCAGTGGCTGGAGACCCTGGAATGACCATTCTCTCCCTTTCTCTCTGTCAAATATAAATATATATATATATATATTTTAAATTTTAAAAAGGACAATGGCTAGGAAGATAATAGGCTCTCAGGAAAGCTACTATTGTTTGGTGAATATGCTCTGTTCATCAAATTGCTCTCTACATATTTATATTTATGTCTATAGATTCGAGCTGCTCTCACTTTCAGTAAGAGAAGCTTCTTTTTACAGACAACTGTACTACTGGGGAGACTTGAGACACATCAGAATGCTAAGAAGTGACAGTTAAGTGCTTAGCACCAAATGAGACACGTTTATCAGCGAATATTGCAGATGAGGTAGCAGGAAATGTAAGCAGTGAATGGGGAGGAGTGCTTTGAACACTGTCTTCTGGACAAGAAGAGGCCACTGCATTTGTGATATTACAATAGCTGTCATTACCTACACAATATTTGGTCCATCAACATGTAGTCATGGATGATGGAGGAAGAAAAAAAAAAGGCATCAAACTCAAAGAACTATCTGAAAAATAAGAAGGGGTTATGTGGAAAGGGTATAGGGAGGCAAAAGAAAACAATGGGAGATTATGATCAAAATAAATTATGCACATGTATGAAACCTGTCAATAAAAAAGAGGAAGAAAGACTAACACTATCAGCATATGACTGAAAATATGATGTAACTGGAGCTCTATTAATTACTGGTGTCAGTACAAATTAACATAATAACTATAGAAAACTATGTGACTACTAAAGCTGAACGTATATACATATATAATATATTTAACATATAGGAATTCTAATCCTAGGTATATACCCCACAGAAATGAATATGTATATTCACCACAACAGAAGAACAAGAACATTCAGTGGCTTTATTAATACTATCTAAACCAGAACCAAGTGAAATAGCAATTAAGAGTAGAATAAGTCAGGCACGGTGGCACAACAAGCCTCTAATCCCAGCACTGGAGACCACCTTGAGACTCCAGATCAGCCTGAGCTAAAGCAAGACCATATCTTGAAACACCAAAAAAAAAAGGGGGGGGGAGGAGAATGAATGTTATATGGTTACATAATGGAATATTAAACAGCAATCACAGAACAGACATAATATAAAGTGAAGGAAATCATTTATCCTTACCTGGCAATGTGCCATAAAATGCCATTTACAAACTTAATCTGTGATTTTCTTTTTTTCTTATTTTTCATATCACCATTTGGAAAGTTTATCATTATTGTTTTTTTTGAAACAGTAAACAGAGCTTTAAAAAATAGTCTGGTAATTCTAGTGTTTTCAAGATATCAAAGGCCTTTTTCTTTTGCTTGTTGTTTCAGTTCATCTCATTCGCATTATATTTTCTTACAGGCCCAGAATTCCTTCACTTAGGAGTTGATGGTGGGCCTTGAAAAATTATTTGTAGTAATAATTTGAAAGAATATGAAAATATCTTTCTCCCCAGAAAAGATACATATTTTTAATACTTCATCAACATATTCTTTTTGTTGGATTTTAAAAAATATTTTATTTATTTGAGAGAGAGATAAAGCAGCAGAAAGAGAAAAAGAGAATAGGTATACCAGGGCCTCTAGCAAAGTAACTACAGAGGCATGCACCACCTTGGGTGCATCATCTGGCTTTACGTGGAGACTAGCAGGATCTTCTGTCTTTGCTGGCAAGCACCTTAACAGCTAAGCCATCTCTCCAGCCTGTGTTGGATTTTTAAGACAGGGGCTCATGTATTTGGAGCTGGTCTTAAACTCACTATGTAGCCAAGAATGACCTTGAGTTTCTGATCCTTCTGCCTCTAGCTCCCATGTCCTGGGATTACAGGTGTGCCCCAAATTTGGTTTATGCAATGCTGGGGATTGAACCCAAGGCTTCATGCATGCTACGTAAGTACTCTACTAACTGAGCTATACATGCCCAGCTAATCTCTAAAATATTGTCCCTTGTTTAACTTATACAAATTAGTAAGAAATATTTTGAGTATTTTACTTAAGCCAAATACCTTCCAAATAGCCAATAAATAAATAAGCCAGAATTTGAAGCAAGGCAGTCTAACTTCATTCTCAGTCTATTATATACATTGAGGTTGACTTTTACATATTCAGAATGATGAATATTTAGAATGATAGTTGGAGAACCTTCAGTCAACTAAGAAATAAAGATGAATTTTTCTTTATAAATGTATTTACATTGTAACTATTATATATCATGCCTTGCATTAGTCATTTTAGATAACATGAAAATAAACTGTTTCCAATTATTTCATTCAGAAAATTCTACTGTCTAGGAAGAAGCCAGGTATTCAAACAAGAAGTGTAATATCTGGGAGTGGTGGCACATGTCTTTAATTCCAGCACTTGGGAGGAAGAGGCTGGAAGGATTGCTGTGACTTCAAGGCCACCCTGTGATTACATAGTGAATTCCATCCAGGTCTGCCTAGGATAGAGCGAAATCTTACCTCGAAAAACAACAGCAAACAAAGTATAATACTACAATGTTATGTAATACTCTAATGATGTCAGCAGGCTAGCCAAGGGGCCAGCTTTGGAGTCTAAACACCGGCACAATCATTCATTGGACATATAACCCAAGTCAAGCATTCCACTCAGGCTCAACTGTGCATGAGGGCAAGAAGCTTGAGACTGAAGACAGGTCATAACTGTTTGTCCTAATCTTTATTTTTGGAGAAGTCACAGGCTCCCAACAATTTCAATGAATACAACTCTTCTATCATATAAATGTAAAACCATAGTCAAGAAATTTTTTTAGCATTTAGAGACTTCAGTTTCTCATCTGCAAATATATTTACATTAGATAATCTCTTATTTAAATACACAGACTTACTTCTCATAGAACAGAATATTGCTCCTGAATAAATTAACTTTCTGTTCGTAACTTATAATTTGTTAACAAATATATGTATTATCATCATCAACAAAATGTAATCTTTTTATATGCTCCAGTAACGAATTTGGCTCATTCACCATTAATATCTAGATAAAACACACTTTATGTTGTTCTGGGCTTGATAAAATGAGATTATGTATCACTACAAATGAAAGTTAAACATCTATCTACAAAAAAAGAACACTATTTTAACACTTACTATACTGGTTCTGAGAACTAAGAAATTATTAAAAAGAAAAAAGTATAATAAAATAAATCTGCATTTAAGTTTCCAGTTTATAGGTGATTTCTCCAAGCTCCTTTACTCCAATTTTAGGTAGTATTACAAGGAACAGTACAATGAGCTTACTTAGAACTATCAGCTATAAAGGCAGAACCAGATGTACACTAAACATAACACACTGCATCACAGCAAGAGTGTCATCTCTGATGCAGCTCATTATTATGGCTGATCCAATGCATTTCTTGCAGGAAAAATGACAGCAAGGGAAGGAGGGAGGAGGTAGAAGAGGGGGAGGGCATTAAGATGCAGGAGGAAGAGAGTCACAGAAAGATTAGAAACAGACAAAAATATTGATTTTCCTAAGGAAAATTACAATGTAAAAAGGGAACTTTTAAAAAGTGAAAATTCCTATTGTTTACCAAGGTCAGTTATTATTCATTAATACTAAGTAGATGCATGGTATGAAGGTCAGAAAACAGCATGTGCTTTGTAACAAGCCTGTTGCCTTAAAAATATAATCAAAGGGCTGGAGAGATGGATTAGTGGTTAAGCGACTGCCTGTGAAGCCTAAGGACCCTGGTTCGAGGCTCGATTCCCCAGGACCCACGTTAGTCAGATGCACAAGGGGGTGTAGGCATCTGGAGTTCATTTGCAGTGGCTGGAGGTCCTGACATGCACGCCCTCCCGCCCTCTCTCCCTCCCTCCCCCCTCCCTCTCTCTGCCTCTTTCTCTCTGTGTCGCTCTCAAATAAATAAATTAAAAACATATATATATAAAATGAAGGAGACTGACAAATACAAAATGAAATTATGAGATTAAGTCTCACTATAAAAACATAGGTATTATTTTACAATGCCATATTTTTAGTACACTGTATTTTTAAGTCATTTCTGAATAAAGCCAGTACAACCAAAATTTTTAGCATCTGAGAACATTAGAAAGAATCATGACAGAACCTACATTACACTAAGACTCAACACAGATTATGAACGTCATTTAAAGCTTATGCTATGGAGACACAGCTCAGTACTATGGTTCTAATTCTTTTATAAAAACACTGTTAGAAACTAAATTAGTAAATTTATATAGTAATCTGTTTAACTGCCTATGTTATCTCAATATGCCTTCTATCAGCATAATTATTAAAAAAAGACAAGAATAAATTAGCATGAAAACCAGAAATCCATTCCAAATTCCACAAAGCTAAATATCAAAAAATATAAATTTTAACCAACATTTTTTTCCATAAGTACTAAAGAATATTTTAATTTTAAAAGCTATGATAATTGAGTAGACAGAATTGTGTAGCAGTTGAAATCTGCAAACAAACTATATTTTAAATTTATATTTAAATATTTGCTACAATGTTTTTCAAAATCAAATATAAATTTGTTTATATCTCATAAACCAATTACTGAATGTCTAAATAATAATTGTCAAATGCCAAATTTCATTTAATATTTCCACAGAATAGCATAAAACTTTCCTAGCCAAAAAATAGCCACACACAACATCTAACAACAAGAAAAAAAGACATTTTGAAATTTATACTTAGGTAGAGAACACTTCAGGAAGGAATTAAGTACAAGATTATAGCAATAAAGTATTAAGCTTTATCTAATTATAGCATTAAATCCCATGCTCAATGTCAATTATAGTTAGTATTTTGCAGAAAATGGCCAAATTTCAATGTTTAATAACTGGATTTCATGTTCTAAAACCTCAATGCAATTTATCAAATTGTATAAGTATTTCAAATTTAGAAAGGCTTTCATTTTTACCAAAAAGTCATATTTACTTGTATAATTAAAGCAAAACTGTATGCTATACAGTCTCATGGTTCCTACTTTACTAACTAGTTCTCAAGTTTTAGCTGAAGAGAATATAAGAGAAAAACATAGAATAGCAAAGCACACAGAAGCAGTCACTGAAACCTAAGCTTTCACTCTAGGATAGCTTTGTTTAAATGAAACATCACTGTAAGATATTGAAACATCTGGTTTGAGGAAGAATCTATAAGAAACTAAGAAAAAACTGCACGGTTAATCAAACAAACCTGCCAAGGAAGGAGAAAGTTCATTGTATCCTCCAAATGAAGCATTCCGGACAAGCTTTCGGCCATCAATTCGTGGAGGAAATAAACCAGGCGAAACCCCAGTGTATGAAGAAAATCTACGCTGCTGTGAACTCTCTTCTTTCATGGTTTAGAGGGTCTAGTAAACATATATGCTCACCCAGACGGCTAATTAGACCAACATGGCAAAGACAGGCTTTTCTCTCACATCCAAATGTAGCAAACCCCACCAGCACAAACAAAGGACAAACACTTCACAGCAAAGGAGGATAGAGACTGTCAAATCAGCAATAAACTGATAGAGAGAGACTGACAGGAAAGGCACTGGCCAGGCTGCTTTTAAAACCAACTGAATGAGAGGTTGTTTCTCTAATATGTTATTTTTATTTTTTTGTTTTTGTTTTTTAATCAAATGCCCTACACTAATTCCCTGCTTTAGAAGAACAAAGCAAGATCAATACTTAGTCATTCAGGAAGCAATCAAGTCTGTTTCCCTTTACCACTTCTATTATGTTTCTGCAATATCCGGCCACACGTCTCTTCTCTTCCGACTCTTTTCTCTTCTGCTTTCTGTTACTTCAAAAATGGATCTCAACATTATACTTTTTATCTTTCCTGAACCTTCTAGATTTATATCTAATCTGCTGCTTGCCTCAGCCATAATTAAGAATTCATAAGGAAAGATATTCTTTCAAATACAATTTTGATGGATTATAACAACTAAAGCAGAGATTAAGCATGCAAGCTTTACCTCTAGCAGGGATACGTGGGTCATGAAGACAGTGTTAATGCAAACCAATCGGCACAGAAGATTAAAATGACACTGTAATGCTGCCGCATGCTCTAATTCCTGTCCTCTTCAAACAGGATCTGCTACTGTTCCTATTCTTGTATTGCAACTTTTCAGAAGCTATAATCTACCAGTTACTTTTTTCCACTTAAAACTCTAAGGTAACTTCCTGTTTCTAAAATAAAAACCATAACACCTCTTTATGCTTACCTTCTAAAATTCCCAAGAATTACCTCTAATTTTCTTGTAACCCAGTTACCTTACCTACCTTAGGGCTATTCTCAGGTCACAGTTCTTACTTCCAACCTGGAATCCACCCACTCAGCTGAATGACAATACTTTCAATTATAGGCTAGTTAATGTTTCACCCTAAGATCCAGTTTCTTTCTTTCACACTATGTGTAGAGACTTCAAGGCTGGTTTTCTATTCTTAAAAAAAAAAGAAAAATCATCAACCCATATAGTCCAAGAGTATTTCTTACTAGAAAAGATGCTTAAAAACCTACCTTCCTATATAATGACATTTTGCTTAGGCAAAGGCATTTTTAAATTAAAGAGAAAGTAAATTTACAGTTAATCCCTTAAATGCAACAGGTTTGTGGTCTAGGAGTTTTTGTATTGCTTTTTTTCTGTGACATAAAATGAAAATTACTAGGGCTGGAGAGATGGCTTAGCGGTTAAGCGCTTGCCTGTGAAGCCTAAGGACCCCGGTTTGAGGCTCGGTTCCCCAGATCCCACATTAGTCAGATGCACAAGGGGGCGCACGCGTCTGGAGTTCGTTTGCAGAGGCTGGAAGCCCTGGCGCGCCCATTCTCTCTCCCTCTGTCTTTCTCTCTGTGCCCTCAAATAAATAAATAAATAAATAAAAATTTTAAAAAAATGAAAATTACTAAGGGGTCAGGGAAGAGGAACAAAAGAAAGGGGGTATTAGGAAAAAACTATATTGTCTCCATGTATGAAAAATATCAGTAAAAACTTCCTAACATGCAAGTTACTATTAACTGCAAATAACAGAGAAATAATTGTAATTAGCTCCCACAATGGTACATATCTTTTTCAAACATAAAGAACATACAGTATCACAACAGGCATTCTCCTATAATGGCTACAGGAGGAGCTAAAATTAAACGGTCTGGGTTTAATTCTCAGTTTTACTCTAAATGCACGCAATCGAGCAATTTATGTAATTTCTCTGAGTCTCCATTTCTTGTCCATAGAATGTAAGAACTATATATCTATATTTTAGTATTGTAGGTAAACTCTACAAAGGTTCCAACTTAAAACAGCAAAATGAAATTACTGACATACTAAAGTGTTTTCTGCTAAAACTCAAAGCATAAGTGAGTATGGGAATAAATCCCCGAAGTATTGACCCAGGAGTAGGTAGAGATGTACCAGCAACATACATTTGACACTTAAAACCTGAGATGAACAAGTAATTATGGTTTTGTAAATTCAAGGAAGCCCACACAAATCAGTGGTGATAAAAGTTAAGCACCAACCTTCTTTATATGACATAGTCCTATGGTGGTTTAATTCACTTGTCCCCCATAAACATGTGTGTCCAACTGATGGCAGTTTGGGAACTGGAGCTTCCTAGAAGCAATGTGTTGTTGGGGGAGGGCTTATGGTTGTTATAGTCAGCTCCCCCTTGCCAGTATTTGGCACACTCTCCTCCTGTTGTTGTCTACCTGCTGTTGGCCAGAAGGTGATGTCCACCTTCTGCCCTTGCCATCATGGAGCTCACCCTTGAGTTTTTAAGCCAAAATAAACACTTTCATCCCACAAGCTGCTCTTGGCTGGGTATTTTCTGATAACATGAAGCTGACTGCAACAGTCCTTTTGCACACCATTCCTAGCACCAGTCACTCTGGCTCAGGAGTGAGATGGACTATTAATATCAGCTATAAGGGGGTAGGCCAACAACAAGCAATGCCTTCAAACCCTGAGGGAGAACACACCTAATTTGTAGATCCTACCCCAGTCAATCCAGCAATTATGTTTCAGGTATACTAAAGAGATTTTTACATATAGCAGGCTTCAAGTTTTTACTTTTCATGATATTTTTATTTCTTTTGTTCTCCCATACATGTTTTGGAAGAATTCTCTAGTGTAGCCTTCTCACTTGAGCTCCTAAGGCAGAACTAAGCCTAATGCACTAAAACATCCTGGTTCAGGATGAATTATCTACCAAGCTTCTATAAATGTCTCCAACCATGTACTATGTCTTTTTTTTTTTTTGAAAGGGAAAATAGTCACTTCAATAATTTCCTATAGGCTTACTTCTGTCACAGGACACCAGTTGAGAAAGGCTGTGGCAAAAAGTGGTAATGAATCAAGAATGCAGGGGATGCAAGGACAGGATGCAAAATACAAGAGCTGCATCATCCAAAAGTCCCCAGTCACCGCTTCATCTTACAAGGCAAACTGCTTGGGTAAGCTCTGCCCAAGCTCTCTGACCTTGGCCTATCTTGCTATATTTTATGCTAAAGTTTTGTCTCTTTCCTCAACCTTATATTTGAATCAGCAGAGAATGCTTTCAATACAATAAGGTGTCCTGCTTTTTACCTATCAGTGACAGGATATCATGAATTGAAAAGGACAAAACACTTCTCCTGACCACAGTCCTGCCAGGTGTCCAGTATCAAACCACAAGCAATGATGACCCTGCCCAACTCTTTCCACAGAAAACTTGCATTAGTCAGCTTTTTATCCTTGTGACCAAACTACCTGACAACAAACTATTTAAAAGGAGAAAAGTCTTTTTTGTCTCAGGGTTTCAGAGATCCGTGTTTGGCTTGCTCCATTGCTAAGGGTATGTTGTGAGGCAAAAACATCATGATGGCAAGAGCTTGTGGCAACAGCTGCTCACCTCATAGCAGCCAGGAAGAAAAGACAAGAAGGAAAAACCTGAGGACCAGATACATCCTTCAAAGACCTTGATCCATCCTTAGTAATCACTCAACAGCTATAAATTCATCAAGGCATTAATTTTCAAGAAGCTAAAGCACTTGGATCCCAACTCCTTAACACATATGCCTTTGAAGTCATTTTATATCTAAACCACAAGACCCTTATTAGATCAAAATCAAAGTACAATTCCAAGACTGTTCAGATTACCTTTTCCAGGCAGTACTGACTCTTCTTTCTTTAAGTCTTTTATTTATTTTATTTATTTGAGCAAGGGGGAAGGAGAGAGAGAGGGGGGGGGGAGTGTGTGTGTGTGTGTGTGTGTGTGTGTGTGTGTGTGTGTGTGTGTATGGGCACACCAGAGCCTTCAGCTACTGTAAACAAACTCCAGAAGCATGTGCCACCTTGTGCATCTGGCTTACAGGGGTCCTGGGGAGTTGAACCTGGATCCTAAGGTCTTGCAGGCAAGCGCCTTAACTGCCAATCTATCCCTCCAGCCCAATATTGCCTCTTCTTTACCCAACTAGATCAGTGCTTTCTACACTGGTCTGAGGCTGGCTTCAGTGTGAGTTTGTTCTATCTTAGTTTATAAATGAATGTAAACCTGACTTAGATGTCTAATGTTTGTAACACAGACATCATTCATTTAAAACTAAAATCTAAGTTTACTGCTCTAAAGAACCAAAGATATATGTTGTTTATTTATTTATTTGTAAGCAGAGACACAGAGAGAGAGACAGAGAGAAAGAGAGTGAGCAGGCACACAGGGGCCTCCAGCCACTGAAAATGGATTCTCCAGACACATGTACCACTTTGTGCACCTGGCTTTACATGGGTACTGGGGAATTGAACCCAGGTTGTTTGGCTTTGCAGGCAAGCACCTTAACCACTGAGTCATCCCTCCATCCCCAAAGATACATCTTTAAAATACTTTATATATCTTGTGACAAATTAATTTTAGAATTACTAATAATTACTATGGGTATTTATTTCAAATTCAAACTAAGGATGAAATTAAGCTAAAAGCTTGAATAATAGTATTGAAAACCTGTATCATTTGTCTGTGTCATTCTGGGTACATTTAACTCCTGCAAAAGTGACAGGAAAAACTAAATGCTCTTAAAACATAGTCTTGTAGTATTTGTGTATACTATTTCTTTAATTTCACCTGTGCATGAAAACAGGTTCAAGTAGAAAAAAAAATGCATCTTAAGATTATCATAATACTTTGGAAAGTTATTGGATGAGGCACTTATTATAAAGATAAGACATACTTTGGGGCTAAGAAGATGACTCTGGTTAAAGGTGCTGCTTGCAAAGCCTGTGGGCCCAGGCTCAATTCTCCAGTTCCTACATAAATTTAGCTAGATGTACTAAATGGCACATGCAGCTGAAGTTCATTTGCAGTGGCAAGAGGCCTGGTCCCCTCCCTCCCTTCCTTCCTCACTCTCTCTTTCTCTATCTACCCTACCTCCCTCCCTCCCTTCCATCTTTCCCTTCCTCTGGTCTTTCTGCTTGAAAATAAATAAGTAAAAATAAAAAATAGATACGCTTTTTAAGTGTACTTACCAGAACTGCTCTTTAATATACAAATCACCACCACTGGGAAGTTGAAAGATCAATTTGATGCATCACAAACAGTGCTTTAAAATCTAAATAGATTAGAGACCTGTGTGATGGTGAATGCCTTTAATCCTACAATTTAGGGGGCAGAGACAGTAGGATTGCTGTGAGTTCAAGGCCAGCCTGGGATTACAGAGTGAGTTCTAGGTTAGCCTGAGCTACAGTGAGACTCTACCTCAGAAAAGACAAAAAAAAGTAAATATATCCCAATGTAAAATACTCTGATATGAAAGGGTGAGTTGTTTCATGAATTATTTACTTTAGGTTTTATATGTGTGTGTGTGTGTATATATTATATTTTGGGTAGTGATAATTAAACATTTCTTACTGAGGTTCATAGTCTAAGTTTAAAAACTGACATAAGCAATTGCAAGCTAATGTGTCAAATAATTATAAAATTTTAGTAACACTTTGCCAAAAATGAGACTGAGTACATACATTCTCTCTGGTCTTGAGGCTCTTCCACATTAAATTAACAGTCACTCAAGCAAGGCCAGTGTCATAAAAGGACATAATAAAAAGATCCTCTGCTACAGACTCAGAAAATGACCCATCTTAATTTCTCTTTCCATAGTACAAAAATATTAGGACTAGAGAAAGTACTTCAGTCTCGTCTTACTACTATAATAGGCTACCTGGACAAACTCTACACCACCTTTACTTTTAAAAAAATATGAAAGACAGTATTATAATAATAATTATATATAATCTTAATAATCTAAAACCTGATACTTGACAAATCCATTTAACTTATTTTAAGTACCATATGCACACTTGAGAAAATACACTAGACTAAATTAAGAAAGAAGTATTTTGAGTTAAAAATACATATTAACCTTGAATCCCACGATGATAATTATAGGCGTCAAAGGATATATAATAAACAACCAAAAGACGCTTGGTCAATTTTATCTATTAACAGCAATGTAGGTTCTTAGCTACAGTTAGTAAAATATCATTGCATATATGGTTTGAATATTATACAAAGCAAGGGCTAGAGAGATAGCTCAGAAGTTACAAGGGCTTGCTTGTAAACTCATATGTCTGGGTTCAATTCCCCAAACACAAAAAGTAGTGCAAGCATCTGCCATTTATTTGCAATTGCAAGAGGCCCTGGTGTACTTATTCATACACACGCACACCCTCAAATAAGTAGATAAATATTTTTAATATGTATTTTTATTTATTTGAGAGACACATAGAGAAAGAGATCTAGAAAGAACAAGAGTAAGAGGAGAGAGAATGGATATACCAGGGACTCTAGAAGCCACTGCAAATGAACTTCAGATGCATGCGCCACCATGTGTATCTGGCTTACGTGGGTTCTGGAGAATTAAACCTGGGTCCTTGGGACTCACAGGCAAATGCCTTAACTGCTAAGCCATCTCTCCAGCCCTAAATAATTTTTTTCTTTTTTTATGGGGGGGAAGGAGAGAAAGAGAGTGAGAATTGGTGCACTAGGGCCTCAGCCACCACTGTGAAATGCCAGACACTTGGGCCACCTAGTGGGCATGTGCAACCTTGTGCTTGCCTCACCTTTGTGCATCTAGCTTAAGTGGGATCTGGAGAGGCAAACATGGGTCCTTAGGCGTTGCAGGCAAGTGCTTTAAATGCTAAGCCATTTCTCCAGGCCCTAAATAAATATATTTAAAAGAAAAATATACAAAACAATCTTATTTCCCTGCATTTCCTTCATTACCAATATTAAGTATGTTCAACATTAAAGTACAAGAACACAAACAAAATTAAAATAAAATAGTCTAAGATAAATTTAGACTAGATAGCATTTTTTGCCCATGTACCTATAATTAATGCATCGAGTATAAGGTAGTATTTTCCTGTGAAAAAAAGTTCTAATAAATTTATATACATATACATGGTAACTCAATAAAACGTTAGTGAGCACTTACTATGTGCTAGGTCCAGTTAGGAACTATGTTAGGCACAAAAAAAGCTGTGAACCTATTGTCCTTAGTTTCTGCTTTTACTTTTCAATATGCACAAGTACATGTTCATTACAAGTGAACTGGTGTTGCGCCCCTCCCGCCAGCAGGAAGAACAACAACAACAGGATTCTTTTCAAGCACACTTTATTGGGAGCTCCAGACTGAAAGAGAGAAGGACCCTGACCCTACAGAGCCCCAAGCTTATATACTAGTGGTCAGATGATTGTGCAGTGTCGTCTGATTGGCTTAAGTCTCATCAGCTGACTATGCATCACCCAATCGGGATAGGTGAGCAGCCATGTTAGGATAACATCATGTGCTCATGCACAGACAATTAGGATACAAAAGCAGTAAACAAGCTGACACAGCAAAGCCTGATAAAGCCAGCAAGGCTTCCCACAGTAGCTGACACAGCAAAGCCTGATAAAGCCAGCATGGCTTCCCACAAACTGGGGGGTTGGGGATCATCTCAGTGGATGAGCACTTGCCTAGTGAGCACAAGGCCTGGGGTTCAGTCCTCAGCACAGGGGATGGAGGGAGTAAATTTTTCTCTCACTATGGTGGTGCATGCCTTTTATTTTAATTTAAACATATTTATTTCAGAGAGGGAAAGAAGGGGTGGGGGGAGAGAGAGAGAGAGAACGGGTGTGCCAGGGCTTCCAGCCACTGCAAATGAACTCCAGATGCATGTGCCCCCTTGTGCATCTGGCTTAAGTGAGTACTGGAGAATCAAACTGGGATCCTTTGGCTTTACAAGCAAATGCCTTAAACACTAAACCATCTCTCCGGCCCAAGTGGTGCATGCCTGTTATCCCAGCAGTTGGGAGGCAGAAGTAGGAGAATCACTGTGAGTTAAGAGACCAGTCTGGAACTACAAAGTGAGTTCCTGGTCAGCCTGGGCTAAAGTGAGACTCTTCCTCAAAAAGAAAAAGTTCACTACAACTCAAGAGACTTAGTACAAAATCTATATGTGTAACAAGGGGCTTAGCTTTTGAAAACTATTCACAAAAGTCTATTTTTGTGTATATGAATGGAAATTGTTCATTAAAAAGGTCATATAACCATCAAGAAAGTCCCTCACAACTACATAAGAAAAAAATAATTTTCAATTCAAATTCAAATATGACATGTGTGTGCCATAGGAAAGGATTGCAATTTAGAATAAAAGTTAATATGAATGTGAGATTGAAATTCTTTTATTCCCTTACTTTTGGTAAAATTTGCTTAAAAATTCATCTGGGCCTCTTATTTTCTTTGATAAACAACTGACATTACTGGTTAGGATATTTTTAATGATGATTGAAAGCCATCTGGGGCTGGGGAGATAGCTCAGTCAGTGAATTGTTTGCCTTGCAAGCATGAAGACCCAAATTCAATCTAGAACCCATGAAAAATGCCAGGTGCATTGATGCATGATTTTAATTCCGGCACTGCAAGGGGGAGACAGGATGATCTATGGCCAATGGGTCTAGCCTAGCCTGTGACTCCAGCCACTCTAGTCTAATTGGTGAGCTCCAGTCTAATGACTCTGTCTGGGGGTAGGGAGCGGAGGAAAGAAAGAAGAGAAAAAGAAAAGTGAGTAGATATCATTCCTCAGAACAACACACACAGTTGTCTACTGGCCTCCACACACACATGCACACATCACCTACCCACTCAAGAACATGCCTACACACACATCCCTGCAAAAAGTCACCAAATTTTCTACATTTTCTATTATTGGGTGAGTTCATTTCAGGTTGGGAATGTAGCTTGATTGATGTAATGATTGGCTAGCATGCATGTAGTCCTGGATTTAATCATCAGCACTACATAAACTGGGCAAAATAATCCTAGCATTAAGTGGAAGCAGGAGAATCAGAAGTTCAAGATCATCTTCAGCCATACAGTAAGTTTGAGGCCAGTCTAGGATTCAACATCTTGTTTTAAAAGAAAAAAAATCCATATTATCTATTTTAATAAAACTATATTTATAGCCTGTTGTGGTGGTGCACACCTTTAATCCCAGCACTTGGAGGCACAGGCAGGAGGATTGCCATGAGTTTGAGGCCACACTGAGTCTACATAATGAATTCCAGGTCAGCCTGGGCTAGAGTGAGACCCTACCTCAAAAACCAAAAATTATATATATTTGAGGGATATTTATTTATTTTTTATTTTTTTTACTTGAGACAGAGAGAGAATGTGCTTGCCAGGGCCTCCAGCCACTGCAAACAAACTCCAGAAACATGTACCACCTTATGCAACTGGCTTACATGGGTCCTGGGGAATAGAACCTGGGGTCCTTTGGCATTACAGACAAGCACCTTAATCACTAAGCCATCTTTCTATCCCTTTCTTCCTTCTTATTAGGCCACTGGCTTAAACATTTGCCTCTGTGTGCGTGTGTGTGTGTGTGTGTGTGTGTGTGTGTGTGTGTGTGTGTGTGTTGCCCTTTTCTTTCCTACTATTTCTTTTCCTTAAGCTTGCCAAAGGTTTAATAACTTTAGTTAACCTTTGTGAACCAATATTATCTTACCCAATAGCTCTCGATTATACCTAGTCTCTAACTTAGTCTATTTATTATTTCCTATCTTCTGTGTATTTTGGGTTTATTCTATTTTCCTAAGTTAAAGAATTCATTACTTTTCAGTATTCCTTGTCAAGTGTGGGCACTAGGACTATCTTACAAATTTCCTCTTGAGGAATACTGTGTATTCCTTAAGAACTTTTCATCAATTTTCTGAATGGTTCTCAGTATTATTCCTTCCTTTTCATATTGCTTCTTGCTCATTAAGCTAAGTGTATGGCTGACAGTAACAACTGGTACAGACTTTATACATCTGGAGAGTAGGAGATTTATAAGGATTTACTGTTAATCCTTTAACTGCTAAGCTATCCCTCCAGCCCATGTTTTGGATTTTTAATAAGTACATATGGTACTTTCTTATTGTTTTAACTGTGTGTTTTTTAAAAAATATTTACTTATTTGAAAGAGACAGAAATGAGAGAGAAAGAGAGAAACGCCAGGGCCTCTCACCACCACAAATGAACTCCAGACACATGCTCCCCCTTTACACAGCTGACTCTATGTGGGTACTGAGTAATCAAACCTAGGCCATATGGCTTTGCAAGAAAGAACCTTTAACTAACTGCTGAGCCATCTCCCCAGCCCCATGTTACTAACACTTAATAGGATTCTATGTACTTCTTAGAGGAGTGTGCTTAAGACGTTCTCTTCCAAAGAGGATGTGTCAGTTCTTCTAGGCACCTGTGCCTACTATAACCCAAGATCATTGTAAACTAAAACAAAGGTTGGTTTTGCCACATACCATGAATCCTGAATCATGAATCCCATATATATGTGCTTGTGTTTAAAATTTCAAAAGGACGGTTTGCTCCTCCTCTATATTACCTAGCACAAGACTTATACAAGCAAGCATACAGATTATCCTTCTGCAACTTGTTTTTCAACTTATTAACTGATTCATGCTGGCCTTCAGGCCCCCTAACTTTATAAGGAAAATATTGGATCCAAATTTCTATCATGAATAGGTCACATTCTCTTTTCCTTGGTAAAACCCACGCGTAGGCCCTTCAGGATGGAGCAGATGCCAGGCAGCACAAATGCTGATTCTAGAGCTCATTGTCTCTGGGTCCCACATTCTCAATAATGAGACTCCTTCCACTTTAAAAGTAAAACTTTAAAGCATCTTATCTAGTACTTTTCATTCTCAACAAGGCAAAATTCATTTTGATTTATTTTCATGTTTCCCTACTTAGTTTTTCCTATATATCCCAAGGCAGGAATTGAGACTATCAAGTTTGGTTTTTTCTTGCATTCTAGCAAAACACTACACACCAAGCAAGCTACATTAAAACCAACTTGACAGAGGAGACCCTTGGAAATCCAATTCACCTCAGGGGACATTTGTCAATATGTCATGAATATCCTTCCTTTATATGCAGAGAGATAAATTTGCTAAAATTCCAGTTTCATTCTGAAATGAAATTTATATAAGATCAAAGTTACAAGAATTAACAGACACAAAATTTTCTTTAAAACTATTATTTCTGTTCTCCCTGAAGCCATGCAACTACTACTTGATCAATTATGATGTAAGTTTTATTATATGTTTATTCAAAATACAGAGAGCAAACTCTACATTTCTCATGTAAGAAAATAGAAACAAGAACAGCTAATCATACAGCTAAAGCCCCTTGGCCACTCTTGACAAGAAGATTGCAGCCTCTCAGACTTCCAAAACAAAGGACGTTAATTCCCATGAGAAAAGGGCTAAGATTAGGCCATCCTTCAGCATAATATTATCTTAAGTTATAAATACATAAAAATAATTTGTTCAGGAAAAATATATGTTACTATTCTCAATGCTCACCCTTCTGCTTTGATTTTAAAAAAGAAATTTAAAACATCTGGCAAGAGTAAAAACAAGGCAATTCTTGTCATCTTGCAACAATGCTTAAATCAAGCTGGAGTAAGAATGAATTCTTACTTTTCAGTAAATATATTCACAGTATTTCAGCTTCCCCAATAGGGACACTGAAGCAGCTAAGCATAGGACTATAGCATTTTAAAAGAGGCATTTTAGAAGTTTTGTTCCTACTTCCATAATTTTCAAAATATGATTTCCTTCATTATTTAATAGGCACTTCCATAGCTCTCTACAAAGCAACTGTGATCAAACACCAGAAATCTCAAAACAGAAAACAATCATCTCTTGCTGAGTAACTTGATAATTTGATGAATTGAGGCCTCAAAAACTCAGAAGAAAGGTAGCACAAGCAGTAGAAATACTATTTCTAAATCCAAGTTATGGCTACAAACCAAAGCATGACATTTAGGGAGAGAAATCAAAGATGGAGAGTGGAGGGAGGAAAGTCAAGTCCCTTTTAGGCAAAACAATTCTCATGAATTGTAATACATATGTTCAAGAACATATCTGTTACATGTTTCCAGTCCAATATATGTTCAGAACTGGACTAGAAGTATCTTACCAAGAAAGGAGGACCTACTTTGATTCATGGAACAAAGTGACTTCTAAGTCTCTCTTTACCTGTAAACCACATAAATGAAAATACTGTGTTGTGTGTTATTTACCTGACATTATATTAGCAACGTCTAACAGTCACCTTGGGGAATCCAAGACATCTTTACACTATTACTGCTTCAGAGGAAATCATCCTTTACCTTGATGTTTGCTACTGGCTGTGGATATAGATTCACATCATTTTCAATGCTGCCAGAGTCAAATGAAGGTCTAAGAGAATTTACTAAGGGATAACAAAGATACAATACTAGCCTAGTCTAAGTTAATTTTGATAAAACTGATAATCAAGAAAAATTTTTTACTGTAAACAGTTCAACATTTTTTTTGGGTGTGGGTTTTTTGAGGTAGGGTCTCACTCTAGCTCAGGCTGATCTGGAACTCACTATGTAGTCTCAGAGTGGCTTTGAACTCATGGCAGTCTTCCTACCTCTGCTTCCCAAGTGCTGGGATTAAAAGTGTGTGCCACCAGCCCAGCTTAAACAGTTCAACTTTAAACATTTAGAAATTGGCTTGAGGGGCTGGAGGGATGGCTTAGTGATTAAGGCAGTTGCCTACAAAGGCGAAGGACCCAGGTTCAATTCCTCAGGACCCATGTAAAGACAGATGCACAAGATGGTGCATGCATCTAGAGTTTATCTGCAGTGCTAGAGGTCTGGTACATCCATATCCATATCCATATTCATATTCTCTCTCCCCCTAAATAAATAAATTTAAAAAATAGTTTGAGCTGTGTGTGTTTTGGTCCTAGTACCAAAGAGACAGAGGTGGGACACGTTCAAGAGTATCCTCTACTATAAAATGAGTTTAAAGCCGGACTGAGATACACATCCTCCTCTTTATTATTTATTTGTTTATTTATTTTTGATATAGGGTCTCATGCATCCACGGCTGGCCTCAAAACTCACTGTGTACTTGAGGATGGCCTTGAATCTCCAACATCCTGCTTCCATTTTCCAAATGCTGGGATTAGAGGCATGTGCAATCACACCTGATTTATGCAGTGCTGGGGATCAAACCCAGATGCATTCTAGTGAGATACTCTAGCAACTGAGCTACGTCACCAGCCCCAGGAACTTTTAGTCTCAAAGATACATATTTAACAGATGTCTCCTGGGCTAGAGAGATGGCTCAATGGTTAAAGGCCCTTGTTTGCAAAGCCTGCCAGTCTGGGGTTCAATTCCCCAGTACCCATGTAAAGCCAGCTGCGCAAATTGGTGCATGCATTTGAGGTTTATTTGCAGTGACAAGAGGCCCTGGTGCACCCATTCCTTCTCATTCTCTCTCTCTACTGAAATTTTTTTTTTTTTTAAAGAGATGTCTCTTAAAAATAAAAGCAGGCAAGCAACTTCTTCCAACAAAGAATTAAAGGTTAGCTACACGTTACAGCACACCACAAAGCTTGATAATAAATAGTGTCAAGCATGATCCTCAAGGGATGGGGCATCTTCCCAATAAATTGAGCTCTAATCCAGTCTCCACATTCCTTTGGCACTCCCCTTTTTAGAAACCAAAAGTAAAAGGGATAAAACAAGTTCACCTGTTTTCCTTGACAACTAGGATATACTGAGCTTAAACAAGCACAAAACAATCCTCAACTTACTTGAGACCACAGCAACACCAAAATTCAAGGTATAAAGAAGTAAACTAATAAGCAGCCTATAGATGAGAAAAAAAATATTTATTCCAAATACAATATTTGGAATAATCTAACCCACCATTAAGATGTGAGCATAAAATACATACGATTATCTTGTTGAGTGTGGGTTAAGTGAGGGGAGTCTGAGTGTTTCAAGCTCTTCTTTATACCCTAATCCCAAGGCAGAAAAAAACAAACAGAAAAATCCCAAGATGATGGAAATATTGTACTACAAATGCTGAAGGACTGCTTCAGGATCATCTAGGTTAAGATTAAATACATCAAAATTAGGCGTAAAAGAGAAGCAGCTAGAAAACAGAAAAAAAATAAGAGTAAAAAAAATATTAAATGAACAGCAAATTATTCACTCACTAGCCATGTGCCTTCAGGCATCTAACTTCCTCTGCAAGCCTATTTGTTGGGTTAGGAAACATCCTACTTCAACAACCATATAATGTTGTACATTATGATCCCAAAGTACTGACATGGGAAATTTTGAAAATTAGGAAATAGAATCATCTAAGAAAGTCTTATAAAGGAGACGAGATGTAAACTGTATGTTCAGGCCAGGCATGGTAGTGCAAACTTGTAACTCCAGCACTGGAGGGGTGGGGGGTGCAGACAGGAGCTGAAGGTCAGCTGTTTGAAGCTAGTGTGGGCTACATGAAACCTGTTTCTAAAGCTTAAAATAAAATAAAGTAACAGAATAAGAGAGAACATTCCTCAACAGAAGGCAGACAGGATAAATAAAAACCAGGCTGAGGAACAGTGAAGTACACTATCTATCTGGGTTTGAGGAGAAATAGAAGGTGACTGAAAGAGTAAAATCAAGCATGCATAAGATCCTTGAGTGAAACAAGTTAGGGACCTTGCAGTTGATGCTATGAGTTGCTGGTTTCCATTAGCAGGTCCAAGTGTTGCTACCCTGGATGCACTTAGAAACCTTTATAAACATACATTAATAGGCCTCACCCTAGAGATTCTGAGTGAGTAGTAAATTGTGTGTGTATCTAAGCAAAGCTCACAGGTGATTTCCAGATAGGCCATGGCTCCAGACAATAGGTAAGTCACTGCTGAGAATGGGAGATGCACAAATGGTGGCAAGCCTCTAGCCCATTCATTAAATCATACACTTGAATAATGGAACATGGTATATATTACAGAATTTTCTATTCTTCTTTGTTCATGTTGTTTCACTCAGAGATCTACTTTATAGTATCCATGTGTCCTCTGTCTCTGACCACATGAACCAGTCTATACTTTATCACATCCTAATTTAATATGTAAAAATTCTTTAATATTTTATTTACTTATTGATTTTTTTGAGGGGGGCAGACAGAAACGAAGAGATAGACAAAGAGAGAGAGAGAGCTAGAGCACCAGGGCCTCTAGCCACTGCATACAAACTCCAGAACATGCACCTCCTTGGATATGTGACTTTACATGGGTACTGGGGAATCAAACTTGGGTCCTTGGGCTTGCAGGCAACCACCTTAACTGCTGAGCCATCTCTCCATCCCATTAGGAAATAATTTTTTAATTGGTTCTTTTGTCAAGAAAGAAGAACCGGTAGATATATATGGTCCTAACAGTTGTACCTACAACTAGTAGGTTGTAATATTTTGTAGTGTAGCTACAAAGTGATGAAAACCTAATTTTAAATAGTGACAGTAAGAAAGAAAGTACAAAGGGAAATACATCTAGGTGTGATCCCAGGATTTGAGAAGTGGAGGTAGGACAGTCAAGAGTTCAAGGTTATGCATACTGAGTTTGAGAATAGCCTACCTGATATATGACCCTAACTCAAATAAGAGGAGGGGACATCTTGACACTACATCTGCAAAATAAATCACAGTAAATATTCTTTGTAATTTGGGGGTTGATTTCTTTATATAAAAAAAGAGCACGAATCATAGAGAAAAAAATGATAAATCTGGGCTCACTGAAATTAAAAACATCTGCTCTGACAAAGAAACCAAGAAGACAACAACAAGGCGTGCCAAGACTGGAAGAAAACATCATATGCATAGACATCAATGGATGACACTAAAATATATTAAAGGACTCTTCAAACTCAATAATAATAATATACAACACCAATTTAAATGGGCTAAATATGAACTAACATTTCATAAAGGATATGTAAGTGGCCAATAATATAAGATACCCATCAGTATTAGTCATTAGGAAAAAGGAAAAACAAACCAGGAATACTCCATGACTCCACTACCCACCTACTAGAGTGGCCAAAATTAAAAGGATCAAGGATGCAGACCAACTGGCCTATTCACATTTCTAACAACAATATAAAAATGGAATAACTACATTGGAATAAAGTTTGAAGCCAGGCATAGTGGCACAAGCCTATAATCCCAAGCACTTAGACAGCTGAGGCAAGTGGAACCTAAGACTAGTCAAAGTCAGCCTGGGCTAGATAGTGAGATCCTACCCACCCCCAACCCTCAAAAAGAACTTCCAAAAGCATAATGTTTGGCAACTTCTTTTATATGCATTAACTCATGTTAAAAAATCTTATGTTCTAAGAATATAATCTTTATCTTATTAATAATTCAAACATAAATGAATATATAAATATGCTTAATTTCTCTAGTATATTAAAAAAAGATAAAAAATTATTAACACTGTAAGTTATTTCATATTGTATTAGCTAGCAATAATACCCTTAAGTACTACCCAGAAAAAATGTGCCTAATAGGATTATGTCAAGACATAGTAGCCAGAATCATTTTTGAATACTAGAGTTTCAAAAATATATAAATTAGACTGAAATTTAAAATGAGCAAGCTCCAGCTGTATCTAGGTTCAAGTTCTAGCTCTATTATATACTAACTGTATACACTTGGTCAAGGAAATTACCCCTACTAAGGAAGCTATCATTACTAACTGCTCATTTTCCTACCTTATAAAATGAGTCAGGTGTGGTGGTGCACAATTTTAACCCCAGCACTTGGGAGGCAGAAGTAGGACAACCGCCATGAGTTCAAGGCCACCCTGAGACTACACGGTGAATTCCAGGTCAGCCTGGACTAGAGTGAGACCCTACCTCGAAAAACCAAAAAAGAGAGAGAATAATGACTTATATAACATAAAGTTCTTGCAAAAATTCCATGGGTTAATGCACACAAAAGCACTTAAAGTGACTTAAACTTTTATTGTTATTATCAGTATATTTTTGTAACTCTAATTCTTTCCATTCAGAAGGTATGGTAGGCCTATCAAAGCTTTCTAGACATGTTTCATCTCCTTATCAGTCACTTAATCAGAACCAAGAGCTAACAGAAATATCTTACTTCAAATAAACTTCTAACCTGAAAACTGGGATAGAGAACTTCAGAGGTGAGCCACAGGGAGATACTTTGCTTTACAAAAAGTCAACAGGTTTAGTTTAACAAACAAGTGTATCTAGTATGTAACTCACTCTACAAATATTAATTTATCTGTTCCTCACCTCACCCCAGAACAATTAGATGTAAATCACGATGCAAGGAACACTGCTATAGTTCTTAATTTTATTTGGTTTTAGTTTTGTTTATTTATCTGCAAGGGGAGAGGGGAGGGAATGTATATGATGGGCATACCAGGGCCTTTTGTCACTGCAGATTCCAGATGCATGTGCCACTTGGTGCTTCTGGCTTCATTTGAGTACTATGGAAATGAACCTGGACCACCAGGTTTTGCAAGCAAATACATTTAACTGCTGAGCCATCTCTATACCACCTGTTTTTCTTTTTTTTTTTTTCTTTTTCTTTTTTGAGATATGGTATCATGTAGCCCAGACTTGCCTAAAACTCACTATGTAGCAAAGACTGGCACTGAATGCCAGAGAAATTCTAAGTGTACTTCCAGAAGATGGTACAATATAGCATAATAGGCTGAAATGTATATCTTCAAACCACATATTGTCATTTTAGTTAAAATAATAATTATGGTTATTGTTAATATAATTATTATTCAGTTATTATGAGTCATTACCTTCCAGGCTCTGTCCTAAGCTTTTAAAATATATATTAAATTATCTTAAATCTTTATAACAATATGATATGCTAAATAAACACCATTATTCATTGACTGGAGAGATGGCTTTAAGGTTTTTTTGTTGTTTTTTTTAAAATTATTTATTTATTTATTTGAGAGAGACAGACACAGAGAGAAAGACAGATAGAGAGAGAGAATGGGCGCACCAGGGCTTCCAGCCTCTGCAAACGAACTCCAGATGCGTGCGCCCCCTTGTGCATCTGGCTAACGTGGGACCTGGGGAACTGAGCCTCGAACCGGGGTCCTTAGGCTTCACAGGCAAGCGCTTAACCGCCAAGCCATCTCTCCAGCCCAGTTTTTTTGTTTTGCTTTGTTTTCCTGAGGTAGGGTCTCACTCTAGCCCAGGCTGACCTGGAATTTACCATGTAGTCTCAGAGTAGCCTCAAACTCATGGCGATCCTCCTACCTCTGCCTCCTGAGTGCTGGGATTAAAGGTGCGGGCCACCATGCCTGGCTAGCTTTAAGGCATTTTTAAGGTGTGTGCCTACAAAGCCAAAGGACCTTGATTCAATTCTCCAGGACCCATGTAAGCCAGCTGCACAAGGTGGTGCTTGTGTCTGGAATTTGTTTGCAGTGGCTGGAGGCCCTGGTGTGCCAATTCGTCCTCCCCCCCCAATCTCTCTCTCTCAAATAAATAAAAAAAATTTTTTTTAACTATTAGGATTTTATCAACCACAGAAACATAACATAGATGCAAAATGATTAATTTCTTTTTTTTTACATTATGAAAGTATCTTTGTTTAGATTTCAGATTCAGCACATGTATCAAAGACAAATAAACATTATGTAAACAAGAGAATAACAGAAGCCACAGGATGAGGAGGAACAATGTGAGACTCTGTACTTCAAATATGACGTGATTAGCACATTTATGACCCCACAGTGAACATCCATTCCATCTACAAGATTGGCATGATGCTGGGTCCATGAACATTTTGACACAGAGGACAGAGTAGGACAAAAATGATGCGACAGAGCTGGGCGTGGTGGCGCATGCCTTTAATCCTAGCACTCAGGAGGCAGAGGTAGGAGGATCGCCATGGGTTCGAGGCCACCCTGAGACTACATAGTGAATTCCAGGTCAGCCTGGGCCAGAGTGAGACTTTACCTCGAAAACCTAAAAAAGCTCACGATGCGACACCAGAACAAAGGAAGGACTGCTTGGCAAGAGGAAGGGTTCCGTAATGGGAGGGGATTACAATCAACTACATTGTGTTAACATATAATTCAATGTGGATTCTAAGGCTAATATTATAAACTTATGTTTGAAAACTTACCCTTAAGAAAAGTTTGTAAACCATTAAAAATACAGGCTAAAAACAGAACAGTTCTTGAATGAAGAAACACAAATGGCCAATAAAAAATTTTAAAGTGTTCAACCTATGTTGTGGTTTCAATCGGATAAACTCAAGTGTTTTGAATGTTATGTCTCCCCAAATGGTAGCAATCTGGGAGGTGGAACCTTGCTGAAAGAGGTACTTTGTTGGGGGGTGGGCTTAGGAGTTGTGATATTTGAATGTGAATGCATGTCCCCCATAGTCTCAGGTATTTTTGATTAAGGTTAAGCAACCTTAAATCCCCAGCAGCTGGAGGCAATATCACTGGGGGCAGATCCTGGAGTCTAGCCCTAAGGTATGTTTGGGGACACATCTAAATTCCAACCTAAAGGTGTGTGGAGAGCACTTTGAGCTCTGGCTGTGCTTACATGCTGCTTTTGGTGTTTGTTGGCTGTTTGGTGGTTTCTCTCTGCTTGGATCTATGAAAGAAAGTCAGCTTCTTTCACCATTGATGGGATTTCTCCCTGGATCTGAAGCTTGAAATAAATCCCTTCCTCCCATAAACTGTGTCTGGTTGGTTGTTGGGCCCAGCAATATGAAGCTGCCTACAACAGGGGTTTTAGTCAGATTCCTGTTACCAGAGTTCAATGTAGTACCCTGCTGCTGTTTTCTACCTGCTGTGGTAGAGGTGATGTCCAGACTTTGTCCACACTATGCTTTCCCCTGACATCATGAAGCTTCCCTTGAGACTGCAAGCTAAACTAAACACCTTTCTTTCTTCCCTTCAGCTGGCTTAAGATCAGGTGCTTTATCCTAGCAACAGGAAGGTAACAAGCAGCATCCTTAGCCACCAGGGGAATGAAAATTAAAACTACCCTGAGATGCTGTCTCATCCTTGTCAGAATGATTTTCATGACAAAAAACGAGGGAGAGGGTATTGGGAAAAGAGAAGCCCTTATTCACTTGGGGGGGGGGGGCAAGCAGGACATAAACTAGTATACTCATTATGGAAATCAGTGTGGATGTTTCTCAGAAAGCTAAAAATAGAACTTCCACATAACTCAGCTAAACCATTCCTGTGCATATACTCAAAGGACTCTATATCCTACTGTAGAGATACTTGTTCATCTATGTTTATTGCTGCCCTATTCACAACAACTGGGAATTCAATCACCTAGATGTCCATCAATAATACACAAATAGATGATGAAGATGTGGTACATATATACAATGGGATTGTAATAACAAAAAAAGAAAATACACAATTTTCAGACAGATGGATGAAACTAAAAAACATATTAAGTGAGGGAACCCAGGCTCAGGGGAAAAAAAAATCTACATGTTCTCATATCTGGATCTCAGCTCCTAATTTATATGTATACATATCCATATGGGAATGAGGGAAGGTAGAAGGCAGGAAACTGGAAAGGGGCCCCTGAGAGGGATGAAAATTACTCTCAATTGTAAATGTTATTTATACCTTATTTAAGAACTAAAATGTTATGATTAATTGGATTAATATCTATTTACGAGTTATTTTAAAATCCTGTTTATGTTCTGTTAGGAATTGCTAATTCAAATTTATTTCTAGCCTGATTTTCTCTTCTGATTGGTAATACTACTGACAGTATTATGGCATTCTGTTTTTCTTTCTCTTATTTTTGCACATATCTACACATTTAACTATTTCCATTGAGTTTCAATTTTATTTTGATACTTTTTGTTTTACTTCTCATTAAGTAAATTTAAAGCATTTGGGCTGAATGTGGTACTGCATGCCTTTAAAGGCAAGAGGATTGCTGTGTGTTTGCAGCCAGCCTGAGACTACACAGTGAATTCCAGGTCAGCTTGAAGCTACAGTATGACCTTACTTTGAAAATCAAACAAACAAAAAAATTAAATCATCTAATAATAACAATAAAGAAAAAAACAGCAGGGCATGGTGGCACACACCTTTAATCCCAGCATCCAGGCAAAAGTATGAGGATCACTGTGAGTTCAAGACCACCCTGAGACTACATAGTGAATTCTAGGTCAGCCTGGGCTAGAGTGAGACCCTACCTCGAAAACCCGGGGGGGGGGGGGGAAACACAATTAGGAGAGAATGGGGATGTGGCTTAGTGGTTCAAGACACATGCTCGCAAGCCTGCCAAACTGAGTTCAAGCCTCCTCAACTCCTCAGCAACCATGTGAGACTAGATGCAAAGGAGCACACAAGATCTGTAAATACCAAGCATGTTACCTGGAGCTACTAGTCTTTAGAAGTCAGAAGCCTCTCTTCTTCCTCTTCCTCCTCCTCCTTCACACCCCTCCCCCAATCTCTCTTTTGGTTTTTCAAGGTAGGGTCTCACTCTAACCCAAAGTGATGTGAAACTCTGTATGCCAAACTGGCCTTGAACTCAGGACAATCCTTCTATGTCATCACCTCCTACCTTGCCAACATGCCCCAGCTTTCTCTCTCTACTCTCCCTCCCTCTCCTTCCCCAACCCACTGCCATGTGATAACTTACTATATCCAGTATGGATACCCTGAACAAAGATAAAGTCCCTTAGAAGGATAGGGCAGGATCATGCAAGATTTAATCACAATCATCAGAATGCAATATACCTTAAAACTTGAAAGTTGTTCAGTTCTGGATTTTCCCATTGAATAATTTTTAACTACAACTCAGTGAGTAACTAAAAGTACACTAAGTTAAAAATAAGGCAGGTAAAGTGGGATTATTTCAGGTTTTAACCTTTTTAATTTCAATTTTTTATTTTATTTTACATTTCAAGGTAGGGTCTTGCTCTAGCCCAGAATGAATTCACTATGTAGGGTGGCCTCGAACTCACAGCGGTCCTCCTACCTCGGCCTCCAGAGTGCTGTGACTAAATGTGGGCACCACTACAATCAGTTTCAGATAAACTTTAAAACACAAGATCCAAGTTCTTGGGCCTGAAAGCAGGTCTTCCACTTCAGCTATGGAACAGCCTCAGGAAAACTGACATCATTTTTAGCTGATTTGTAAGTTAGAAAGTATGAACCATGAGCCATTTAAAACCAAGGTCAGAACTAGTTTCCTAATACTTTTCTATTTTGCTGACATCTTCACTGATGGGCAAAAGCAATGTTAGGTAAAACTGCTGGCAACTTAGCAGAACCCAAGACAGGGTTACCAGACAGTATCTGCCACTGAATTCATATGCTCTCAGTGAAATAACATATTTCACTTATAAATGTCCCTGAGAAGGCAATAAGAATCTTAATATTGGGATTGGAAAGATGGCATAGCAGTTATGGTGCTTGCCTGCAAAGCCTAATGACCTGGGTTCGATTTCCCAGTACCCACATAAAAGTCAGATGCACAAGAATGGCATATGCATCTGGAGTTTGTCTGCAGTAGCTGGTGGCCCATGTGTACCCATTCTCTCTCCCTCTCTCTCTCTCTCTCTCTCTCACACACACACATGCACACACACACTCCTCTCTCTCATGGGCAAATAAATAATATTAAACATTTTCTACACATAGATTGAATTTTATTTGTGATAACATGAGAATAAATGCATAAAACACTGTTAGCATATTTTTAATGGTGAAATACTTGTAAGATCTGTGAACACAGACTTCCTTCCCAAAATTACACAATGTTACAAAATCATGCATAAGTAAAGAGCCATTTCAAAGTCATAGCTGGGCTGGAGAGATGGTTCAGCAGTTAAAGGGCTTGCTTGCAAAGCCTGACAGCCTGGGTTTGATTTCCCAGTAGCCATGTAAAGCCAGATGAACAAAGTGACACATGCACCGGGAGTCCATTTGCAGAGGCAAGAGATCCTGGTGGTGTCTTTCTTTCTCTCTCTCTCTCTCTCTCTCTCTCTCTCTCTCTCTCTCTCTCTCTCAAATAAATAAATATAGTAAGAAAAAATTTTAAGTCTTGGCACACCAATAGGTTTGCTTTTTAAAAATTTTTTATTTTACTTGCAAGCAGACAAGAGAGAGGGAGGGAGGGAACACGGGCATGTCAGGACCTCTAGCCACTGCAAACATACTCCAGATACATGTGGCACTTTGTGCACTTGGCTTTACATGGGTACTAGAGAATCAAACTCAGGTCATTAGGGTTTGCATGCAAAGCCTTAAGTGCTGAGCCATATCTCCAGCCCAACCAGTAGGCTTTAACTTCATAAAGTGTATTAATGAAAATTTAGATGTCACTTTGCAACCAACATTTAAGAAAATACTATTTGTCAAGGTTTGGTGGACTATCTCAGAAGGATATATATATACATTTATATACTTGTATATGTGTGGTCAGATTTTATTCATACACTTGAAACAAGCCATCACATCACAAAAGATGTGACAATACAGGTAACAGATCTGTAACAACTATCAAATGGTAGAGGCCACAGGTTTTAATGCAAATGTTCAGGACCTGGCATTTTCACTAGTGAGTATATATTCCGATGAAGGGAGTCAGTATTTGAAGTGACAGTTGCATGTATTCCCATGTTTACACTGCTCATAGTGGCCGAGACACAGATTCAACCTGTGTTGACAGATGAATGGATGGAAAAGAAAATCATACACAATGGAACACCAAGCCATAAAAACTTAAATCTCTCACAGCAATGTGAATGGAACTAGAGGTTATTAGGCCAAGTGAAACAAGTCAAGCACAAAAGACAAATATTATTGCTATGGAAATGAACAGAAGCAATCATGCAGAAGCTAAGAAGAACTGATCTCATAGAAATAGATGGAGAACGGGGATTACTAATGGCTGGAAGGGGGGAGGAAATATTGAAAGAAAATGATTTGCAGCTAAGAAAAGCGCAAGGGTTCAAAAGGGAATTACTCTTTAAAACATTTTTTGAAGACAGGTGTCACTATGTAACCCAGCCTGACAATGAAAGAGTAAATGTTCTATGATGTAGTAGAATAACTATTGTTGACAGTATTTAACTGTGTATCTCGAAACAGCAGGGGGGAATTTAAAAGTTTTGAACATAAAGAAAGGTACATGAGGTAAACATATTATTCATATTGACCTTTTAAAATTTTTTTGTTCATTTTCATTTATTTATTTGAGAGTAACAGAGAGAGAGAGAGAAAGAGGGAGGGAGGGAGAGAGAGAGAGAGAGGGAGAGAGAGAGAGAGAGGGAGAGAATGGGTGCGGCACGGCTTCTAGCCACTGCAAATGAACTCTAGACACATGCGCCCCCTTGTGCATCTGGCTAACGTGGGTCCTGGGGAATTGAGCCTCAAACCAGGGTCCTTAGGCTTCACAGGCAAGGGCTTAACAGCTAAGCCATCTCTCCAGGCCTCTGTTTTTATTTTTTTATTTTATTTTATTTTTTTGGTTTTTCGAGGTAGGGTCTCACTCTGGCTCAGGCTGACCTGGAATTCACTATGTAGTCTCAGGGTGGCCTCGAACTCTCGGCGATCCTCCTACCTCTGCCTCCCGAGTGCTGGGATTAAAGGCGTGCGCCACCACACCCGGCCTCTGTTTTTAATTTTATTGAGATAGAGTCTCACTCTAGCTCAAGCTGAAGTTCCAGGCTGGCCTTGAACTCACAACAATCCTTCTACCTTTGCCTTCCAAGTCCTGGGATTTAAAGCATGTACCACCAATGGGCCCAGCCATATTGACATTTTTTATTTATAATCAATTAATCATAAATATTTTCAAATTTCTTAGCTTTAATTTACATTACAGCAAGTATTAACAGGTGAATTCACATAAGCAGAATCTCTTGGAAGTTTTCAATGATGCTTATGATTGTAAAGGAGCCATAAGAACAAAAATGAGAGAGTCTGCGAGTTAGAAGAATGAATTAACTAACCAAGTATGCTAGAGGGAGTAAGGGAAATTAAAGAACTATAAAGGACACTGTGTTCATTCTAAAGTTACTGCAAATGATCCAAACAAAACAAACAAAAATAACCTCATCAAACCAAATAAGAAAAATTTATGGTATACCCAAATGTCATTCTCTTTTCCCCTTAACAAACAAAGAAAAGCCAAGCCACAACTTCTCACCCTGGTTGTGAGGGCTTGCTGGACTGAGACTGTGTGAGTCTTTAGCTGGTGTTGGAGAAGCGTCTTTCCCTGGCCGCTGACTCATCTTGCCTGCTGTCAGAAGTGGAGACTCTTCACTGTGTGCTACAACAGCTCAAGGAGAGAAGGGAAAAATCATTAGCATTAAAGCCACAGGTCTATATAACTGATTACATGGAATAAGATTCATTGAAATAGAATTTGTGACTATATTCATCTTAATGCATAAATAAACTTGCACAAACAATCACTGTGGTTTTATGTTCATTTACTATAAATCTAAGAGGACAGGTTCACCACCAGCCTGGGGAACTTAGTGAGACTCATTTTCAATCAACTAACCAACTGATCAATCAATAGTCTGGATGTAGCTCAATACTGAAGTGCCTACCCAGCATGTGTGAAGCCGTAGGTTTAATTCCTGGCAGCACACACACACACACACACACACACACACACACACACATACACACACCATGGGGCTTTCATTTTACTTGCAAAAAAAATCCATAGTCTAATGACTCAAAGGGTCTGGCACCTGCTTATCTTTCCAAACTCATCCCCACTACTCTCCTGTCGCTCACTTAGTTCCTCTGATAATGGCCACCAAGTTGTTGGGTCAGAGAGCCCTGATGACCCCAAAACATTACAGGCTACTACCAAAGTTCATAATTGTCCACCCGAAGTAGATGGTAAGGCCCTATTGCTGAAGACTCCATATGCTTGGGCTACAAGCTGGAGCTGAGCTGGAAGCCTCCTCCCTGTTGACTGCTGTCAAGATGCTAGAAAGAGCTATGAAACCTTTAAGATAGAAAAGCCATCGATAGTCTTAAACAGCAGTGGATCCTGCAAGTTTCACAGCTGGCCAACCAAGCCAAATGTGCCAACTGGTACAGTGGTCACGTGTCTATTATGGAAAAACCATGCTCTCTCATTGGATAAGGCCTATTCCATGGGAAGTAATCCAAGTCTGGTGCTGAAAATACAAGTTTAACAGGGGCAGTTGCTTTGTTCTTGCATATGTCCACTGACAAATGATTTGTGTTGATAAATACTTGAAAAATGACTAAAAAGACATGGGGTAAATAAATCATTACATTATCTGGTGTAATTTCTGACTAGTGGTTCACCTAATAATGACAGTGTTACAGTGCCCTCTGCTGGTTCTACTTATAGTACAAGTAACTTTCTTTGCTGCTCACATTAGTAATCAGAAATCACTCCAGAATAATTACTAATGCTATGATTAATGTACTAGGTGAACCTCCTAAGGAGAATATAAATCTAACATCTTCTTTACCTTATGAACTCAACTCAATACCAACACTTGAAGAAATTTTAAAGCTTCAAAGTTTGGTGTTTGCCAAGTAGAAGCCAACATAAGATGTACCAAGTAAAATTTAAGTTCTATTTCCCTTGAGATTTATGTTGTTCTACCTCTGAATTTTCTTTTTTATTATTATTACTTTTTTGAGGGAGGGAGGAAGGGAGAGAAGAAGGAAGGGAGAGAGAGAGAGAGAAAGAAAGACAGAGAGAGAGAGTGAGAAAATGGGCATGCAAGGGCCTTTCACCTGATGTGAATGAACTCCGGACATGTGTGCCCCTGTGTGCACGCTGCAGGCTTGCATCACTTTTGCTACTTCTGACTACTAGTGGGACTTGGAGACTTGAACAAATGTCCTCAGGCTTCACAGGCACCTTAACTGCTAAGCCATCTCTTCAGCCCTACCTTTGAATGTACTACTACTCTGACAATGCTAATTGAATAATAAACAACATATTCCAAATAGTACAAATTGTTGAAATTAAAAAACATTTTAAGCCGAGCATGGTAGCATACACCTTTAATCCCAGCATTCAGGAAGCAGAAGTAGGAGGATCAGCATGAGTTCAAGACCACCCTGAGACTACATAATGAATTCCAGGTTGGCATGGGCTAGAGACCCTACTTTGAACCACAACACCACCACCAAAAAAAAAAAAAAAAAAAAAATTCAAAAGGCACTGAGGAGGTGAGGTAGGATTGAGAGTTGGGAGACCAGCCTGGCCTACAAAGTGAGTTTCAGCTCTAAGTGAGACCCTGTCTCAAAAAACTGGTAGTGGGGAGAGAAAGGAATAGAGGGAGAAAGGGAAGACTTTTAATATGTTTTTTATTATCTTTTCATTCAAAAATTATAGACAGATTATAAACAACATTCGGGAAAAAAGAGAACTGATCTAGAACGAAGATTTTTATATATGTATTTTTTATTAGCATATACTAATTGCCTGTAATAATGGATTTCAAATTTATGTCACAATAAACTTTTGACTATTTAGTTAAACCTGAATTCCCCAGCATGGTCCTTCTCCTTTCTGAGTATCAGTGGTAGAACCCTAGGAATCAAGTCTTAGTTTCTTAGATATTTAAGCTTTTAGCTTCAGGCTCTTCATCTATAAAAACTATTATTTTATTAGATGACCTATGGGGTTTCCTCAGTTGAGTAATTTTGGGATTTTTAATATAAAAATTGCCCTAATCATTCTCCAGCTGAGCACTACAAATCCTTAGGGGACATGTTTTATCCACTGTGCATACTCAAGAGCTAGCACAGTGTCTATCCCATCCCCCCAAAAAAAACCTTTTCTTAGTAAAATTTGTTAAAGTGAATCGGATATGAAGAGTGATCTTCCAAATCTCTAAGATGAAACATGTTTTACTTAAACTCCCCAATATAATTTCATAATCAAATTATATAAAAACTCTGCAAACTAAACATTTCCCTACTTTTGTGAAGCTGTGAAGCCACTGGGTCATCCCTTTATGCCTTGTGAGGATTACACAAAGGAATACAATAAGGATGAGGTCCAAAATTATGACCAAAATGAGTTCATGAATCAACTGAGGTTCTCTCTAGATGACCAAGCTATATACATAAACTCTGTCTACAAATCTTAAGAGGGGCAGAGAAACCGACAGGCACTGACTAACCATCTCTAGTCTTTACCTGGAAAGAACAGTAGAAAATTTCAAAATGGAAATACCATTTGCCACTTATAAGTAACATCAAAATATTATGACCCCAAACATGATATTCCAAGTTTGCTACTTACTTGATGGCCCAAGAACATCTTTGCTATCACCAACAAGCTGTTAATGCAGAGGGATTGAGCAGCAGACAAGCAATCCAGACCAAGAAGAAGCAGCAGTGAGACAAAAGGACAAGGAAAACAGTGTTAGTTAGTCCGTCAGTAGGAAGCGCATGCACGTAACCCTCACCGCAGCAATTTACAAGACATTCCCTTTCATATATCCCAGAAATCTTGGCTTAGGTAATACCAAATACTCATTTTAATTCTGGGAAATGAAGGCAAGGAGAGAACAGAATCACCAAAATATTTTATTTTCCATGGTACTTCAAGATAGGGAGTAGAGGAGGTAAAAATTATTTGGAAAAACTGGGCTTGGTGGTACACGCCAAGCACTCAACAGGCTGAGGTAGGAGGATCACCATGAGACCAAGCCAATCTACAGTGTAACTTCCAGATCGGCCTGAGCTACATTAAGGCCCAGCCTCAAAGAATTATTTTTAAATTTAGAAAAAGCTAGCAATAGTAATGTCATCTTATAAGCCTTAAGGAAAACAGGTCATTACAGTTCCTGGGAATGGCTACAATATCATAATGTTGAAGTGTTTTCATAAGATTTAATTAAAATTTTACTTTAGGAACAGGCATGGTGGCACACACCTTTAATCCCAGCACTTGGGGGAGGCAGAGGTAGGAGGACTGCCAAGAGTTCGAGGCCACCCTGGAACTACATAGTGAATTCCAGGTCAGCCTGGGCTAGAATGAGACCCTATCTCGAAAAACCAAAAAAACTTATTTTTTTTTAACTTGTTTTAAGTTTAATGAAACTTGGAAAAGTTAATAAATTGCATGAAAAAAATGTGTAAGTATAAGTGCACTAAGAATTATTCATCCTTAAATTATGACAGCTTAAAACGACACAATACTCTTGTACTAATTAGTTCTGTAGCCATCACAGCACTTACTATGAAGATTTAGTTTTTTACAAAAAAGCAAATGTTCACTGAGTGCTTATGATTATGCCAAGCATTGTGCAAAGAGCTTCTCCAAAGTCTTTAATGAAGTAGAACAATTTTTTTTACAAGTGGCAAAATTAGCCCGAGAAATATTTGTGAGACAACCCAAAGATAAGTTCATTAAGTAAGACAAAATTTTCTTAAGATTCAATAAGTACAAAGCATATTATCTGGAGCTACTAGTCTTTAGGAAGCCAGAAATAAGTCTGAGTGCCTGCCTGCCTGCCTGCCCACCCCACTTCTCATCCCTCCCTCTCTCCCTCCCTCTCTCCTCCCTCACTATATGGTGGCCCTTTATAGCTCTCAAATGAACAATCTACCTGCTGCTGCAGCTAGGACTACAGGTATGTTCCACCTCACCAAAAAGAAGACTCAAGACATAAATGAACTTAAAAGTAACTGGAAAAAAGAATGACTGCAGACCTCTTCATGTAGTAACATTTTTATTGTAGCAGCACTAAAAATGTTGCCTGCAAGTGTCTAGGTCAGCTTTGGTGGGCACACAGGTCTCAACTTGCCTTCATTTCATATACCAAGTACAGTGACAAATCAAAACTAAAATAAGAGCAGCAACAGAATACCCACTGATTATTTCATATTTAACTATAGTGAGGCAGTTGTGACAAAACAAGGTAGCTGTTTGTTTTGGACTTGTCAACTACATGAAGAAATTCTTGTACCCATTATTTGCCTAAAGCGATGGCTACTGAGCAAGTCTAGAGATCACATTCTAATGTCTTAGAGGCATTTATTCTACCTTTTTTTTTTTTGTATTCTGGAGGGGGGAATTGGTGGCCCAGGGCCTCCAAGCACTGTAATCTAACTCCAGACACATGTGCCATCTTGTGTACATGTGTGACCTTGCACACTTGTGTCACCTTGTGCATTTGGCTTTATGTGGGATCTGGAGAGTCGAAAATGGGTCTTTAGGTGTCACAGGCAAGCTCCTTAACCACTAAGCCATCTCACCAGCCCTTTGCTTATTTTTATTTTTTTACAGTTCTCATTTGAGCTTATTCTTTTAGGAACTGAATTCAGTTTCACAGGGTATAGCTTTGTTGACATTGAATCACGTGTGTCAAGTCCTTATTACAATTGGCAAGCTTGAGAAAAGAGTCAAGAGTAAGAGGTTAAAATAGTTGTGGTAGACAATCTAAAATGGTATCCAGTGCCCTCTCTTTCCCGATGTACAACCCCTTCTAAGTGTGAGCTGGAGCAACTTGCTATTGCTGTATTTAGTTGTATGTGTTGTTTTTTTTTTCTTTCTTTTTGTGGGGGAGGTCTTTTGTTTTAAGATGGGGTCTTGTGACATAGCACAGACTGGTCTAAAACTCTTAATCCTCCTGCCTCAGCTTATGGATTACAGGCATGTATAACACATGCTTGGCTCTCTACTTTTTTTTCAATTATATTTATTTATTTATGTAGCTATTTATTTGACAGAGAGAAAGAGGAGAAAGAGGCAGAGAGAGAGAATGGGTGTGGCAGAGCCTCCAGCCTCCACAAACCAACTCCTGACACATGCGCTACCTTGTATTTTTGGCTTATGTGGGCCTTGGAGAATTAAACTTGGGTCCTTTGGCTTTGCAGGCAAACATCTTAACTGCTAATCCATCTCTCCAGCCCAGGGTCTCTACTTCTAATAAAGAGACTATAGCTAGGCATGCTTTTAATCCCAGCACTTGGGAGGCAGAGGTAAGAGGATTGCCATGAGTTCAAGGCCACCCTGAGCCTACATAGTGAATTTCAGGTCAGCCTGGACTAGAGTGAGACATTAACTTGAAAAACCAAAAAAGAGAGAGAGAGAGAGAATATGGCAAAAGTGACGGGTATCTCTCCTAAAACTAGATTGTGAAATGCCTGTGGCTACCATCCGGTTTACAGTGTTTTGCTCTCATAGATAAATCATTGTGGAGAAAGGCAGATGGCCCTTCATGGGGCAGTCTTGTAAAGAGGCCAACAAATACTGAGTGAACTTGGAAAAGGACCTCTGGCCTCCACCCTTCATCTACCCAAACAAGTTTTCAATGAAGATAACAAAATCGCCCTGGAGTCTTAACTGAAACCACATGACAAATATGAGTCACAGTCATCCAAGCTGCTCTTGGATACCTGACCCACAGAATTCGACATAGTAAATGTTTATTGTTGTATGCTAATTAATTTTGGGATTTTTGTTAAGCAGCAAAAAAATAAATAAAGTTGGAAAACTGAGAAAGAAGCTAACAGAGATAACTATGATAAACTTTGCAAATGCTTCAGACATCTTCAAAATTTCTTCCTGTAATGATGGGCTGGAGAGATGGCTCACAGGTTTAAGGCACTTGCTTACAAAGCCTGATAGCCTAGGTTCAGTACACAAATAAGGCCAGATGAATAAAGTTCATTTGCAGTGACAGTCACTCACGCACACTCTGTCTCTCCTTGCAAATAACTAAGTAAATTTTAAAAGAAAAAAAAAGAATAAAATTAAAAATTTTCCTGTAATGACATAAATAATTACCATTTTTTGCTAAGTTTACCAGCAACTTCCTAAAGGAAAGCAGTGGTTCTAATCACACACACACATTTAAGTTCATAAAGCCAGTCACATTTGAAAGTTTTGGAGTTTATCTTTCATTTTAATTTTTTGTTTTTTGTTTTTTGTTTTTAGAGGTAGGGTCTCACTCTAGCCCAGGCTGACCTGGAATTCACTATGGAGTCTCAGCATGGCCTCAAACTCACGGCAATTCTCCTACCTCTGCCTCCTGAGTGCTAGGATTAAAGGCGTTCATTTTCATTTTACAGTTTTATTATATTCTCAAATTTTGACAATTACAATACTATACCAACTTCTATAAAGTTAAATTCCTTGCCTACTTACCTCTAAAAATAATTTCTAGAATATATGGTAGCTTCTGAATATTTGTTCCAGAAATTTTGTTACACTTAAGGTTAAATGTACCATTCTCTATATGATTCCAATGAATCAATCCTAATGTGTTTGATTTGAGGCACTCAATGATAAAAATAAACAGTACCCATCGTAGGTATGCATCTGCCCAACAAATATGTACTGGGTTATTAATATAGACATTTATCATTTTAGGCAGCAAAGGATACTAGCATTAAACAAAAGAGAAAAGAATTCTGTCCTAAACTGGGGATGTAGCTCAGTGGCAGAATGCGTATCTAGCACTGGCCTTAGGTTTGATCCTCAGCACAACCCAAAATAAAGAAAATCCTGTCAGGGTGGTATTTATGCTTAAGAGAAGAAGACAAACAAGAACATCTTAAGTAGTAATTCATAATACAATACATAGTTGGAAAATTAAACGGGGGCGAAAAAGCAGAGAATGTGGGCATTGTATATGTAATGTTTTATACATTACCAAAAAGGAGCTCATTAAGTTTCATGTAGGGTAGGCTTAAAACACTCAACTACAAAGCTAACAGGATAAGATGAAGTAACTTGCCAAGGAGACCCAAAGAGGAAAAGTATTCCAGACAGAAAGAAAGTACAGAGGACTGGAGCAGGAGCGAGTGTGGAAGGCCTGGGCAAGAGTGTGGAAGGAGCAGATGGGGGCACACAAGGAGAAAGTAGAGAGTGGTGAAAGGTGCCATCCAAGAGGAAAAGGAATGCTACATTATGGAGGGCTTCATAGGCCCTTGTGACTTTGGTTATCTATTGAATGAGACAGGGGAGCATTAGTTCTCAGAAAAGGATTGACTGTAATGGTTTGATTACTTTTTTTTTACATTTTATTTATTTATTTGTAAGCAGAGAGAGAGATAGAAGACACACACACAAAGAGAGAGGGAGAGAGACGAGAGGGAGAGAGACAGAGAGACAGAGAGAGAGAGAGAGAGAGAGACAGAGAGAGAGAGAGAGAGGATATGAATGAGTGTGCCAGGTCATTAGGCTTGGTAAGCAAGAGCATTAACCACTAAGCCATCTCTCCAGCCCCCTAATTACATTTTAACAGGATTGTTTTGACTGCTATTTTGATAAAAGTAAAGGAATCAGGGTATAATTAAGAATTTGCTAAAATAATCTGAAGAGATGTGTGTTGAGCAACTGGAACGAGGTGTCAGCAGCACAGGTGACGGGAGGTCAGCTCCCCTCTGCATGATTGTTCAAAGTTTCCAAAGAGAACAAGTTAGAAGCAAGAGAGGAGGAATCATGGTGTCAAGTGGTTGGAACTAAGCACCAGGCATGATGGAAATGCTATTACCTGGGAGCAGCTGGGTTTCAGGGAACACTGAGAAAGAGTAAGTTTGAAAAGTCTGTTGACATCCACGTGAAATGTCAAGAAGGCAGTTGTATGCATAAGGCCTCTACAGAGAAAGATTCAGGCTGGAAAACAAAAAACAACATAAATTATGATGTTCTGTGACCTGAATACTTTAATCCCTACACACTGAAAAATATCATGTGGACAGCTGCTTGAAGACCCTCGCTGTGAGGTCTGTCTTTTTTGTTTGTTTGTTTGTTTGTTTGTTTGTTTGTTTCATTTTTTTGTTTTTTGAGGTAGGGTCTAGCTGTAGCCCAGGCTGACCTGGAGCTTACTATGCAGTCTCAGGGTGGCCTCAAACTCACTGCGATGCTCCTATCTCTGCCTCTCAAGTGCTGGGATTAAAGGTGTGTGCCACCATGCCTGGCCTGTCTACTTTTTTGAGTTCTAACTCACAAGGAATAATTTTTCCTCTTTTCTTTTCCTTTCTTCTCCTTCTTTGTATGCTAGCCAAATCCTAAACATGCTTATCTTGACACTTCAATGTTTTTCCACCTTGTTCTGAAATAAATCTCCTTCACCTTGCTTAAGAAGGTGGGGAAAGGGTGTAGGATAAAAACAGAGCCACCAAGAAACCAAAATATAATGAACAACAAAACCAAGATTCAATCTGAACCACCTCAAAACAGAAGATGAAGCAGTGAAAATGAAGTATGGCTTCAGAAACCTTTTCCCAGAGGAAATGGAAACAAGGCAACATCAGTCTGAATGCACATGAAATCTTCCCACTGCTTATGAGTGATGCTAACAGGAAGCAGAGCAGAAGTAGTAAGACTGACAGATCTTGTCCCCAAGTTACTTGAATTACTAATGGAGACCACACACCAGCTTTTTCTTCTTAGATTGTTAGGCTGAGTCAACCTTGCACTGTACTATGTTATGTAACACAGACAGACAATGTGAAATTATTGATGTCAAACATCATCTATGTAAATATCTTGCACAATATTAAAAAATAAAATAAAAAGCTAGGTACTCCTTTTAGCTTCTGCTAAAATACTAATCCATCACTGATAGCAGGAAACTAAGAACTTCAGTTTGGGGCTGGTGAGATGGAGTTTGTTCAAAGAAGCATTTTTTTTATATTTGAGAAAATTAATGAGTTTGCCATTATTTCACATTTAATATCTACAACTCCTCAACAAACTTATATATACATAAATCTAACAGTAAAATACTGATAACATGGTGTGGTGTTAGAATTAAATATCCCCCATAGGCTTTGTGTTTTGAATACTTGATCCCTTGCTGGTGGCAATTTGGAAAAGTTGATGGACGGGCCTTTGAATGTGGAAGCTTACTGAAGGAGGTATATCACTGGGGTGGGCTTTGAGGCAATATCATTCATCTGCAAGCCCAATACGTTAGGCTGCTTCCTTCTGGCTGATGTGGAGACAGTACACTCCAGCTGTCTGCTCTGCCATATTTTCCTCACCATCTGTAAGCCAAAATAAGCCCTTTTCTTTTATAAGCTGTTTTGTTTGCATGTTCTATCCCTGCAGCAAGGTAAATAATGCACATGGCTAGAACTTTTACATACTATCAATTCATGTGCCGCCAAAGTATTTGAAATATTTTATCTATTCATATATTTGAGACAGAGAAAGAGAGAGAGAGAAAATGGGCACACCAGGGTCTCTAGCCACTGCAAACCATCTCCAAACATGTGTCACCTTGTGCATCTGGCTTTACATGGGTACTAGGAAATCAAACCTGGGTCCTTTGGCTTTGCTGTCCCAGAGCCTTAACGGCTAAGCCATCTCTCCAGCCCTGACCACAGTATTTCAATTAAATATTTATTATTCTATATCCTAAAAAGAACACTATATGAAAAAATGTGATCTAATGTTATTGTATATCAAAATATTTGCAACCTAATCTATAATTAGTATTAAGTATGCTATCTTTAAGAAATATAAGCTGAGTGCAGTGGCACACACTGTTGATCCCAGCACTTGGAAGGCAGAGGTAGGAGTATCACTGTGAGTTCAAGGCCAGCTTGGTACTGCAGAGTGAGTTCCATGTCAGCATTGGCTAGAGTGAGACCCTACCTCGGGGGAAACACACACACACACACACACACAGAGAGAGAGAGAGAGAGGAGAGAGAGAGAGAGAGAGAGAGGGAGGGAGGGAGGGACGGACGGACAGAGGGAGGGAGGAAAAGAGGGAGAGGGAGAGGGAGAGGGAGAGGGAGAGGGAGAGGGAGAGGGAGAGGGAGAGGGAGAGGGAGAGGGAGAAAAGAAATACAAAAGACAAGGTAGAAGTCTATCACCATGCCCTTCAAGCTAGGAAACTCCTGGGTCTCAACCAAAGCAAAACCTCATGACAGAGAAGGAATCTCTTTGACCCACAACTCTTATTCATTGTGTTTACCCAGTACTTCTCTCTTACAAACAGACCTTACACAGTCACTGGGCAGTTATGGGAAAGCACCAAGGGCTCAACCAGCATGACACCACTGGAGGCACCTCTTCCTCCACTGGGGTTCATCAGGTCACTATGAACAGCAACCCTGCTACAGCCGCTCTCAGAAAGCACAATGTGGAAGATTATACAGAAAGTCAGGCGCGCTCTATTTAGTGTTCTCTTCAGCTTTTAGAAGAAAAGGAATGCATTATGCAGCTGGGAGCTGCTTGTTCTGAGAACAAGAGTCATCACTCTATACTTAGCTTGAATTTTTCATCTTACTGTAATCTTCTGCAAAAATTATTCCTTGCTCATTTTGTCCTTGTGTTTTACAGAAGAAATAAATTCTGAAGAAGTATGGGAGCTAGAGCTCATCACTGTTAGAGAATATGTTCTGGCCTATGAGGCATTTACTTTTGAATAACCTATGCAGCAATTCTACTTCTAGGATCACTAAGGTGAGCACACAAAATATTCAAAACAATATGTCCACAGATAGTGATCATAACACTATTTAATAAAATAACCAGTGACCTGTTTTGTGTATGTATGTGTGCCTTTGTGTGCATGGGTACACATGTGGGTGCCCATAAGTGTGTGCAAGTATGTGGAGGCCACAGGATAATCCTGGGTATTCCGTCAACCTCTTACTGAAACTGAGTCTCTCATGAGTCTGGAGCTTACTGACTCAGCAGACTTGCTGGGCAACAAGCCCCAGGGATTCACCTGTCGGCACTTTCCCAGTGCTCGGATTGCTGGTATTCACTACCATGCCTGGGAACTGAACTCAGATCCTCGTGCAAAACCCCTAAAACAGCAACCTACTTGAAGCATATGTTAAATCATAACATTCACACAATTAAATACTACAGACTTTAATTTTTTAACTGACTACAAAGCATCCATTACATATTAGTTTTTTAAAAATAGGTTATAAAGAAATTTGTAGTGCATGATTCCATTTTTACAAATACATGCAAATTTGGGGAAAAAAATCCCACCAAAATATTAACAGTGGTTATATTCAGGAAACAAGATTTTATTTACTATATTTTTCAGGTATTATGTAATATGGTATAGTACTCTGAAGCATTTTATGGTAATATGTATTTTGAAAACTTTAAACAATTTTTGAATTGATCTTTCCTATTTATTCTTGCTATTTCTTATAATGATAATCATCTATGATTAAGTACAATGGGAAATATCTACTGCTAAACTTCAAAACACAGAAACATTCACATTTTCACACGCTATCATATATTACTCACTGTCTCTTGAACTTCAGCAACTTCTGAATATGGCAACATCTAAAAAAAGAACAGATTTTCTCAGGAGTGATTTAATTTCATATATCTAAATATTCGAGAATCCAACAAACACCCTGAGTTTACTAAATGGGTTAAGTAAAGAGACTCCTTTAAGAAGTGTCATTTAGGGTTGGAGAGATGGCTTAATGGTTTAGGTTCTTGCCTACAAAGCCTAAGGAACCAGGTTCAATTTCCCAGTACCCAGCTCAACCAGATGCACAAGGTGGTAATGCATCTGGAGTTTGTTTGCAGTGGCCAGAGGCCCCTGGCATGTCCATTCTCTCTGTCTGCCCCTTTTTCTTTCAAATAAATAACTATATAAAATATTTTTAAAATATCAAAAGGGCTAAGGAGGTACAAAAGCATTTGCTGAACCCTTGATTTAAAAATAAAAATCTGAGGTTCAGGAAATTAGAAACAATATGGAAAGAACTCTCAAATGTTCCAGGAGGAATTTCAGTTTTCATCTTCCATGTGTGTATTTAATTCCGTCAGCTTTTCCGCCATGCAGTTTCTCTCCTTGAGTTTCTAAAACGTTTCACTAGCATTCCCATTTTTACCTCACTTGTTCTCTTCCAGTAGACAGATGGCTAGAACCTGCTGCAGTTGCTTACTCCTCCTCTACCTGCTCTTACTGCAGATTACACCAACACTCAAGGTCAGATACCCTTTATTCAGGTAACTTCCCAGTTTCTTCAAATCTAGTGTATCTCCAAAACGTTTCTATCCAAGTAGTTAGACCTTATGACAAATTAGCTTCCCATTCTAAAATTCAGTTAAGAAAGGAAAGGTTTTAAGTGAAAAAAATATATATTTAATATATTTTATATATATATATATATATATATATATATATATACACACACACACACATATATATATACATATATATATGTATATTTTTAAAGGGGAGGGCTGAAGAGATGGTGTAGTGGTGAAGGCACTTGCCTACAAAGCCAAATGACCCAGGTTTGATTTCCCCAGAACCCACATAAGCCAGATGCACAAGGTGGCAGGCACATGCATCTGGAGTTCGTCTGCAGTGGCTAGCGGCCCTGGTATGCCTATTCTTTCTCTCTCTCTTTATCATAAATAAATAAATAAATATTTTAAAAGAAAGGTTTTAATCTTGTTTTCCAACACACCCTTTATCACAAAAATAGCACTCATTACCTCCCTCAGAAACCAACTCCTACATCCTTTCCTTCCATCACTCAGACCTAAATCCACTTTTCCCCCAATGTCTGACAAAATCATTAAATTCTGGATTTTTTTTTTAACCTCTACAACATCCACCAAGGTCACCCCAGCCAGAGACATGTCACCTCTGGTCTCAGCTTTTACTTCTCCCTTTTAATAGGTGTCCTTACATTCAATTCCACCCTACTTATGTGTTTACTATGCTATGTACTGAGATTCGAAAGGTGATTTAAAAAAAAAAATACTTCCTACTAACAAAGTCACCAGTTTGTATGACATTCTGACAGTGAAATAAGATGTTTCTAGACTACTCAATATTACTCATTCTTGAAGCTAGCCATAGACTTCTGTGATTTTTATTTTTCGCCTTTGTGATACCTTAATTATTAAAATTTGTAACTCTGGAACTGGTGTGAGGCTTATAATAATTTGTATGAGTATAGTTAATAAAACTCATAAAAGTATAAAAAATACAGCATCAGGCATTAGCAGCACATGCCTTTAATCCCAGCACTCAGGAGGCAGACGTAGGAGAATCGCTGTGAGTACCAGGCCACCCTGAGACTACATAGTGAATTCCAGGTCAGAATGAGAACCTATCTTGAAAAACAAACAAACAAAGTATAAAAAGTACAAAGAAAGGACCCTCACAGAAGTAATAAATTTACCAACTCAGGTTAATTTCCTAAATGATCATGTTGGCCATGTTCCTCCATTCAAAAAACGTCTGGTAGTCTATTGATTAAAAAATAAGCACTAGAGCCCAGCGTGGTGGTGCACATCTTTAATCCCAGCACTCGGGAGGCTGAGGCAGGAGGATCGCTGTGAGTTCAAGGCCACCCTGAGACTACAAAGTGAATTCCAGGTCAGTCTAGACTAGAGTGAAACCCTACCTCAAAAAATCAAAAAAGAAAAAAAAAAGCACCAAACCCTGATATTTAAAGTCTACAATTTGGCTAAATTATTTATCACACAGAAATGTTTTATCTCACAGAGGACAGCTTAACTAAATTCTCTGGCTGCTATAATTTTATGCTTACCTATTAAGCTTAAGCATGCTCTGACTTTAAAGACCAAGTTGCTGATTCTATTGCCAAAGTTCAAGCTGAAGTTTCTTTCCCAAACTCTGACTTCCTCATGTAAGTCCTGAGTAGTGAAGGTACTTCACAGTAATGTCCCCATTAGTCTCATAAGTATAAAAACATGACATTCCATCAGCAATGTCATGACCTCCATTGATTTTCAGACAGGACTACAGGACAGCACTAAGAATTCAAGTGACTCAGCAGGCCCAGTGGCCCACACTTGCATAGCTTAAATCCCAGCACTCAGAAGGCTGAGGTAGGAGAATCATCATGAATTCGAAGCTAGCCTGGAGCTACAGAATGAGTTCCAGGTCAGCTTGGGCTAGAGGAAAACTCTACCTTAAGAAAAAGAAAAGAAAAAAGAAAAAGAAACACACAGGACACATGTTCCTCACAACACTGACCTGTACCTCTATCTTACTGATGAAGAGCTTGGAAAGATCCTTCACTCACTCCCCTCCAGCCCCTAGCACAAACAGTTGACCACAGATACTCACCAGCCACGAAAGCCCTACACTGGCTCTACTCTCCTTAGAATACAAATCTTAGATACAGATTTGGTGGACTAGGTCTTACTAGGGAGGCTAAAGTAGAGGGATTACAAATGCAAGGTCAGCCTGGGCAATTTAGTGAGCATGTCATGTCTCAAAATGTACAAAAATAGGTGAGACAATAGCTCAGTGGTGGGGCACTTGTCTAGCATGCAGAAGATTGAGAGGGAAGGAAAGAAGGCGGGAGAAAGTATGAGAATGAACGTTTTAGGACTTTCCTTCTAACCAAGCCAGCCTAGGCTACAGTGGGACCCTACCTCAAAAAAAAAAAAAAAAAAAAAAAGAACCTAATATGATTCCATGAAGAGTCATGCAGACTAGAAGCTGGAAGTCTGAGGGGTTTGTGCTGTTTGTCTGTAGACAGGATCGCATGTGTACCAGGATTTCTTCAAGCTCACTATGTGGTCAAAGGTGATCTTGAACTGCTTCTACTATTTGAATGCTGAGACTGCAGGTGTGTAACACCACTCAGCTTATAAAGAGTATTAATAGCCACTCTTCTTGTGTCAGAAACTACAGGTGCCTAAACATCAAAACATTCACCCCATGGGCTGGAGATAAAGTTCAGCACTTAAGACACTTGCTTGCAAAGCCTGACAACCTGGATTCAATTCCCCAGTTCCCATGTAAAACCAGACACACAAAGTAGCACTTGCATCTACAGTTTGTTTGCAGTCGCAAAATGCCCTGGCATATTCATTTCCTCTCTTCTCCCACCCCCCCCCATCTCTCTGCTTGCAAATAAATAAAAATTTAAGAAAAAATATTCACCCAGACAGAAAAGTCAAAACTAATTACAGAAAAAACTAATCACACACCACATGTTCTTCTAAGTACACCTGGTACTGTGTAGTAAATACACAACTTTAAAAGGATGCTTACAAGGCTAGGTATAATCCAGATCAGCTACAATACACAATACCTATGTCTTTACATGAAATTATAAGAAAAAGCAAAATTGGAGCCAGGCATGGTGGCACACACCTTTAATCCAAGCCACTGTGAGTTCGAGGCCAACCGTGAGACAAAAACTAAAACTAGCAAGAGCCAGGCATTGTGGTACAGGCCATATTCTAGCATGTAGGAGATACTGGCAGAAGGATCAAAAGTTTAAGGTTACCAGACTGGAGAGTGAATTCCAAGTCAGCTTGGCCTAGAGCAAAACCCTACTCCAAAACACCCAAAAACTTAAAAAAAAAATACAACTGGGGTGTCTATATTTAAATCCGACATTGCCCACTGACGGGCTAACACACTTCAGGGCAAATAAGTTTTTTGCTCTTCCCACACAAGAGTAACACAATAACAGAAAATACAAACTGTAGACATTTCAGGTAAAGCAAAATCAGAAGAAAAACAACAGCTCTGGAGAAAGTGTGATGAGATACTTAATGAATCCCTCATTTACTTTTTTGTTCTCTTGATGCTATAATTCTGTTTTGTGTGCATAATTATGTGTGGTGTGGTACGTGGTGCATGACTTGGATGTATTGATGCTACACCCTGTCCATTCGCTTGCAGCATCCCATAGATGCACATGCAATTGCTAGAGAAGCACATATTCTAATCTCTCTGCAAAGTTACTTAGTAAGTACAACACTTTATCTTAATATGTCCTGATTCAATAAAGTAGAGTTAGCAACACCTAGAGAAATACAGCAGCAGATAATGGGACAAGTGAACATGGAGACCCATGAAATTACCAACTGGATCCCAGCCACGACTGGATTACACAAAGCACTCTGCTGTTTACTAGTCTGTAATTCTGTTTGGAGGAAGTGGAAGCAATTCCTTTTCCATAAAAAAGAAGTGTGTGTGTGAGAGTTGGGGGGGGGGGAGAGAGGGAGAGAGCATACCATTCAGTACATGTGAATAATGTGTACCAATCAAATCAAGGTAATAAGCATTTACGGCTCTTCAGTTACCATTTATATGCATTGTAAAGTTCAAACTCTTCTAGTCATTCAGAAATATATCAAAAGTTGCTTTACTGTATTTTTTTTTTGCCCGAGTTATCCTAATGCTAAAAAGGAACTAGGAATGATTCTTCCACTCTGCCTTTTGAGCTCTCAGTTAATTTTTCTTTCCCTCCTCTGCCCTCTTTTTCCCCATCTCTCAGTGATTGCTATTCCATTGTTCCTCTCTATGGTGTTGAATTCTTCTGCTGGCTTGTTTCACTAACATAATGATCTCCAGCTCTATCCAAGTTGCAGCAAATAACATGAGACTGTTCTTTTGATAGCTGAATAGGATTTCATTATGCATACTTTGCTTTCTTGATTCCCTCTTCATCTGCCAATACCTCAATGTTTTACTAAATTAACTTTGAACACATACCTAGTCTAAATTTCACTGGAATGCCATTTCAATGATCTCTAGGAAAATTTGTGCTTTTAAATGAAAACTTGTTGTCTTAGTCGAGTCAAATACCATGCTTAACAATTATTTCCTATGATTCAGTTTCCTATTACGGTTCCCATAGCATGTTCCTTTCTATTTCTCAGATGTTTAACCTCACACCTCAACAACTGAACTAGCATTTCATTCTACTAAAGTGATCAAAACAATGCCACATGAGTTCCCCTAACCTTCCTCTTTATTTCAAAAATTTTCAATATACCAGTACCACACATGTGCATTTTCCTAAGTTAATTACTCTAAGGGCCTAAAAACAATGACCAACCCAGACTGTATTATAGGAAACATTTCCAACTGAAAGAAATCAAGGTTTCTGCAGAGAAAACTGATTACCAGTTTCCTAGGAAGTGCATAAAATGATCCTGACTGTTCTGTATTATCAGAGAAGGACAAAGTTGACCAAGAAAGCTAAGGCTCTGGTCAGGAACCCAGAATCAACTTGAGTAAGCTCCTACTGGGGAACAAAGAAGCAATATGGCCATCAAACACTTACCATGTCACTGAGTTAATCAAACCAAGTAGATTAAAAACCTAGGCATTCATAACTCGAGCAAAAACCATTCACTTTTAGGGGCTGGGGAAATGGTTTAGTGGTTAAGGCATTTACCTGTGAAGCCTAAGGACCCCAGTTTGATTCCCCAGGACCATGTAAGCCAGATGCACAAGGGAGCACATGTGACTGGAGTTCATTTGCAGTGGCTGGAGGCCCTGGCATGCCCATTCTCTCTTTCTCTCTGCCTCTCCCTCCCCTCTCAAATAAATAAATAAAATATTTTCAAAAACACTTTCACTTTTAAAGAATGCTAGAAAGGAGCCAGGCTTGGTGGCGCATGCCTTTAATCCCAGCATTCAGGAGGCACAGGTAAGAGGATTTCCACGAGTTCAAGGCTACCCTGAGACACAGAGTGATTTCCAGATCAGCCTTAGCTAGAGTGAGACCCTACCTCAAAAATAAATAAATAAAATAATGCTAGAAAGGAAATCAAGTCATTGAGAGTGAAAACCCTTGTTAAAAATGTATACCTGGGGGCTGGAAGGATGACTTAGAGGTTAAGGCATTTGCCTTCAAAGCCAAAGGACCCATCTTCAATTCCCCAGGACCCACGTTAGCCAGATGCACAAGTGGGTGAACATGTCTGGAGTTCATTTGCAGTGGCTGGAGGCTCTGGAGCACCCATTCTCTCTCTCTCTCTCCCTCCCTTCCTCTCTCATTCTCTATCAAATAAATAAATAAATAAATAAAAATAAAATATATATATTTAAAATGTACACCTGGCCTGGAGAAATGGTTCAGTGGTTAAGGTGTTTGCCTGTGAAGCCAGAGGACTCAGGTTCGATGCCCCAGGACCCACATAAGCCAGATGCACACGTGGCACATGCATCTGGAGTTTGTTTGCAGAGGCCAGAGGCCCTGGCATGTCCATTCTCTGTCTGTTCTCTCTTCTATCTCTCTCTCTCTCTCTCCAAATAAATTAATGAAAAGTTTTTTTAAAAAAGTACATCTTAGAGCCAAGCATGGTGGTGCACGCCTTTATTCCCAGCACTTGGGAGGCAGAGGTAGGAAGACTGCCATGAGTTCGAGGCCACCTTAAGACTACATAGTGAATTCCAGGTCAGCCTGAGATAGAGTGAAACCCTACTTTGAAAAAACAAAAAACAAAACAAACAAAAAAGTACACCTTAGCTGGGCATGGTGGCACACGCCTTTAATCTCAGTACTTGGGAGCCAGAACTGCCATGAGTTCAAGGCCACCCTGAGACTACATAATGAATTCCAGTCAGCCTGGGCTAGAGCAAAACCCTACCTCAAAAACTTAAAGAAAAGAAAATTTACACTTTGGCCAGATATGATGGTGTACGCCTTTAATCCCAGCACTTGAGGGGCAGAGGCAGGAAGATCACTGTGAGTTTGAGGCCACTGTGATACTATATAATGAATTCCATGTCAGCTTGGGCTAGCGCAAGACCAACCTGGAGGCGGGGGTGGGGGGTAGAGCTTGCCTATGAAGCCTAAGGACTGAGGTTCAAATCCCAGAACCCATATATGCCACATGCACATGGTAGCTCTTGCATCTGGAGTTTGTTTGCAGTACATAGAGGCCCTGACGTGCCCTCATTCATTCATTCATTCTCTCTCTCTCTCACGCACATGTGCACACACACACACATATCAATCAATCAATCAAAAAAAATGTGTATCTTTGGCTGGGGAAATAGCTCAGTGGATAAATTCTTCGCCAAGCAAGCAACAGAACTTGAGTTCAGATCTACAGCACCCACATAAATAAATGCCAGCTGGGCATAGTTCCCTCTCTCTAATGCCAGTGGTAGGGAGGCAGAGACAGGATCCTAACTTGCTAGCTAGACGAGAAGAACTGGTGAGTTCTGGGGTTCAGGTGAGAGGCACTTGCTCAGTAGATAGTGGGGATCAAGAAAGACATTTGATACCACCCTCTAGCCTCCACATGCATGCGGTACCACAGTGCTCCCATACATATTCATGCTGCAGGAGTTTGAATGTAAAATGTTTCCTACAGGCCCGTGTGTGTGAGTGCTTCATCCCAGCTGATGGTCCTGTTTGAGAAGGCTGAGAAACGTTTAGGAGGTGGACCTTTGCTGGGGAATGTGTATCACTGGGGTGGGCCTTGAGGTATTATAACCAGACACAACATCCAGTTCTCTCCCTTCTTCCCTCCCCTTCCTGTGCTACAGTGTGATGCCAGCTTCCAGCTCCTGCCATGTCTTCCCAACTGTGATAAAACTTTGCTTGAGCCACAAGCCAAATTAAACCCTTTTCATTTTATGCATTGCCCTGGTCAGGCATTTGCTCCCAGCAATGACATGTGCAATCCATACATGTGTCCTTCACCCCCCATAACTAGGTAAGCCTAGGATAAGATCATAAATATCCTACACACTCCGAGTCTCATGCTTATCCTCTACTTCCCATGTTCAACATTACTGCTTTTATTTAGTGAACTTTTTGTACCTCAGCAATTTATCTTCAGTACCAATGCCACAGAGAGCCTCTAAAATGTGTATTGTGGTAAGATTCTTAAACTCTTTTCAAAAATCTCTTCAATGATTTGGTTTTTGTTAGGCTCTGACAGCCCACCAAAACTAGCAAGAGCTAGGCCTTATGGTACATGCCACGTTCTAGCATGTAGGAGATACTGACAGATGGATCAAAAGTTTAAGATTATCAGGCTAGAGAGATGGCTTAGTGGTTAAGGAGCTTGCTTGTGAAGCTTAAGGACCCAGGTTCGATTCCTCAGTACCCACATAAGCCAGATACACAAGGTGGTACATGCATTTGGAGTTTGTTTGCAGTGACTAAATGCCCTGGAACACCAATTCTCTCTATCTGCCTCTCTCATATATAAATAAACAAATTAATTAAAAGTTTAAGATTATCTTCAGCTACATAGTAAATTTAAGGCCATATATACTTTATAGCTGAAACTGACTTTTTTTTTATTTTTTTGTTCATTTTTATTTATTTGAGAGTGACAGAGAGAGAAAGAGGCAGATAGAGAGAGAGAGTGAGAATGGGCATACCAGGGCTTCCAGCCACTGCAAATGAACTCCAGACGCGTGTGCCCCCTTGTGCATCTGGCTAACGTGGGTCCTGGAGAATCAAGCCTTGAACCAGGGTCCTTAGGCTTCACAGGCAAGTACTTAACTGCTAAGCCATCTCTCCAGCCAGAAACTGACTTTTAACTGCAGATCCTCCTACCTCACTTCCCAAGAGCTAGAATACAGGTGTGTACCACCATGTCCAACTAAAACTATTAAATGTATACTTGTTATTTACATTATGCAAGCACCAATACAGAAACACAAATCCAACTTGCCCTTTTGAGTACCTATCACCTAAAGTTAACAAAAACAGTATGCACAAGTAGGGCAACCAATGAGCAAATGAAGTTTTTTTTTAATTTTTATTAACATTTTCCATGATTACAAAATATATCCCATGGTAATGAAGTTTTTAAATCATCTTTTTAAGGAAAACCTGAATAGGGTTGGAGATGGCTTAGTAGTTAAGTGCTTGCCTGTGAAGCCTAAGGACCCCAGTTCTAGGCTCAATTCCCCAGTACCTATGTAAGCCAGACACACAAGGTGGCACATGTATTTGGAGTTCATTTGCAGTGGCTGAAGGCCCTGGTGTGTCCATTCTTTCTCTCTCTCTCCCTCCCTCCGTCTATATCAAATAAATTAAAAAAAAAAAAAACCTGAATAAATGCCACTAAAAGTTAGTCCAAATTTTTATGACTTCACACCAAGATTACATAAACAGTTTTCTTCAAATCATTTCATATCCTGATTCCAGATTCATTCTCCTTATTCACATGACGATATTCAAGGACTTATTTTCACAACCAAGTCCAAAATTCCTTGTTTTCTCAGTCAATGCAGTTCATAATATTGGTCTCCCATGTTAGTCAGTTTTCCTATAAATACAAGCCCTTCCACCTTACCTATTAATTTTTTATACTTATTTTAGCCTCAACTTTAAGCAACTAATTTCCTATTAAGCCTTGCTTCCTACTATTCTACCCTGCAATTTTCTCCTTGCTCATTTTCAGTCCTATGAATCCCATTTACTTGAGGTATTCAAAGTTCATGTTCTCCTAAGAAACTTTCCCAGCTACTCCAGTACAGAGCAACCAACTTCGACAGGCTTTCCTGACTTCTCTTATTAATTTTTTTGGAAGGAAGGCTTAAAAGAAATTGCCATACTAAAAATAACAGTATGTTTAATGGATGCTTATAATGTGTTCAGTGTTATAATCAGCAATTTAAAGATTTATTGCCAATTAATATTCAAAACCACCCTGGGAAATGTATGCCACAATTATCTTCATGGAATTGTTATCAATTATGGAAACTGAAAAGCTGTAGGTTTTCATTAATTATTCAAATCACATGCTAAGTGGCAGAGCTCAGTTTTTCTTTCTTTTTTAATTTAAGCAGAATCACCACATAGCTCAAGCTTCTAACTAAAGACCCTGGTGCCTCAGCTTCCCTTATGTTGGTATATAAGCATACCACATGCTCTGCTCAGCTCAGATGCAAGCGCATAGCTAGATGTCTTACAGAGCCCATGTTCTTACCCACCTTTTCCAGATCTAGCCAGTAACTAGCCCAGGCCATACAGTCCAAAGGTGATACATTATAAATAGTTAACTCAAAAGTGAACCACAACACTAGTTTCAAATAAACACTATCTCTGTAGTTTATACCAAAATTACGAGTATTATCTTTCTAAAATAAGCCATAATACTTTATAGAAAAAAGCTCAATAAACAAGACAAAACTTGTTTTCATTACTTTTTTAAGCAACTTTGCTTAATCTAACTTTCAATCAACAGAATTCAGAATAAAAATTAAAAGGAAAAACCCTGAAGGCTCATAAAAACAGACCAAGAATTCTGATACAGAATTTAACACTATGACTTGGACATCTACTTTAAAACAGAACAATGGATTTTAAAAGATTCCATTTAGAGCCGGGTGTGGTGGTGCATGCCTTTAATCCCAGCACTGGGGAGCAAAGATAGGAGGATCCCTGTGAGTTCAAGGCCACCCTGAGACTACATAGTGAATTCCAGGTCAGCTAGAGTGAGACCCTACTTCAAACAAATAAACAAATTCCATTTAGAAAGAGAGCTATGCTATCAACATCATAGGGGTAAAGTATTCTGAAATCTCGAAGATAATTGCAGACCCACCCCTTATGTTGGGAGATGATTATCTTGCCTGAACCTGATTCCCTGTCAATAAAAATGAGGACAAACATGTATCTATTTTCAGTGGCTGTTATGATAGTTTAATAATGTATACACTAAAAAATAGCACCTGATTTCATTGTTAGTTTTTTTTAACACCAGTAATCAAACTTAAAGTCTCATGCATGTTAGGCAACCATTAATCAATGAAGTACAATCTTAGCCCAATTACATTTTTATTAACAACAGGGATATCAAAAACATTTCAACTTAAGAACAAGGAGCTTTAAAATGCTGTCACAGTAAATATAATATTCTAAACACAAGGTTTACTGATTTTTTTCTGAAATAATGATAGAAATAAATTAGCCTACCATCAGTTTTCAGTTGTAGCCATCTTGACAATAACCTTACGAGTGCGCATTTAATCTTTATTAACAAATGATCACCTTAAAGTTTAACTTTTTTCAGAATATTTAAGCAATCAAAACAAATCTGAAATAGAAATTTTAGAAAGGCTGGAAGGAAGCTAAGACAAGTCAGCAAAAATTGCATGCTACTATTAATCATTACACTGTTCGTACATGGGACCTGAACAAAGAACATCTTCTAAATTAAATTTTACAAACACTTGAATAAAATAGTAACTCTAATTTCCACAGCAAAATGAAGATAGAAAGTTGGCCTCCTACCTTGTTTCCACAAGGAATTTTGTCAAAATACTCAAGCTTATGCTTTAGTCCAATGGCAAAGCACCATGTTCTCTTATCTTCTACACACACACACACACACACACACACCCCTCTATCATTTACCATCTTAAAAAGCCTGGAATGGTGGCACATGCCTATAATTCTGACACTTGGGAGCCTGATAGAGTAGAAGCAACAAGCCAGCCTGGACTACAAAGTGAGTTACAGGTCAGTCAGGACCAGAGTGACACCTGCCTCAATACAAATCAAAACAAAACAAAACAAGCAAGCTACCAGCTTACTACAATGTACTGAGAGCACCCTTATTTTAAGTAACAGAAACATTCCTCGCATAGTTTCTATAGATCATTATCTAATGCTTTCACTCAAAATGTAAGAGACTTGCTGGGCAGGCAGTGTACACCTTTAATCCCAGTACTTGGGAAGCTGAAGTAGGAGAATGGCTGTGAGTTCAAGGCCAGCCTAAGGCTACATAGTGAATTCCAGGTTAGCTTGGGCTAGAGCAAGACCCTACCTTGAAAAACAAAACAAAAAAATAAAAAAGAGAGAGAGAATTGAAAATAAATTATCTTAAAAGAAAACCCTTCCTTATACAATAAGTTATCTACCCTAGATGGGAATATTTTTAATTATTACATAATGGATACCTTACCTGCTACCCATATATAATTTCAGAATGTAATTCAGTAACAGAAAGTAATACTTTCTAAATGTTCAAATTCTTACACAAAGTTGCATGTGATTTGGGAGCATTTAATTTCCTTAACTGTCAACATTCTCTCAATTTCATGGAAGCCAAAAAGTTTGGAAGAAAAAAACACAAACCATTACTTCAGTACATCTGACACAACATGGCTGTGAAGGAACACAGACTAGAAGGAGGGTATAGAGGAGAAATATTAGAAATTTGACAGGGCTGTGCTCCAACAATCTTTATCTATAATTTGCTTATCAATAAAAGAATTAAAATGTTTTTACAATATATTTTAAATTTTTCTTTATTTACACTTAAGGAATAAAATCATGGCTTAGGGCTGGAGAGATGGCTTAGCAGTTAATGTGTTTGCCTGCAAAGCCAAATGATCCCAGTTCACCTCTCCAGGACCCATTTTACCAGATGCACAAGGGGGCACATACATCTGGAGTTTGTTGCAGTGGCTGGAGGCCTTGGTATGCCCATTCTCTCTCTTTCTCTCTCAAATAAATAAATAAATAAAAACTTAAAAAGAGAGGGAGAGAGAAAAAAAAATATCATGGCTTACAGCAAACACTCTACCACTGCAGATAATAATTCCTTATGCTGTATTTGGACTACTCACCAAACTTCGGTCAGGTTCTCCATCTGCTAAGCCTGCCTCCATAATTGAAGAAGATACGTTTATGATTCTCTTTCCATTAATGCTTAGCCATCCTACAAGTCTGGAAACCCTAGGAGGAAAAGAAAACTCAGATGTATTAGGACTGATGTAAAATTGTGAAAAATAAGCTAGAGTTACACTGGGAAATCCAACAGTAAAAAAAAAAAAAAAAAAACTGACATAGGTTTGAAAATTCTAAAGTGAAAAATGAAAATGAAAAATATTACAAATAAAGAGCAATATCTAAAACCAAGATTAAACTTGTCTTCTAGTACTCAATTCATAGTTAATGAAATATATGTTTTCATTACCACATATGAAAACTAAAAATCTATGTTAACATCCAATATGGAGATATTCTCATAACCCTTTGTGGTAAGAAAAGAGTTTTGGAAGGGTGGTGAGTTTTGTTTTTGTTTTTTAGAGACACAGCTTCATGATCTTCCTGACTCAGAGCAATGAGTGTTGGGATTATAGGCATGTGACACAATTCTTGGCCATGATAAGAATATAACTTTGGACAACTTTCTTGAGAACTTTTTAATACAAATACTTTCATCCAGTAATTTCAAGAATATGAATTTCAACATAGATATACAAATGAACACACCCAATGAAAAAATAGATTTGCAGAAGAAAAAATAAAAACAATCCTAATGACAATCGCTAGGAACATCCTTAAATTATATCATATACAATGGATATCATGCAACAATTCTAATAAGTGAGATAGTTCTGTATATGCCAAGTCAAAGAAGACAGTATGTTAGGTGGAAGAGGCCAGAATGTTATATAAGATACTGTTTCTGCATTTGAAAATTCTTGACATAAATATGTATTGCCTTTATATACATTTTCATTTGGAAAAGTAGTAGAAGAATGTTTTCATCACATGTCTTTAGTTTCTACTTTTAACTAATAACACTTCCAACCTGAACTAACATGGCATCAAATAACTTCTTAAAACACTGGCTACCAAAATCTAAACCAACAAAGTAGTAGACTTTTACTTTTAGGAATTCAAAAAACATTTTTTTGTCTATAAGTATAAAACGTTTCACTTAAGTATAAATGTTGGGGAAAACAAATTGGTCTTTCAAGGAGGGCTAGCATTTGTTTCATTTTTGTTTATTGGAGGTAGGGTCTCATGCTAGCCCAGGCTGGCCTCCAACTTAGGGCGATCTTCCTACATTGGCCACCAAGTGCTGGGATTAAAGGCATGAGCCACCATGCCTGACTTAGTTTCTTTTATATAATTAGTATGACTAGCCCAAGAAGCCATGATGACTTTTCAAAATCATATATGACAATACATGGAATTATTTGTGCTCTAGAGCTAATTCTCTTGAAGGACAGAAACTGTTTCATTGATCTGTCTATTCAGTATCAGTCTCAGGAAGATATTTAATCATTTTGTTGTACTGAATCAATACTGTCAATTTAGGTATATAAAGAAAATTATTATCTAGCTGGGCGTGGTGACGCACACCACCTTTAATCCCAGCACTTGGGAGGCAGAGGTAGGAGGATCACCATGAGTTCAAGGCCACCCTGAGACTACATAGTGAATTCCAGGTCAGCCTGGACTAGTGAGACCCTACCTCGAAAAATAAAAAAATTATCTAAAACATCGAGTGATGCAAAACTTACTTATGCCTATGCAATAATACTATGGACGTTATAGTATATGAATGCAGAGACATGACATTCTAACTATTTCCAGTATTAAAGACAAAAGTAGAATATTCTACTTTTGTGTCTGCATGGGGGGGGGGGGTCCAGTTCCTCATGAACGCCATCTCTCTCTATTAAGATAAGGTCTCTCACTGGCCTGCAATTCACCAAGTAGGCCAGACTGGCTGGTAAGTGACCTCCAGGGATTCTTTTATCTTCAATTCCCAGGAACATGTTCTACCATGCCTGGTATTATTATTTTTAATTATCAAGGGCATTCTGGAGAGTCAGTTTAGGTCCTCATGCTTTCATGGCAAGTACTGTACTAGCTAAGCCATCTTCTTAGCACCAAGAAGCTTCCCTTTTAAACAAATGTAACCTATTTTCATTTATTTTGAGCCATTATATATTTGGTGCTCCAACTACATCAATAAGAAAAAAAAAAAAACCCTGCTCTCTCTCATGGCTTATATTCTAGAATGGGAAGACAAAAGTTAATATAGGGGCTGGAGAGAAGGCTCAGCAGTTAAGTTACTTGCTTGCAAAGCCTAGTGACCCAGATTTGATTCCCAAATACCCATAAAGCCAGATGAACAAATCAGCACATATGCCTGGAGTTTGTAGAGGCTGGAGGCCCTAGTGCACCCATTCATATTCTCTGCTTGGGGAGGAGAGCAGAGAGGAAGGGAAGGTAGGGAAAGGGAAGGGAAGGGAAAGGAGTGGAAGGGGAAGGGGGAGAAAGGGGAAGGGGATGGAGGGAATATAGTAAGTAAGTTAAATAGTAGCAGGTGACATGGGGAAAAAGAAAACATACAAAGCCAGAGCATACATCTGACCAATAATTTCAAATAGGAAATTAGTCACGTAGATATCTGAAGGAAGAGTTTTCAGATAAAACAATATTGCTAATGAACAGTCCTAAGGCCAAAATACAACTTTGCGTTTGTAGAATAGCAGAAGAGAAGTGTTTCTAGAACATACAAGAGTAGAAGAGGTGATCATAGAGATAAGAAGTCAAAATAAGAGATTATATTTTATCTTAGAGGCCACTGTGGATGTTAAGTCTTTTTTAAAAAACTCTACATAATTCAAAGAGTCACTAACTAGAGTGTTACGGCAAGAAATAACATGATATGACTTGGATCTATAAGGTTTATCTCAGAATTGACAATAACTGTAACAGGCAAAGGGTAGAAAACTGGAAGTTCAGTTCAAAGGTACTGTAATGGTCCATAAGTGAGAGGATAAGCATCATTAAAACACACCACCAAGCAGCAGGAGAATGTTCCATGCTTGTACTAATAGGAGCAACAAGGGGCTAGGGGAATGGCTCAGTGATGAGAGCGCTTGCCATACAAGCATGATCACTAGTAGAAAGCTGGGCATAGCCATGCATGCCTGTAATCTGTCCTGTGGTGCCTGTGGTGGGCAGAGACCAAAGGTAGCTGGGGCTCAAGGTCAGCCACTCTGACTCAGGGGTTGGGGGAAAACAGCTCCAAGTCAAATTCCTTCTCAAAGAACCAGGTGGAAGAGAGTCGAGACTACACCCAATGTTCTCCTCTAGCCTCTGCACATGTGTATACAGGACAAGCATGTGTATACACCATATGTACACAAATCACACACACCATATATATTACACATGCCAAAAAGAAAAAAAAAAAAAACAAAACAGAAGCAGAAACAGAAGCAGTAAGACTATTTATTTATTTTGGTTACAAGGTAGGGTCTCGCTCTAGCCCAGGCTGACCTGGAATTCACTATGTAGTCTCAGGGAGGCCTTGACTCACCTGGGATTAAAGGCGTGCACCACCATGCCCGACTCTGCAATAGGACTTTATGAAGGATGGACTATTTAGTATGAAAGAAAGGAATTAGGATGACCAAGATTTTTGTTTTGAATGACTGGAAGGACAGGTCCTCAAATGAGATGAGAAAGACCTGCTGGACCAGTGATTCTTTTTCTTTGAAGGGAGAGAGAACATAGGCTAAAAGTTAAGTTTGGGGAGTAAGTTTAAGATGTACACTCTATAATTTCAGAAAGCAGTCCTAAACTAGAGATAAAAATCTCAGTATTGGCAAATGAGAACATTTAAAGCCAGGAAGCTAAGTGGATCACCTTGGAGAGGGTAAAATGGTAGATTTCAGAATTACTCAGGCTTATGTAACTCACCTCAACAGAGTTGCCACCTCTCAACCTCAACTTGTTGATTGTTAAAACATTTGCAGGGTAGGAAATCAGAACATATCTTTCATTTGGGGACAATAATTAAAAATTTTAAAAAGGTCAGCATCAGCATTACTCCTACTCAATAGTCTGGCTATTTCCTTTGTTTTGTTTAAGCCATTTTCCCCTTAGTTCCTGTAAGATGTATTATGTGTACAAGACATTACCAGAAGATGTCAACACAGCACAGTGCCAAGAACAACATGTGCACTGAAAAAGGAGATGGCCTGGCACTGTTTAACAACTTTTACTGTCTCACAAAGAAATTTAACAGAAGAGAGATAAATGGGAATAGCAATTTCTATACAAGTACTAAAGAAGACATTTGAACCAAGTAAGGTTGGAGCTTAGCAAAAGTACTTAAAGGAAAGTGGATAGCATGGAAGGCTGCTGTTGCAAAATAAGTGGTCTTGCTGGGCGTGGTGGCACATGCCTTTAATCCCAACACTTGGGAGGCAGAGGTAGGAGGATCGCCATGAGTTCGAGGCCACCCTGAGATAATATAGTGACTTCCAGATCAGCCTGAGCTAGAGTGAGACCCTACCTCAAAAAAACACATAATAAATAAGTGGTCTTTTTAAAATAGACAGAATTTGTTGGGCGTGGTGGTGCACATTTTTAATCCCAGCACTCGGGAGGCAGAGGTAGGAGGATCGCCGAGATCACGACACGAGGCCATCTTGAGACTACATAGTGAATTCCAGGTCAACCTGGGTCAGAGTGAGACCCTACCTCAAAAAAAATCAAAAACAAAAATTTAAATAAGGGCTGGAGAGATGGCTTAGCAGTTGGGCACTTGCCTGTGAAGGCTAGGGACCCTGGTTCAAGGCTCGATTTCCCAGGACCCACATTGGCCTGATGCACAAGGGGGCACAAGCGTCTGGAGTTCATTTGCAGTGGCTGGAGGCCCTGGTGCACCCATTCTCTATCTGCCTCTTTCTCTGTCGCTCTCAAATAAATAAAAATGAGTAAAATATTTAATAAAATAAAAGTATAATTTTAACCCCCCACAAAAGGAGTATAAAAAAAACTTTGTCAAAAAATGATTATTAGCTGGTCATGATGGAACATACTTTTAATCTCAGCACTTGGGAGGCAGAGGTAGGAGAATCACTGTGAGTTTTGAGGCCAGCCTGGGACTACAGAGTGAATTCCAGGTCAGCCTGGGCTAGAGTGAGACCTTAACTCGAAAAAACAAATAAACAAAAAAAGATCAACAAAGTATTATTAAATATCACATATATGCTCAACTGTGATTCCTACACTTTATATAGATAAAATCATGTACGAATACATGACACACAAGTACAAGCAAACTGCCTTAGGGAACAAAGGGGATGAAAAAGAAGCAAAGGAATAAAAAGGAGAAGAAGAAATATATTCAACATATAATACATATTTTTATGAAAATGTTCTACACACACACACACACACACACACACACACTACTGTATCAGTCTGATGATCTATCTCTTTTCGCTAGCCTATTGAAAAGCCACTCAAAAAAGAAAAGGGGCAATTATACCTACTCTCTTAAGTAAAGAAAAAATACCAAATGCTTTATTACTCTTCTACCCACATGCCTACATTTGGGAAGTTCAAGAGTTTAGTTATGAAATCACAGGGATTTGTTTAGGTGTGGTGCACCTGGATTAATCCTGTTGGCTCTCAGAGTTCTTTTCAATCTGAAGACTTTTATTTCCCCAGTTCAAGGAAGCTCTGCAGCTTCTTTGGTAAATTCTTTCTACTAATGTATGGGTTTTTCCTTCTTTCCTTTCCATTTATTTTTCGACCAACACAGACTATGTAGTTCATGCTGCGCTGTAACTCATGGTGATCCTCCTGCTTCAGTCTCCAGAGTGCTGGTTTACAGACGTACAGCAGCACACCTGTCTTCTGCTAGAATTTTTGGTAGGCAAAGCAATGTTTCTTGATTTCAATGTATTATTTCCCAACTCATTTGTTTGCATTTCTGTTTGCTATATACCAGTTTACCAACTTTATTCCTCAGGTCATCAATGCATCAATATGATCAATTTACCAACTTCAGCCCAATTTATTCTTCAGCAAGTCCACTGAATTTGTTGTATTTAATTTTTCAATTAATTAATTTATTTGACAGTGAGACAGAGGCACACAGAGAAAGACAGAATGGGCATGCCAGGCCTCCACCCACTGCACATGAACTCTGGACACATGTGCCCCTTGTGTATCTGGCTTATGTGGGTCCTGGGGAATCAAACCTGGATCCTTTGGCTTTGTAGGCAAGCACCTTAATGGCTAAGCCCTCTCTCAAGCCCTGTCTTTAACTGTTATTAAGCTCTTTTCTTATTCTCTACTTACACATTCCTCTACTGTTTTGTACTTGGAGTCTTCTTTTGACTCTTTCTAACAAGTTTTCTTTTGAGTGGCCATTTTCAGCATTCTTTGTCCAGGAAATCCTGTTTCTTTTGAAGTCATTTTGATTCCTGTCTTGACCCATCTCCTTTGTGCTATCTGTCTTCCTCGAGTGTCTGGTGACCGTTAGTTGTCTGTTCACGTTTACAGATTATCGTGTCAAGCTAGCATACTATGTGAAGTTCAGAGCAGAACAGAATCTCAGAAAGAAGAATGGAGTGTTGTAAGCACATTCAAGTCTTAAAGATATGAAGGCATTCCTAGTCAGAAGGCAAATGATTAATGTCCAATAAAGTATTTGATAACCAATGAAGGCAGTTATTTTTCAAGTGAATTTTTAAAATATTTTATTTATTTATTTATGAGACAGAAAGAGACAGATAGAAAGAGAGAATGGGCACTTCAGGGCCTCTAGCCACATGTGCCCCCTGTGCATATGGCTTATGTGGGTCCTGGGGAATCGAACCCAAGTCCTTAGGCTTCGCAGGCAAATGCCATAACCGCTAAGCCATTTTCCCAGTCCCCTCAAGTGAATTTTTTAAACAAGGGCTTAGCTTTGTAGAAAAATCAAGGAGATATTTTATAATTAGAAGCATATATTTTAGCAATACATCATTCTAAAAAGCTTTATATAAATAAAATAATAATGAAACTACATAGATAATAGATGAAATTCAGTATATAAAACAGAGGTCATAAAATGCAGCCAAATGACACAGATTTTGGTCCTCTTAAGGAAAAAAAAGAATGGTTTGGGGCTAAATGCGTTAACACCTCAGTGGTAGAATATTTGCCAGACATGCATAAGGCCCTAGGTTCTATCCCCAACACAGCAAATTCCAAAAAAATATTTTGAAACTTCCATATTTTAAAAAAGAAAAACTACACAACAGGGCTGGAGAGATGGCTTAACGATTAAGCACTTGCCTGTGAAGCCTAAGGACCCCAGTTCGAGGCTTGATTTCCCAGGACCCATGTAAGCCAGATGTGCAAGGGGGTGCACACATCTGGAGTTTGTTTGCAGTGGCTGGAAGCCCTGGGGTACCCTTTTTTCCTCTCTATCACTCTCAAATAAATAAATAAAAATAAGCAAAAAAAAAAATAGAAAAACTACACAACAATATGGACTTGGGGCTTTCCTTGAAACTAGAGGATCTGACAGGACTGAACAATGATTGATTAGAATTTCCCTGTTAATACACCCTACTTTAGTTCCTAGGGTCTCTGACATATGTTCTCCTCTTATTCTACTATTATCCCTTTTGCTGTTTTCCTCCTTTAAAAAAACATTTTATTAATTTATTAGAAGGAGAGACAGAAAGTGAATGGGTGCATCAGGGCCTCCAGCCACTGCAAATGAACTCCAGACATAGGTGCCATACCATGTGCATGTGGCTTATGTGAGTTATGAGGAACTGAACATGGGTTCTTAGGCTTTATAGGCAAGCACCTTAACTGCTAAGCCATCTCTCCAGCCTGGTCTCCTCCTCCTTTACAACTCTTTAAAAATGTCAAAGTTGGAGCTGGGCATGGTGGTATATGCATTTAATCCCACCACTCAGGAGACAGGAGAATAGTTGTGAGTTCCATATCAGTCTGGGCTACAGTGAGACCCTATCTTGAAAAGCAAACATTGTCCAAGTTGGGGCTAGAAAGTTGGCTCAATGGTTAAAGGCACTTGCATGCAAATGCCTGACAGCCTGAGTTCAATTTCCCAGTACTTATGTAAAGCATATGCATAAAGAGGTGTATGCATCTGGGGTTCATTTACAGCTGCAAGAGACCATGGCATACCTATCCTCACACACACTCTCTCTTTCTCTCTTAAATACATAAATAAATTCAAAAATAAATAAAATGTTAAAGTCTTCAGACTAGATAGATGGCTCAGTCAGCAAACTTTTTGCCTTGCAAGCATAAGGACATGAGTTGAACCCCCACAATTGAGTCTGTGTCAAAAGTCATCTAAACGTCTACATGCATCCCTTTGAATCCATGTTCTCAATCTTGGCTAGGGAAACTGCTTTTTACAAATGGCAATGAATGCGGATGAGACTCTGACAGGAAACGAAAGCCAGCTTCCTAGCACAAGATGAGTCATCTTTATCACTACTGCCAGGGCTCAGGAGAAAGTAGCAGTTACATGAGTGTCACTTTCACAGCTAGTCCGGGAACTTCCATCGAAAAGATATATGGCAGTACACATTGTTGAGACACAGAACTCATCAGAACAGAAAATTAGAGGCTGCCAAGAGCTCAACACTAAAGAAGATTTAAAAAAAATAAAAAAGCCCTCTAAGGTTAAGAGGGCATTGAAGAAGAGACAGAAAAACTGTAAGAACCATAGGGTGGGAAGGTGTGCCCTGAAGCATGCTCACCCCCACAAGGACTAATTTGTGTATTATGACCCCACAGTGATTATGGATAACCCCATTGAGGAGGGACCCCCCATGGACAGGGGATGGAGGCAAGGGAACAGAAGGGTGTGTGTGTGTGTGTGTCCCTATGGGAATATGACCAATTTGCAAGATATTCATAGTTTAAAGTTCTCAAAAGAAAAAAAAAGCTGGGCATGGTAGCATACACTTGTTATTTCAACACTGGAAAGGTAAAGGTAAAGTTAGATCCTTGGAGTTTGCTGGCCAGCCCAATGTAGCTGGTCTCCTCCTCCTTTACAACTCTATAAAAATGTCAAAGTTGGAGCTGGGCATGGTGGTATATGCATTTAATCCCAGCACTCAGGAGGTACGAAGATGGTTGTGAGTTCAAGGCCAGCTTGGGACTACAGAGTGAGTTCCAGGTCAGTCTGGGCTACAGTGAGACCCTATCTTGAAAAGCAAAAATTGTCTTAAGTTGGGGCTAGAAAGTTGGCTCAGTGAGCTTGGTGAGCTCCAGGCCAATGACAGAACCTGACTCACAAAACAAAGGATGGAGCTGGAGATGGAGGCACACGCCTTTAATCCCATCACTCAGGAGGCAGAGGTAGGAGGATTGCGGTGAGTTCAAAGCCACCCTGAGACTACACAGTAAATTCCAGTGAGCCTGGACTACAGCAAAACCCTACCTTGGAAAAAAAAAAAAAAGGATTGTGCCTAAGAGAATCAACACCTAAGGTTATCTTCCAGTCTCCACATGTATGCACACACACTCACACAAATGTGTATGCACAAAAAATAAGGTAAACCAGGCATGGTGGTGCACATCTTTAATCCCAGCACTTGGGAGGCAAAGATAAGAGAAATGTCATGAGTTCAAGACCACCCTGAGACTACCAAGTGAATTCCAGGTCAGCCTGGATTAGAGCAAGACCCTATCTTGAAAAACCAAAAAATAGAAATAAGAAATAAAATAAATAAATAAACCAACAACTTTTTTAGACTGTGTACCATAGTTTGGTGACAGCCTACCCTGTGACTTAGATCTTCCCTTCTATGAGCCTTCACCTCCACTGCAGTTTCTTCACAGTGTTCATATACTACCTGTATTTCTCCTGCCTTCACACCTACATGTTATATACCTACATTAATCTAAAACACAGATATCATTAGGTAAGCTTAGTTAAGAAAACTTCAGCTATTGATTAATGAATTAAGTCCAAATTTGACTTTGGTGTTTGGGTAGCAATTACTTTGCTTCCTTCCTGTCCTCTGACTCCCAAATTAAGCATTGACTATTGTCTCCAAGCAACTCCTTACCTGCTCTTTAATTCATTTAAGTATCCAATAAACTCACTGGTTCAGCAACACTGGTTTGGGTATAATCACACTTTGCTCTGTCATCTGGGCCCTTTCCATAGTGAACAGATGAGTATTTGTGTCTCTCCAGGCAAAGTTTCATACAACAGGCAAGGTTTCTACTATAGATCACGCTGAGCTGAACTAAGGATCCCAGGCTCATGGCAATCCCCCATTTCAGCCTCCCAAGTGCTGGGGTTATAGAAGTGAACCAACACACGAAGCTTCTGGGGTTCTTCAAAGGATGGATGCCGGGAAAAAGAAGCCAAGAACTGATTCCATGTATGTTGTGGAGCCATGTTTGATCTAATCCTTCCAAGGTTTGATAGTATTCTGCTGTTCAGACTTACCAAAATATAAGCTGTTCAGTAATGATTGTTTACTTAACCATCTCACAAAAGGGCTCTTTATGTGTCAGTTTCTTGTAGGCATTTGAGTTTGTGACCTCAACTTTGGAAATTAACTTGGTGATTTGTAATTACAGATGCTTCTTAGCTGACAATGGGGTTATGTCCCAAGATACTCATATTCAGCTGAAAATACTCAGTTCAGAATGAATTTAACACACCTAACCTACCAAATAGCACAGCTTACTTCTCCCAGCCTACCTGAAACATGATCAAAAGACTTAAATGAGCCTATAGTTGGGTAAAATCAAAAATCTTTTATAATGAAGTATAAATATCTCATGTAATTATTAAATTGTACTTAAAAGTGAAAAATAATGGCATGAATAGTTTCAAAGCATCATGAAGTCTAAAAATCATTACATCAAATTCATATAACTTGGTAACTGTCTACTTCTTGATAAATATGTATGTGTGTGTTTATGTGTGTGTGTATATATATATATATATATATATATATATATATATATATATATACACACACACATACATACATACATATACACACACACGTACAGCTTTGTAAGCCTTATTAATAGTTCCCTGAATTTATAACAATTTATGATTAACAAAACACAGTGCTAACCTTAATTCTCACTGTCTGTAAATGTGTTTATCATTCAAATATAATTTATAGTTAACTGAATCATACATGCTTAAACTCTGAATTTGGGGAGGGGCCATGTCAAACTATGACACACAGTTGAAGAACGATCTCTACCTTTAAAGACCTATAAAGGCAGCAAAGAGAAGGCAGGGGAGAGGAGGACAAAATATAAAAGAGAACTTGTGTGCACCGCAAAGCCTGGAATACTAACAGGCATTGATCATGATGGGAACTATGTCTCAAATGCATGTTCACTTAAGGGTGACTTCAGCAATGCAGGACTTTAATCATCAAATGGACATAGTGACTTGTTCTATGTTATCAGTGAGTCTTTCCCCAGGCACTCCTGTCACTGCCCAACAGACTCATGAACAAGGTGGCCAGGGTCCCAGCACTCGGGAGGCTGAAGAAGGAGTACTGAAAGTTGAGGTCAGCTTGGACAAGTGAGTGAGGCCCTGCTATCCACCCCACCCCACCCCCCAAGAAAAGTGGCCAGGGTGGCAGGAAGGGAACTTGGGCTCAGGAATCCAGCTTTCCTCTCCAAAGTATAAACAATGAAATTGGACCGCTACCACCATGGAAGGAACAGCATTTAGCTTCCACTACAACAGGCATGCAAAACCACCATCAGTGGCATTACAGATGCCATCATGGCATTACACATAGCATTGCTTCTGAACAAAACATTCATTTCATAGAAAATGAAGGACAGTGACAGGTCCATACTCAGTAGACCTCACTAGTCTTACATCTTGAAGCCCAAGCTTACTGATACAATAGGATGGCCTTTTCAAGATTCAATTCTAGATGAAACAGCAGTACCTCCCTGGAGCATGGCTCCTCAGGTGGCTACGTGCTTCTGATGAAACATTAAATCCATGGCACCCAGGATACACACCTCTAGAAATCCTAGGAAGAAAATGGAAGTGACACTATTCACTATTATCCCCCCCCCCCATGGATCTAGTAGAAAATTTTCTTCCTGCCCTCAAACTTTATGCTTAGCTAGTCTAGAGATACTAGTTCCAAATGGAGAAAGAATTCCTTCAGGAGACACAATAATAATCTGGACATCGAAACTACATGCCTCTGAACCAACAAGTCACCTGGGGTTTAATGAAGTGACTGATTTCAGTACCTTAAGGAATGTGGGCTGCTGTTCCACAATGGAGGTAAGAAAGGGTATGTCTGAATCACAGTAGATTCCTTAGGGATCTCTTAGTACTACTATTCCCTGTAAGCACTCAATGGAAAGCCGTGACACAGTCTAGACCCCACAATGAGAGGAGATGCTTGCAGAGAGTAAACAGAATACAGAATTGGTAATGAAAGAAGGGAGTTGTACACATCTGACACCATCTGGAAAATTACAAAGAACTGTAATTTCTATGAATATGACTATTATGAATATATGTATATCAGATATATTTGATTTCTTCTCTTTTTACCTTATTATGTAATATATCAACTCTGCATTATAGTATTTAGGTACTGTTAACTCTGTCTCAGTTCTACAGTTATGAGGGTAATCACTCACAGATTTTACATCCAGTTTGGGGAAAGATTATTACATTGTAGGGAAGTTGTATCATTTAGGTGGAAATACAATCCACAGTATATTTTCATTTTGAGATTAAGCTTTGTATTAGTTTGCTAGGGCTATCATAATAAAATACCACAAACAAGGTAGCTTAAACGACAGAACTTTTATTTCTTTACAGGTCTGGACTTGAAATTTGAGACCCCAGTGCTGGTGGGTTTGAGCACTTGAGGCTTCTCTTCTTGCCTCCCATTTTCTCCCTGGTCTTCCTTTGTAGACCTTCTTCTTGTACACACACCAGAAGTAGTTAATTAGGACTCATTCTGATCACCTCACTGTAACTTTACTTCTTAAAAACACAGTCTCTGTCTGGGCGAGGTGGCGCACGCCTTTAATCCCAGCTCTCAGGAGGCAGAGGTAGGATTGTCATGAGTTGGAGGCTACCCTGAGAACACATAGTGAATTCCAGGTCAGCCTGAAGGAAAGAAGGGAGGGATGGAGGGAGGGAGCGGAGGAGGGAGGAAGAAAGGAAGGAAAAGAAAGTCAGTCAAGTCCTCTAAGGAAGGAATTCTGCCTTCCGACTGCCTATGGATCAAGACTCCAATATCAACCTCATCCCAGGTTTCAGCCATCACCCCATCCTTCCATCTGGAATGCACGCACACACAATCGCATGCACGCTAACAGTTCTGGTTTTCTACAGAACTCTAAGACTATGTAGGTATATCCTCATATCTACTCAGGTACAGATTTCTTTACTCATCCTCACTGCCACTGTGCTTTCCTGAGTTATCACAGGCACTAAGATATATAGAATACATTACAAACATCTTTGCCTCTGAGATTCTGAGTGATTTTACATTTAGCCACAAATATCTGCACAGTATCTGAAGGTGCAATTGATAGAAACCAGGCCATCCTTCTTCTGACAGCAGTAAACATGGACTCTGATGAGGCTGTACAGTGATCACCAAGCACTTTCCTGCCAGCCACCCATTCAGAACTGCCAGCAGCAATAATCCACCACCAGTGACATGCAGGTGCAGCTCTCTACTTCCACACCTCTACATTTCCCAGTATGCTTACCAATATCTAATACCCATTATAAATTTTCCTTCTGCTTAAGTAAATTATCTACAGTGATTTGTTTTCCCTCAACCAACTTGACCTGATAATCTTTCCAAAATAAACAGATGGTATCAGGGCTGGGGAGGCAGTTCATTTGATAAAGCGCACACCACTCATGCCTGAGCACCCAAGTTAAGTTTCCTCAGAACCGACATAAACTCTGGAAGGCAGGGTGGGCTTCTGTAATCCCAGTATGTGGACGACAGGATGAGAAGTAGAGATAAAAGAATTTTCCCGAAGCTCACAGAGTGCAGCAAAGAACAGCAGCCGAGCAAAGTCACATAGCACAGTGAGATCCAGAAGAAGAACACCTGCCTCAAATGAGGTGGAAAGGCGAGGACCAGCCCAAAAGTTGTCTGCCGATGTGTGCACCTACTCTCTCTCTCACACACACAAACATATGCAAACAGCAACACACACCCAAAACTTAAATCAGCAAAAGACATTGTCTATTAGATAGTAACCAGTGCAAACGTAAAGAAAAATTAGGCAAGGACACAGCACACATAACAGAAGTAGAAGTAGAAGTAGAAGTTTAGGTAGGCTAATAGGCTTCATGGAGATGATTCCAGGCAAGATGTCCAGGCAGAGGAGGAAACAGTAAGTGGAGACTAGGAGGTAGGATTGCATGGTATGTTTAAAGAATAGCAAGTAGAGTACTGTTGCAAGTAGAATAAGGTAGAGACAAGTGTACAAGTCAATTGTGGTTGCAGACACCGGTAGGAAATTGCTGAAGAGGTGGAGGCAAGAGGATCAAAAGAATAGTGTGCAAGAACAGAAAGACAACTAAGTTCCAAATCACAGAGATCCTGGTAAACAGAAGGACTCTGACTTCAATTTGAAAGAGATAGGAGGCTACTGCTGAAATGAAAAGTCATGAATTAAGAATACGTGACTTATGTAGCCTCACACTGGCTGCAGGGTCACAACACATTACAAATTAGAGGAGTTATATGCATCAGAATAGATAAAGCAGATGTGATGAAGAGGGTCAAATTCTTTTTTATTTATTTGAGAGACAGAGAAACAGGCAGGCAGACAAAAGAGAGAGAGAGAGAGACAGACAGACAGACAGACAGACAGAAAGAAAGGAAGAAAGAAAGCGGAAAAGAAAGACTATGACCAAGCCAGGGCTTCCTGCCACTGCAAACAAACTCCAGATATACATCCCAATTCGTGCATCTGGCATAAGTACAGGGAAATTGAATCAGGGTAGTCAGGCTTTGTGGTGGTTTGAATCAGGTGTCCCATAAACTTAGGTGTTCTCAACACTAGTTCCCCAGCTGATGGCAACTGGAAATTAAATCCTCCTGGAGGTGGTGTATTGTTGAGGGCAGGCTTATGGTTGTTATAGCCAGTTTCACTTTGCCAATGGTTTGGCACACTGTCCTGTTTCTATAGTCCATCTGTTGTTGACCAGGAGGTGATGTCCACCCTCTGCTCATGCCATCATTTTCCCCTGGCATCATGGAGCTTCCCCTCAAGTCCATAAGCCAAAATAAACCTTTTTTCCCACAAGCTGCAACAGGCTTTTTGCAAGAAAGCTAATTTAACCTCTGAATTCTTTATATATTTTGGATTTAGCCAAAAGAATTTATTGATGAGTCACCTAAGATATAAGTGGAGGAAGGGAAAAGAAGGAAAAGGGAATAGGGAGGAGGGAGAAGGGGAGGAAGAGAAAGAGAAAAGGCAGAGGATCTTAGGAAGGGTTTTGCCCTGAACAGCTGGAAAATGAAGTTGCCACTAACAGGTACTCAGTATATTATGGGAAGGCTTGGAAGGAGAAGCAATGAAAACAGACATGTCTCCTACAGGCCACGTTCACTTGAAGTGTTTGTTAGGTATCTGAATGCCGATATCAAGGAAGCAAATAAATATGCAGATGTGAGGTCCAGGTACAGTCTGTACATACAATAGATGGAACTTTAAACCATAAAACTAGATGAGACTTCTTGTGGCTCTGGGAGGCACACGTCTGCAGTCCCAAGCACTCCAAAGGCTGATGTAGGAGGATCTCTGTGAGTTCGAGGCCACCCTGGGGCTATATAGTTCCATGGTAGCCTAACAAGAGAGACTCTGCCTCAAACCAGACAAAAAAAAAGGAGGGGTGGGAGGAAAAACATACAAAGTTTAAAAAATCACAATATGATTTAAAAGGAAGCAGGAAGAAAAAAATTAAGGATATTTTCCTTGAATTCCTGACTTTGTTTTTTTGATTATTTTTTTTCCATGATAGGGGCTCATTCTAGCCCAAGGTGGCTTCAACTGAAGATAATCCTCCTATCTCAAGACTCCTGAGAGCTTGGATTAAAGGCATGCACCACCATGCCCAATTAAATTCCTTACTTCTGATAAAAGGGAGTTGAGAAACATTACAAATAGAAAAAATCCTGGAGAGGATGGTTGGGAGCCTAACATCTTTGTACACTACTCTCACCATCTCTCAAAGGTGGACATCAAAAGGTGATAATAAATTAACAACTCTGGAGGAAATGAAGTATATTTTTGAGTTAAGACAGTAATTAAAAACACTTAATTGCAGTAGGATGCACAGAGTACACTTGAGGAAATCTCCTCTGACATTCATCTGCTCTTCAGAATATACTGTTTCAAACCAAACGAGCTCAGTAACATTTGTATAAGAGCACTGTATATCAGAATCCTGACTACTCACTGCTCAAAAGTGCCAAGCTAAAGCTAGGCCTATGTGTTAATTTCAATGTAATTAGTAGTTGGATTCAAAGTTTTACAAAAGACTATGCTCTCTCGTTTGTTATCAGTACTTTAAACACTGGAAAACTGGGGCCTCATTGTCTATACTTAGCCAAACAAAGTTCCTAGAGAAAGTAATTTCTACAAAAATTATTTTCTATTTTGGTCGTAAATTATCATTTCAGTCACAGAATTTTTTAAAAAGCATGTACTAAACCAGGCTAATGCTTTAAACACATGCTATTTAATCACAACAATCTTAAGAAGCCACAATGAATGATGATTGCCTGTGAAGGCAGCAAGCTGGATTTTGATTGGTGAGTATCACTGGACCCTATAAGATGCCCCAGACGTTGTGTTTTTTTAAACACACATTTACCGAAACAAAGATTTCTCAAAGCAAAAAAAACTGAGTACACCATATTTTTAATGAATAGCTTCTTATCTTCCTGTCACTTATTAAGATAACAATATCTTACAATAACCTAAATTTCAAAGACAACTTGACCAAAAAATAAAAACTGAAAAAATTGAAAGGTTTAGCTAATCTAATCTACTAGATCTACAGTATATTTGTTAGTTTGAAAATGTCCTCTACACATTCATGTTTGAACACTTGGTCCCGACCAGCTGTCACTATTTTGGCAGATTGTGAAACAACTGGGAGCTATAGCACTTGCTTGCAAAGCCAGCCAGCCCCGCTTCAATTCTCCAACCACCCATATAAAGCTGAATGGGTATTTACTTGCAGTAGCAACACACACATTTTTAGTAAACCTCTGTAATCTAAAGGATTTCTTGTAGTCTCGATTACCTCTCTTTTTGGTTGGGGAGGAGGAGGTAATTTTTTTATATTCATTTATTTGGCTTTAACCATAAACAAAATGAGTTTATTTTATGTCCCAATAGATATGTAATGTGCCAATAGAATAGAAAACTCATCATCACAAATGAATCACTACCAATTTTATAATTCTAAAACAAAATATGTACAGAAAATATACAGCTTAAAAAAGATAATTTCCTACTTGAAAAATAAATAAGTTTTGATTACAACAAAATTCTCTCATAGAAATTACAAGACATGCTGTTGAGTTAAATACAAAAGACAGTAATTATGAATGGTAGAATATAAAATGTTTTTCTAAAATCAAATTAACCTCATGAAAGCCTGTACTATATACTCACACATCCCCTCCAAAATCTCAAGAAATTCATTCCAAAGGAAATACATAGAGCTCCACACATTTTTAAGAATCAGGAAACTAGTATACCAGTCCAGTAACAATCATACCCCTGGCTGCAGTCTCTAATTCCAATTTCACTAAATGCAGGAGTAAGCCAAGTGTGGTACATTGTAAGAAGCAGGAAAAGCTGCCAAAGACTATTGTAAGGCCAACTTAGCAGCCAACTCAAAGGTGTTTCCATCAACCACAGAAGGGACAACATGTGTAAGAAAAAAACCAAAGAATTCTAAAGCTGGGCATGGTGGCACATACCTTTAATCCCATCACTTGGAGGAAGAGGTGGGTTGATTGCTGTGAGTTTGAGGCCACCCTGAGACTACACAGTGAATTCCAGGTCAGCCTGGACTAGAGCAAGACCCTACCTCAAAAAACAAAAAAAAAAAGTAACATAAATTTTATTGCACCTACAACTACAGAATACAAATTACTTTCAAATATACATATTTCCAAATTTGGCCACAGGCTAAACTAAAAAATCTCAAAATCAAGCTCTCAAAGGCAACGGCCTGCATTGTTCTAGTGGCCTCATGGGGGTCTAAAATGAAAAAAAGTAGAGAGGACAAACACCCTGAGATTGTTCTCTGCCCTACACACATTATACATATCCAGATATATATATATATATATATATACACACACACACACACACATACATACATATACATACACACACACGTACATACATGCATGCATGCATGCATACATACATACATACATACATACATTTAAAAACTACTGTTTACAAGACAGGTATGGTGGTGGCTGCCTTTAATCCCAGCACTTAGGAGGCTGAGGAAGGAACAGTATCAGGAGTCTGGGGTCAGCATGAGGCTATAGAGTGAATTCCCAGTCAGACTGGATAAAAGAAACACTGACTGAAAAAAAGAAAAAAAAAAGCTGGCATGGTGGTACAAGCTTTAAATTTTTTCTTTGCTCATTTTTATTTATTTATTTGATAGTAACAGGGGGAGGGGTGGGAGAGAGAGAGAGAATGGACGTGCCAGGGCCTCCAGCGCCTGCAAACAAACTCCAGACCCATGTGCCCCCTAGTGCATCTGGCTAACATGGGTCCTGAGGAATTGAGCCTGGAACCGGGGTCCTTAGGCTTCACAGGCAAATGCTTAACTGCTAAGCCATCTCTCCAGTGGTGCAGGCTTTTAATCCCAGCACTTGAGAGGCAGAGATAGGAGAATAGCCGTGAATTAAGGACATTTTTGTCTACAGAGATAAGGATTAGTGGCTAAGAGAAATGTATACCAACAAATCTTGTTAAACAAACTTTATCTTTCTAACCACTTTTCCACAACTAAAAGCCCTTGTCCAATCATCCTTGTCACACAGTTACCATTTGGCTACCCAATTATATGTGTTCAGTTCAAAATTTGAGGTCAACATTTTCTTATGAAGGGTCTTTGTATATGTGAATAAAATTCCCATACGTTTTTCCTTTTAATCTATGTCAGGTGAGTCCCAGGCACAGACCTACTGAAGCAAAAGAAATTTTGATTTCCCCTGCAGCAGAAAATTAAAACTAAAGTGTAAGAGTATAAACAACAAAAAGTACTAATAAACAATAAAAAATACAAGAAAAAAATCTTGAGATAAACACTAAGTAAAACTAAACAAAGAGGGGGGGAAAGGCAGAAATAACCACGATGGTTGATAAAAGGAATCATAGAAACAATTCCTTCAAATATTAAAAGGATTATGAGTTCTGTAACAATAAATTTTCAATACCAATAAATTCTATACTAATAAATAAAATGGAAATTTCAGTGAATCTACAACAAAGAATTCAATTGAAGCCGAACATGGTGCTGCACACCTTTAGTCCCAGTGAAAGGCCCAAGAATTCAGAAGCCCAGAAATACTACCACACTCCAAAGGGCGCTTAAGCGGGCCCCTGCATACCTCAAACTCCAGGCTTTACTCTCTGTTGGAAGCAAGTAGAATCCTTCTTCTCATTATATCAGAGCCCGCTCCTAATATAAAACTAGGTAAAAAGGGCATGAGATAGCCCTCAAGGATGGGAAATGAGTAATGAAGTGAACCACTTATTTGGTTTCTGTAAATAGCCTGCACCATAAGCCTTAATAGCCTGCACCATAAGCCTTAATAGCCCACACTATAAGCCTTAGTAGCCCGCACCATAAACTGTAGCAGCCTGCCTCAGACCACCAAGGTCATAGGAGACTGATACCACACTCTGCTACCCCCACCCAAAGACCTGCGCAAATGCTGACCACCAAGGTCATAGGAGACTGATGGTGCACGAGGGGCTTGAACAAATTAAGCTAATTGGCTTAGAAACTATGGGGTGGCACAAACTGACTGGCTCGCACCCCACGGGATCCTGATGTTAAAAAAATGATTGGTCTAATGTACAGGCTTTGTTAGAAATCCAATAAAAACTGTCCCGTTCCTGCATTCGGGGCTCTGCAGTCCTCTACCCCTGTGCGGTGTACGACTGTGGACCCCAGCGCACTTGGAATAAAATCCTCTTGCAGTTTGCATCAAGACCACTTCTCGTGAGTGATTTGGGGTGTCGCCATATCCGGGCAGAGCGTGGGGTCCCCACATTGGGGTTCCTACACCAGCACTTGGGAAGCCCAGGTAGAAGAATCACTGTTTGAAGCCAGCCTGGGACTACAGAGTGAATTTCAGGTCAATTTACAAAAACAGTCTCAAAAAAAAGCAGTGCTATTAAATACATAATTTTTAGCAAAATAATTACTACCTCACTAGTAAATTTTACCTAACATAAGAAAAAAAAATTAATGAAAACAGAAAACTTACACCAAAAGTTTCCTAAAAGAAAAAAATAAGAACTAGTACCCAAATACAGCCATGTGTCACACAATGATATTTTGGTCAGCATGTACCAAATGTATGACAGCTGTCCCTTAAGAATATAATGGAGAAAGAAAATTATGTGGACTTGAAAGGGTAACCGTAGTAATGTTACATACTGCACAACACATTCATTACTGGTGTGTTTGTGGTGATACGCATGCAAACAAATCTGCTTTGCTGCTAGTCACAAAAAACCAGCATATACAATTATGTATATTACATGACAATTGACAATGAGAAATGACTATTACTGCTTATGTATTCACACACACTGTATTTTAGGCTGATGTGTACTCCTATTTTTAAAAAGATAACATGTACTCAGAAGCAGTATACTATGATGCAGCTCATGAAGTTCACACTTATTGTGTCACTAGACTGCATCAAGAGATCATGTGGAGCCATTGACCTATACACTGTAGAATTTTGTGAGTACACTTTATGATGTTTGTACAATACACCCAATGATGGTCTTCTCTGACTGTATATACCCATCATTAAGCAATGCATGGTCATAGTTTTATAAGATCAGCATAAGCATAGTATGTAGATAGACAAAGAAAATATGACTTATGACATAGATGTCAAAATAATGAGCAGAGCCAGGTGTGGTGGCACATGCCTTTAATACTAGCACTCAGAAGGCAGAGATAGGAGGATTGCTGTGAGTTCAAGACCACCCTGAGACTACAGAGTGAATTCCAGGTCAGTCTGAGCTCAAGTGAGACCCTACCTTGGAAAAAAAAAAATCATGAACAGAATAGTCAATAACCAAATATAGTGATATTTACATAATAGACTACCATCATAATCCAGTTAGGGTTAGCCATTCAAAAACTATCTATCCATCAATGTAACCCAACATATTACAACAGAATGAAATAGAAGACATTGTAACAGATGCTGAAAAAGTATCTGATACAATCCATATGCAATCAAGACAAAAAGAACTACTTTTTCAGTATGAGTACTTCATGCTCCAACTAAATGACTTAAGAAGAGGATAACTTGGATCTTTCCACATTTATTATAGACTTCCTACTGCAGAACTGAAACAATGAGGTGAAAACATGAAAAGCAATATAAAAGAATTCAAGCTTAAAGACTGATAAAAATAAAAATGTCTTATTTCATATACTATGTAGCATGTTCATGAAGATAATTATAATTTTTAAATTTTAGACAGGGACTTAAAACATATTACAGTAATTATTCAATGTGGTGGTTTGATTCGGATGTCCCCCATAAACTTATGTGTTCTGAATGCTAGGTCCCCAGCTGGTGGCAATTTGGAAATTGATCCTCCTGGTGGGGATGTATTGTTGGGGGTGAGCATATGGGAGTTATAGCCACTTCCCGTTGCCAGTGTTTGGCACACACTCTCCTGCTGCTAGGAGGCCAGGAGGATGTCTACCTTCTGCTCATGTCATTGTTTTCTCTGCCACCATGGAGTTTCCCCTTGAGTCTGTAAGCCAAAATAAACCCTTTCCTCCTTCCACAAGGTACTCTTGGCCAGGTGTTGTTTTCTTTCTCTCTCTCTCTCTCTTTTTTTTTTAATTTATTTTTATCAGTTTTGGACATGCTTAGTATGTAAACAACACATGTCAGTATCATCCTTTCCCTCATCCCTGCCCCATTTCCGAAGGGGCCCTCCCTTTGTTGGGGATGCAGGTCATCCCTATGGGAATTGTGGGGGTGTTTTCTGCCAGCAACAAAAAGATGACTATAACACTTAACAAAGATGAATCTTATTACAAGAATGCTCCATAACTTAGCTTAACCATCTATGATAAATATTATTTAACACAAATATTGTTAATTTATTATTCAATCCTTTTAGTTTAAAGATGCTAACTAATTTATCTTAGACTTGAAAAGAAGGAGTCCTCTTATCTGTAGTTTCAATGTCCAAAGTTTCAACTCAGCCTACTTTAATCTAAAAATTAAACAGAAAAATTCTAGAAATTACCAATTTATAAAAGTTTTACATTATGTAGCTTTCCAAGTAACATGATGAGCTGTATTATCCAGAATATAAATCATTCACCTATCCAGTGTACACACACTATATCCTCTATTCACCCACTGGCCACTTAGCGATATCTCAGTTATCAGATCCACTGACATGATACTGAAGCACTTCTGTTCAAGTGACCCTTATTTATGTAACATAGAAAATGCTGTCTACATAGGATTTGGTACTATTGATGGTTTCAAACATCTGTTGGGTGTCAAACACATAAAAGGGACACTATATAATGTGTGTGTGTGTGTGTGTGTGTGTGTGTGTGTGTGTGTGTGTGTGTGTATAAAAACAGGCTACATTGGTAACATAGACCACAATGATAAATTGTACACATTTGTTGTCAAGAGTCTAAAAATTCAAAATGGCTTACAGAAAACATTAATTACAAACAATAACAACAAAATACAGATGCAGTTTCCACTCCTCTCTACCTACCGTATTCCCTCTGTATTAGTTAGTTTCTCAAGGCTGGCACAAAGTACCTGACAAAAATCAATTTAAAACAAGAAAGGTTTACTTCATTTTATAGGTTCAGATTACAGTTTGTCATAGCAGGGGATCTTGAGGCAGCTGATGAATGCTGTTGCCCAGCTGACTCTTTTTATATACTTCAGGACTACACACTATGGTGCCACCCACAGTTGAGATGGGTCATCCTACCTTAAATAACCTAGTCAAGATAATCCCTCACAAAACTTAAAGAGAGGTTACCTAATGCAAAGACTCCCTCACAGGTAATTCTAATTCCTGTCAAGATGACAATCAATATAAACCATAACATGTCCACCCCCTGTCAACTTGACACCCACACATATCAGTTATTTTCCTTCCACCTCTTATCGACAATAGACTTACAGTCATCTCATAATGCAAAATTCATTCAGTCCAATTTCAAAGGTCCTCACAGTCTTTACAGTTCCAACTCTGTTTAAAAGTGTAGTTGCAGTGTCTCTTCTGAGTCTCAGGCAAATTCTTATCTATGAGTTTCTATAACATGAAAAACTGAATTACATACTTCCAACATGCATTCGCACAAAGTAAACAATCCCAATAAAAAAGAAAAAATGGGAGTATCTGTAGCTTTCTTTGGCAGACATCCCAATGGTTCTGACATTTTCAATTTCCTGGGGTTTCCACTGCAACTGAGGGCTCATTTCACAGCTTCATGTAGCAGCCTCAGGGCCTTCTTCAGGGAACTCCATCCTGCCACACACTGCTTGGCCTCAATGGCTCTCTGGAAATATGGTGAAATGCCCTAGGACAAGCAATATAAACCATGACACTGTCTTATAAGAATATCTTGAAGACCAGACACAAGTTTGAGCAAAAGGCTAAAAAACAAAAACAGCTATTTTGAGAAGAAAAGCTTTAGTATAAACTTGCCTGTTGTAAATTATACTTTAAGTGCTTGCCTGTGAAGCCTAAGGACCCCAGTTCCAAGCTCAATTCCCTAGTACCCACGTAAGCCAGATGCACAAGGTGGCGCATGCATCTGGAGTTTGTTTGCAGTGGTTGGAGACCCTGGTCTACCCATTCTTTCTCTCTCTCTCTCTGTTATTCTCTAATTTTTAAAAAGCCGAAAATACATGCTAAAAACACAGTGGTTCAAAAAAAGGAACAATCAAGAGGAAATGCATACCAGTCTCCTCTAGGGCAAAGGAGTTTCCTCTTTGGTTCACTCAGAACGTGTCTAGTGTAGCTCTGACCACACTACATTTCTAAATATTAGCCTATCTGTCTGCCTCCCCCAGGAGATCAATAGCCCCATGACAGTTTACACAAACCCATCACCTGATATGTACCAAGCACTATCTAATTACCTACCTTCCAGAGAATCAAAGTGCACAAAACACATGTGATCTGTAATCTCAAGGGTGTTACATGAGTCACAGAAGCTTCTCATAGGAAGCTGCAGTGGTTTGAATGTAAAATGCCTCTACAGTCTCATGTGTTTGTGACTAAGATTCATACTTAATACCCAGTTCGTGGAGCATTTGTGGGGCAGAGCCTTGCTAGAGAAGATACCTCACTAGGTATAAGCCTTGGGATTTTATAGCCTAGCCCAGCTCCCAGTCATCTCATTTTTGCTACTTCCTTCCAGCTATCTGCTCTGCCATGCTTACCACCCCACCATGATGAAACTTTCCTTAAAAATGTAAGGTGAAATAAACCCTTTCCTCCCATAAACTGCTTCTGGTCAGGTGTTCTGTCCCAGCAATGAGAGGGCAACAGATACATAAGCTGATATTTAAGTTAGGATCAAAAGGATGAGTGGCACCAGGCATGGTGGCTCACGCCTTTAATCCCAGCACTCGGGAGGCACAGGTAGGAGGATCGCCTGAGTTCAAGGCCACCCTGAAACTACATAGTGAATTAATTCCAGGTCAGCCTGAGCCAGAGTGAGACCCTACCTCGGAAAAGAAAAAAGGATGACTGGCAGTTACCCAGACAAAGACAAAGCAGAGAATACAAATAAACAATAAAGCAAGAGGTCACTTCATCGTCTTCTATACTTCCAGTAGCAGTACATACAACCGAGCAGGTACATTTTTAATGTTCATTTGCTCTTTAGTAAGAAAGTTCTCAAAAGAATACTGTATTTTGAAGAAAAAGAAAGTGTAACATATTGATAGAATGAGCACAATATTTCCATCATTTTATGTGCCTGCCATTTTCTTCCTAAAAATCTCTCTCCCTCCTCCCACCCCTATATCTCTATTTTCTCTCTCCTGACTCTCTCTTTTTATTATTCTTCTCAAAGATAAGGTTTGATGTACACCAGGCTGGCGAACTCACAATGCAAACAACGGTGACCTTCAACAGATTCTTCTGCCTCCATCTCCCAGAGCCACCAAGCCTGCCCAAAATATTTCTTGAAATTAAGAATTCAAAAACAGAGTCCAAATATTTCTTAACTCAATCATCACTTAGTGAGTGTGAATAATAATACCCTTAACTGGTCATAACACACACGTTGGTTTTCCACAGTAGTCAAAACTTAATTCTTATTTGTATAAATATGTTGTCAGTACAAATGGTGTATAAACAAATATGAATACTGTTTCTCCAATAAGCAGCAGCATATGACAAAGTGGTGTGTGAGAGCTGGGCGTGGTGGCACATGACTTTAATTTCAACACTCAGGAGGCAGAGGTAGGAGTATCACCATGAGTTTGAGACTACGTAGTGAATTCTAGGTCAGCCTGGGCTAGAGGGAGATCCTACCTCAAGAAACAAAAAAGAAAAGTGGTATGTGATAAGGCAGTAGTGAAATCGGAATCCTTGCATTTTATAGGTGGAGATATAAAATGGTACAGCTTCTGTAGAAAAAAAATTCCTAAAAAATATTTAAAATATACTCATTAAAAGATGCAGCTTGAAAATTTTCCCAAAAGAAATGAGAGTCTCAAAGAGATATTTGTACACACACAGGTTTACAGCAGTGTTATTTACAATGACTAATTTGAGAGCAAATGAACAGATGAATTGGGTAAGTATGATAAGCATCCAGTAGAATGCTTCCTCCATCCTGTGGAGCCTGACTGAGGCCTCTTGGCCCCCACAATGAATACCGATAACCCCACCAAAAAAGACCGGGGAGAGGGGTCTATGTGTGCAACCTTTTCACTAAAAAGTCAATAAATTAAAATAAATAAGGAGCTTTGGGGCTGGGACGATGGCTCAGAAGTTATATGCACTTGTTTGCAAAGCCTGCCAGCCAGTTCAAATCCCCAGTACTCACATAAAGTCAGATGCACAAAGTGGCACATGCAGTTGGGAGTTTGTGTGTAGCAGTAAGAGGCCAAAGCATGCCCCTTCGCTCCCTCTCCTCCACCACACACACAAATAAATATTTTTTTAAAGCAAGGAGATTTTAGCCAGTCATGGTGGTGCATGTCTTTAATCCCAGCACTCGGGAGACAGAGGTAGGAAGATCACCATGAGTTCTAAGCCACCTTGAGAGTACATATTGAATTCCAGGTCAGCCTGACCTAGAGTGAGGCCCTACCTCCAAAACACAAAAGAAAATAAAAAGATTTTGACATAGGCTACAAAGATGGATAAACCCTGAGTACACATGATAAGCAAAATAAGCTGTCACAGAAAGATGATTCTCACTTCTGTAGTATCTTTAGGTTAAAATCATGAAGATATGGTTTAAAAAATGTGTAAACAAATGCAGATAGTGGAGCAGTTCACAATTTTGTGTGTCATCCATGCTAAACTCTGTATAGTTCCAATTTTAGTATATGTGCTACTGAAGTGAGGACTAAATCTTAAATCTATCAAGTAAATTGTTAACTTTTGTGCTTCTAAGAACTGATCATGAATTAAGTAGATCTATAACTCAGAGTTTTCAATGGGGGGAAAATATGCTTACATAAATCCCAATGATAATGACTGGGAAAAAGTGGTAGGCTTGAAATAAGTTCAATAAGTTCTAAACCAATAATATATTTTATTGAAATATAATAGGTTCCTATGTTGATTTTCAAGCAGGAAATTCTGTCATTTCTACTGTGTTAGTATGTAATATGTTGATATGTGCAGACATGTATATGTCTACAAGAATTAAATTTTGTACATTTCCCTGTAAGAAAAAAAGGGGGACCTAAGGAACTCTGGAGGATACAAGGGGGTTTACTGTTTTCTTCTTCCTTCTTCCTCTAAACCAAAGCTGACAAAGTAAAATCAGAGTTCATAGTAAATATGGCATTAGTCATAGTCAAAAGGGAGATGAGTTTATCAAGTGCTTATGTAGCATGTAGTAAGCCTTGGATTTGAGCCCCAGCACTGTATAAACCAGGTGTGGTGGTATATGGTACATGCTCAGGAGATGGAAGCAAGAGCATTGGTAGTTCAATGGTCATCCCTGGTAAGTTTGAGGCCATCTTAGAAGCACATGAGACCTTACCTCAAAAAAAAAAAACCAAAAAACACATAGGGGGTATGTTGAGGACTTTAAAACAACATGGATATTACAAAAAAGACAAGACCACCTAAGGCTCTGACTAAAATATTTATATCCTCCCTAAAATTCACATACTGAAACTCTACTCCTCAATGCAGTATCTGTAGATGTGGAGCTTCTAGAAACAGATGTGTCATCTACAAATGTGTTGGGCCACAATTTACAGCTATCCTGGGACTCACAGTCCATGGGCCTCATGTTGGACATGCCTGGTACAGAGTAAAGAGCTAGCTTGCCTCACCCTGTTTCTATCACATGAGGATACAGAAAGAGACCATTATTCTCTAGAACTGTAGAGTCTACTTAAGCTACTTTGCTACAACAGCTAAAACAGAACGATATTCCTCCATCCACTCACTTCCAAGAAAAAAAAAAATTAAGACAGTATACCTAAAAACTATTCTGTGTACTAGAGATATGGCTTAGTGGTTAAGACACTTACCTGCAATGCCAAAGGACCTAGGTTCAATTCCCCTGGACCCATGTAAAGCCAGAAGCACAAGGTGGTGCACACATCTGGAATTTGTTTGAAGTGGCTGAAGGCCCTGGCATGCCCACTCTCTCTATCTGCCTCTTTCTCTGTCTTTCCCTCTCAAATAAACAAATAAAAATAAAATATTTACAAAAAATTATATATTAAGAGAGCATTTAAACTATGCTGATTTTACTCTCTGTTAGAGAATCTGTTCTTTTTCAGAAGGTAGCAAGACTGGGGGAGATAAACTACCTCTCGCACTTCAGCCAAACCACAGCTGAAAGCACAGAGGAATTGGGGAGGTGAATAAGAGTGCTGCTTCCATGCTGAACCTGATAATCAGCACCAGGGTGCAGGAGACAGACCCTGAAGATACTCAACACCTACCAAAATAGAGATCCAGAGGCTCCTAAGAGCTCATCAGTGAAGCAGACTTAAAACTCACCCACCACAGCTCAGGGGGCAGAAAGATTGTAAAAGCCACAAGTTGAGACAACATGCCCAGAGGCATTACCTCCCCCTCAAAAAATAACTCACTGCTGCTCCCACAACACATAAATCACAACCCCATAGGGAACACCTGCAACCCCACTAAGGATGGTCCCCAGTGGAATAGGGCCAGGGATGAGGGAAAAGAGGGTACCAACACATGATGTAGCCGTACAAAATATGTTGATAATAATAATAATAAATTTTAAAAACAGTGTGGTCTCTGTTCAATTCCAAAACAAGCAATTATGAATGGCAGTTACTCAATGTAAAAGCAAAAGAATTCCTCTATACAGCAATATAGAAGAGAGACTATTATAATGTAACACTCAGGAAAACAAAATACAGTATTTTGGTACTATAGTGAATTACAACTGCCTAAAGTATACATGTACAACAAAGAACAGATGAGATAGAAAAAACAACAACTAAAAGTGCGTGACTCCTTTAGTGTTGGTAATGACTGTTCTGACAATAAATAAAACTGGAGAGAAGTTATACAAGCTGGGTGTAATAACACAAACCTCTATCCCAGCAGAAGACTGCCAAAATTTTAAGGCCATCCTGGGCTATGCAGCAAGATCCTATCTCAAAAGAAAAAAGGAAAAACAAACTGCCCTCTATATATTTATGTTTATGCCCATACATTATTGCTGTTCCCACTTTTGGCTCAAGCTTTTCTCTTTGCAGATGACAGTAACTACTGGGGAGTCTCAAAACTCAACAAAGGCTGAGAAGTGACAGCTGGACAGCTGAGTGCTTAGCACTAAGTAAGACATCTCCATCACACCCACCAAGGATCAGGGACCATTACAGAAGAGGTGGCAAAAAGCATGTAAGAGACAAAGGATGAGAGGAATGTTTTGCAACACTGTCCTCCAGACACAAAGTGACTGTTACATTCATGAACTCACAGAGGCTGTCATTCCCTTCACATGACCGGCATAATATTGGGCTCATCAACAGTTGTCATGGTTGATGGAGAGCCAAAAAAAGATGACATTAAAATAGAAGACGGGAGCTGGGCATGGTGACACATGCCTTTAATCCCAGCACTTGGGAGACAGAAGTAGGAGGATCACTATGAGTTTGAGGCCACCCTGAGACTCAAGAGTGAATTCCAGATCAGCCTGGTCTAGAGCAAGCCTCTACCTCAAAAACCCCCTCAAACTGGGCCAAAAACAATCCTTTTTTCACTAAGTTGCTTTTGTCAGGTATTTTGTCACAACTATATGACAATGAGAAAAGTAACTAATGCAGTTAGAAAACCTAATCATCCACCAGGCATGTTAATTTCCAGCACTTGGGAGGCTGAGGTAGGAGGATCATCATGATTTCCAGGCAGCCTGAGACTACACAGTGAATTCCAGGTCAGCCCAGGCTATAGTGAGAGCCTACCTTGAAAAACTATAAAGAAAGCCTAATCATCACTGAACAAGGCCACCATATAGTTATATTTAGTTTCTTACTGAAGAGTATCTGGCCTTATTTCCCAGCCATAGAGAATTACCATGATCTTTAATGCTAAAATTCTTTGAAAAAGCATTTTATCACCTGATTAATCTAAAACATGCAGAAAGCTAATCAAAGTAGTTGTTACTAAGCAACAATATTCTCTTTTCTTAGCTTCTATGCAGATCAGCAATGCTGACTAGACTTTCAATAATTCAATGGTCATAAAGAACTTCCTTCATCATCAACTCTGTTATAAAAACTAATCCAGGAGAGCAGTTGCTTGGGTTTCAGCAGACAGCTCTTTGGCAAATCCACAAGTATCTCAAAGAAATGAACAGTGAGAAAGAACAGAAATTCACAAAGACAAGAAACATCAAATGAAAGCAAGAAGGATATTGTACTATGCACGCATACAAACACAGAACAAATTTAAGGAGAAAATACAATTGAATTGTAATTTACTGGACACAAATAAATAAGTGACCATGAGATAACATGAAGACTGACAATATTATTCCTAAGCTTTTCTTTCCTGCATAAAATCTCTGTGCTGGACTACATCTGAATCACTGTATTAACTAATAGTAGGGAAAAAATGTGCTCATTAAATTGAAGTAATACTCTAATTTATGATATTCTCCCCCAAATTAAGCAAGGTAGTTTAAATAAAAATTTTATAAACAATAGTCCAGATGAAAAGTTTATAAAGAATTATCAGATTGAAAAATCTGGTAATTGAAAAATTACATTAAATTTACAGTCCTCTGTTTGATACTTGTTAACTAGCACCTCCCTTCATCATACAACACTAAATCTAAAGAAAATGGTATGTCTATGAAATATGGATGGAGCTGAACTGAGACACTCAACAATGCAAGAATAAAACCTCTATCCCAAAACAATACAGTGATATTCCAGAGTTCCCTAAATAAGCTAACAGATAAAACATAACTTACCTATATTCAACAGATAAGAAAAACAGATTTTTCTGAATTTTTTAAATATTTATTTATTTGACAGAGAAAGGGAGGAAGGGACAGAGGGAGGGAGGGAAGGAGGGAGGGAATGAGAATGGGCACACCAGGGCCTCCAGCCACTGCAAAGGAACTCCAGACACATGCGCCCCCTGTGCATTTGGCTAACATGGGTCCTGGAGAATCAAACCTGGCTCCTTTGGCTTTCCAGGCAAGTGCCTTAAGACCTAAGCCATCTCTTCAGCCTGATTTCTGGTAATCTTTATACTCTTATTTCATGAAACATCATCTGAGAAAAAGTATAAGCTTCAACAGAAACCTTTTAGACATAAAATGTATTAAAACAGACATATTTAAAGGTCAAATCTTCAAGACATCCTTTTCATCATCATGAATGGCATGCAATGCTCATGAGATTGCAAAATGTTAGTTAGGTTCACCTGGCCTGTACCACATGGATACATTTAAATGCTCATTAGCATTCTCATTATAGAGGCTGTAATTTCAATAGTAAATACAGAACCACTAAGTAGGAAACAAACAGGAAATATTCTCTTTCATTACAATGGTCCATTCCCCTACACAGTTACGCTTTTTTTTAAATCAGAAACTAAATAAAATTTCACTTTCTCTTAGTTTTTTAACCTTTAAAACTATCAGTTTATTACCAAGTTCACTGAGAGAGAAAAGAAAACCTTTAAGTTCAGCTTCAAGTCACTAAAACTGTTGGTCTCATGAATTATATTCCTATTTTTTTATCAGATAGAAAAGCTAGATGCAAATATCAAATTATTGTACTGAATGTTTCAAAGTATATATTTAAAGTATTTAATCATTAACCGAGAGACTCACTTTATTATTCATATATTATCCAACCTCCAGGATCAGATAATTCTGAGTTGGTGATATCAAGTTAAGTCCTTTAATATTCTTTTTCCTAGATTTCCAAGAAAGATGTTCTTCAGTTTTTTTCTTCTACTTCCCTGGTCAGTACTCCACAGGTCCGCCTCTCCCAGAGTCATGCAGTGCAGTTCTCCTGTGCCTCATCTAGCCCACTCACTGCCTGTCTAGCTCTATGCTCATACACTCAACTGCCCTCTCAGCAGTTCTACTCCGAGGCCTTCTCAAACACCATTCAACTTGCACAAAATGAAACTCTCATTTCTCTACAGCCCACTTTCTGGAGTCTCCTCACTTCTGCTACTGGTACCCTTTAGTCTAGTCTCTCACTACTTTTAGCAAAACCTAAAACATAAAGGGCAAATGGTCTTTCACATTTTACTTTTGTACCATCTGTCCTCTTCCAGAAATATACATCTTACAATGTCATTTCTACCTGTTACTTCATATTTATCCATTAAGTCTCTTCAGTATCTACCCCTGCATATCTCCATCCATTCTATACTCTAAGCCCTCTCTCTCTTACTTTGACGGCTCAAATCTTATGTCACTAAGGATGCCATAAGAACCTTCTCCAACTCTTCATTTACCTAATGCCTACTTGTTCTTTAAGACTTTGTTGAAGTATCCTTTCTTCTGGGAAAAGATGATACCTCCGTTTGAGATAAATGCTCCTGTACTATGTTAGGGTACTTAAAAAAAAAATACTTATTTGCAGGGGCATGGTGGCACACATCTTTAATCCTAGCACTTGGGAGGCAGAGGTAGTAGGATCATCGTGAGTTCAAGGCCACCCTGAGACTACATAATGAATTCCAGGTCAGCCTGGGCTACCTCGAAAAAAGCAACTGCCCCAAAACAAAACAACAACAACAACAAAAACTTACTTATGTGAGACAGAGAGAAAAAGAGGCAGACAGAGAGCAAGTATGAGTGCGCCAGGGCCTCCTGCTACTGTAAACTCCAGACACATGTGCCACCTTGTGTACCTGGCTCTATTTGGGTACTGGGAAATCAAACCTATGCTATCAGTTTGCAAGCACTTTAACCACTTAGCCATATCTCTGGCCCCTGGATACTTTTCTTAATCCTAAATTTTATCGCAATCTATAATCTGGACTTTTAGCTAGGTATGGTGGCTCACTGATGTAATTCCATGACATGGCAAACCAGCAACAGGATTACTGTCAGTTCAAGGACTTCCTGGGCTTTTAATTTTTTTTAATTTATTTATTTGAGAGAAAGACAGATGTAGACAGAAATAGAGTGAGTATGGGTGTACCAGGGACTTCTGCCACTGCAATTGAACTCCAGATACATGTAGCACTTTGTGCATCTGGCTTTATGTGAGTACTGGGGAATCAAACCCAGACCATTAAGCTTTGCAAGCAAGTGCCTTTAACCACTGAGCCATCTTTCCAGCCCTCTTCTTTTTCTGATTTGCTTCCTCCTTTGTATTTTTAGCATAAGCCCTTCATTAGACTTTTAGTTACAACCGTATAGTTTCCATAAATAATAAAGCTAGCTTGCTCTTACATATTTTGAAATTTATGTAACACGTGGCACAAAGTAGGCACTGGATTAAAAAAAAAAGAGTTCATTAAATGAATAAAGAAATAAAAGGAAGCCGTTGTGGTGGCACATGCCTTTAATCCCAGCATTTGGGAGGCAGAGGTAGGAGGATAGCCATGAGTTTGAGGCTACCCCGACACTACATAGTGAATTCCAGGTTAGCCTGGGTATATGTAAGACCCTACCGAGAGGAAAAAAAAAGAAAGAAAAGAGGGCTGGAGAGATAGATGGTTTAGCAGTTAAGACGTTTGCCTGCAAAGCCAAAGAATCCCGGTTCTATTCTCCATGACCCACTTAAGGCAGATGAACAAGGGGCTGTTTCTCTTTTTGCCTCCTTTCCTCTCTCAAATAAATAAATAATTCATAATTTTTAAAAAAAGAAGGAAGGAAGAAAAGAGAAGGGGAGAAAAGAAGGAAAGGGGAGGGGGAGAGGGGAAGGGAATGGGAGGGGAAGGGAATGGGAGGGGAAGGGAATGGGAGGGGAAGGGAATGGGAGGGGAAGGGAATGGGAGGGGAAGGGAGGGGAGAGGAGGGAAGAGGAAAGAGGAGAGGAGAGAGAGAGGAGAGGAGAGAGGAGAGGAGAGAGAGGAGAGGAGAGAGGAGAGGAGACTTGCTATAAAAATAAGTGGCTATGGGCTGGAGAGATGGCTTGGCAGCTAAGGTGCTTGCCCACAAAGCCTCAGAACCTGGGTTCAGTTTCCCAATACCCATGTAAAGCCAGATGCTAAGGTGGCACATCGTCTGGAGTTCATTTGCAGTGGCTGAAGGCCCTGGTATACCCATTTTCCATCTGTCTCTGTCTCTAACTCAGTATCTCTCTCTCTCTCTCTCTCTCTCTCTCTCTCTCTCTCTCTCTCTCTCTCTCTCCCTCCCTCCCTCCCTCCCTCCCCCGCCCCTCTCTCTCTCTCAAATATTTTTTAAAAGTAAGTGGTTCAACCAGGTGTAGTGACGCAGACCTTTAATCCCAGCACTTAGGAGGCAGAGGTAGGAGGATCACCATGAGTTCAACGCCACCCTGAGACTACCAAGCAAATTCCAGGTTAGCCTGGACTAGATCGAGACCCTACCTCAAAAAAAAAAAAAAAGTAAGTGGCTAGATATTTGAATCATTTATTCAATAATACTAACAAAAGACAAGGAAAAGCCAACAGAATATAAAGCAAACTAGTCTTCATGGGCATTTAATAAAGGCCATATAAAAGTAGGTAAATCTATAAAAGCTAAAATATTTGGGTTCAGCCAAAAGACACTTAACATTGTTTGCAAGATTAGGGTCATATGCAGCTAGAAACTACAGCAGTTGTGGATTTTTGTTTTAACCTACCCAATTTACTTCCTTTAAATAGTATGAGCTTCCAGGTTCCTTTGAGTAAAACATCTCTCCTCTAATGTATACAATGTTGGAATGGCATCTTCTCCTAGCAAAAAGAAAAAAAAAAGCAAGCTAGGCATGGTGGTGCACACCTTTAATCCCAGCACTTGGGAGGCAGAGTTAAGAGGATAGCCGTAAATTCAAGGCAAACTAAGACTACATAGTAAATTCCAGGTCAGCCTGGACTAGAGTGAGACCCTACCTCAAAAAACAAACAAACAAAAATGCAAAAAATATCCAAGCTAGACTTCAGTCCTTATCCATTTCACTTTTTTATCTATTCTCACTTTCTAAGAAAACTGCAAGGTTTATGAATAGAATGATCCACTTGAAAAAAAAAAAAAAGGTCTTTGTTAATAGAGGTTCCACAGGGCCTTTTCTCTAAATCCTGAAGTTGCTCAAATATCTATTCATTCTATACTATTTTTCAGCTTTTTAGAGTATAAACTTATAAAGAACCCTATAGGACATGGTGGAGCACTCCTGTAATCCCAGCACATGAGTTTCAGAGGCAAGAGGATCACCATAGTTCAAGGCCATCCTAGTTTACATGGCAAGTTCCAGGGCTGCTAGTGCTACACAATGAGACCCTGTTTCAAAAACACTACCCTCAAAGAAATGTCTTCCAAGTATTTATGTCCATACCCATAGACTAATGCTGCCCTCAGCCTCAATCAGGTAAGCTTCTTTTGGCAGTGGAGTGGGTAGAGTTTAATGCAGAGATGCATATCTGGTCAAAATGCTAAGATCCCCACCCCTCCAAGGAGCTGGGGAAGGGGAATCGTGCTCCTGAGTGGTGGAGTCACTGGTAAATTGTCCATGCTTTCCAGTAAATAACCTCCCCAACCCATGCTCATGCAAGCAATGACAACTAAAGTCAGTCTTATTAAAGAAAAAAAGGGGGGGGGGGGAATTTAAGTAGGAGGGGACTAGTTGGGAATAAGGGCTTTAGCTGGAATGGGATGGAGACAAGAGAAGGTAATGGTGGATGAATATGATCAAAACATAGTATAGGGCTGGAGGTGTGTCTGAGCAGATAAGCACTTGCCTGTGAAGCCTATGGACGCCAGTTTGAGGCTCATTTCCCCAGGATCAACGTAAACCAGAGATGCACAAGGTGGGGCATACATCCGGAGTTCGTGTGCAGAGGCTAGAGGCCCTGGCACACCCATTCTCTCTGTCTGCCTCTTTCTGTCTGTTGCTCTCAAATAAATAAATAAATAAATAAAAACAACAACAAAAAAAAAAAAAACCTTAGTATATACACGTATTAAACTGTCAAAAAAAAAAATTAAAAGCCAGGCGTGGTAGCGCACGCCTTTAATCCCAGCACTCAGGAGGCAGAGGTAAGAGGATCACCATGAGTTGGAGGCCACCCTGAGACTACATGGTGAGTTCCAGGTCAGCCTGGGCTAGAATGAGACCCTACCTCAAAAAATCAAAAAAAAAAAAAAAAAAAAGAAACGAAAATTAAAATTAAAAAACTAAATGGATACAGATACTATTTCAGCCATTTCTGGCCAAAATAGACCATATCTAATAAGAAAACAAAATGAAAGTCAACTTCAAAGTATTTTTAATAAATTTAGAAAGTGAGCCCAATGTCAGATCTAGAATATAAAACACCATAGTATTATAGAAAAGAACTACAACAGCATAAAATACTTACATGTTTTCTAACTATATATTGTAATTCCCTTAAGAAAAAACTATCATCACCATGCAAAATCAGGTGTTGTTTTGTATTTTGAGACAAGCAAGGTCTCACACTGTTGCCCAAACTGGCATCAAACTCATTGCAATCCTCCTGCCTCACTCAGCCTCTGAAGTGCTAGGATTACAAGTGTAAGCCACCATATAAAGCAACTTTTTAAAGATCAAGCCATCAATAGGATCATAAGGAAAAAAACAATCTTTTTCTAATCAGCAATGTGATGGCTACCTCAGTTTTAGTTTGGACCTTATGATCCCAGGTACCTCGTCTGGAGTTCCTTTTTTATTTCTTAACTAATCTCAAATTAAGAATTTATAGTCAACTACAGAATTAATACTAAGATTCGAGGCATTTCCAAAATAAAAAGAGGAACCACATCTTCATTTGTCTGGCTAATCTTAAAACCGACCATGGTCCTTATGAGGTGAATACATGAGTAGACAGTAATAAGCGGTGATCAAACCTCCTAAGGCACTTGACAACATTCAACCTATATCAGGAACACGCAAAGGAGATGACAACACACTGCCTCAGAACAAGGGGGTAGGCCTCTGGTATTCAATAATCAAGACTGTTAACCTTACCTTTACCACATTTATATGTAAAATTCCAAGTTGTGTCCAGTGTAAAGCTAACTGTCACAAGAGAAGTAAAATTTCAGTAGGAAGAAAAAGTACATCAAGTTTCTAAGAAGCCTAGCAACATATTATTCATCAAACAAGTTAATTAAAATGTACATTCAACATCCATAACATGTCTATTCCGTAAAAGTAAAGAACAAGAACATAAAGTAAACAGAACATAAAGCCTCCATCTTCTCCTTTAATAAGGCACACAACTTAACTGAAGGATCAAAAATATACATGAAAAAATAGAAAAGCACATTATACCTGGGATGATAGCTCACACCTATAATTTTAGCACTTTGAAACCTAAGGCAGGCAGATTGTTGTGAATTCAAGAGTAGCTTGAACTACACAATGAGTCACAGACCAACCTGAGCTACAGAGTGAGACACTGACTCAAAAAAAAAAAAAATGCTGGAGAGATGGCTTAGCGGTTAAGGTGTTTGCCTGCGAATCCTAAGGATGTTTGATCTCCAGTTCCCACATAAGCCAGACACACAAAGGTGACACAAACACAAAGTCGCACATTTGCACTAGGTGGTGCAAGCTTCTGGAGTTTGATTGCTGTGACTAAGGACCTGACAAGCCAATTCTCTCTCTTCCTCTCTTTAAAAGTAAGTAAGTAAGTCAGGCTGGGCAGGATGGCATATACCTTTAAACCCAGCACTCACTCAGGAGGCAGAAGTAGGAGGATCACTGTGAGTTCCGAGGCCAGCCTGAGAACACATAAGAAATCCAGGTCAGCCTGGGCTAGAACAAGACCCAACCTTGAAAAAAACAAAATGACAAAAAAAAAAAAAAAAAAATGAAGCATTATGTGTACTATTTTTGATGTTTTTTTTTTTTTTGTATGTTTGTTTATTTTTCTAGGTAGGGTCTCACTCTAGCCCAGGCTGACCTGGAATTTACCATGGAGTCTCATGGTGGCCTCGAACTCACAGCAATCCTCCTACCTCTGCCTCCTGTGATGTTATTTTTTTACCCTAAAATCAAGTGGCTTGGGCTGGAGGAATGGCTTAGTGGTTAAGGCATTTGCCTGCAAAGCCAAAGGACCCAGGTTCGATTCCCCAGGACCCATGTTAGCCAGATGCACAAGGGGGCGCATGCCTCTGGAATTCGTTTGCAGTGGCTGGAGGCCCTGGCATGCCCATTCTCTCTCTCTCTCTCCCACGGTCAAATAAATACTTTTTAAAAAATCAAGTGGCTTAAGAAAAGGAAAGGAAGGGGCTAGAGAGTTGACTTAGCAGTTAAGACACCTGCCTGCAAAGCCAAAGGACCCAGGTTCAATTCCTCAGTACCCATATAAGCAAGATGTACAAGGTAGTATATGCATCTGGAGTTCATTTACAGCTGCTGAAGGTCCTGGTGTGCCCATTCTCTCTGTGTCTATGTCTGCCTCTTTCTCTCTCAAATAAATAAAAAAAAGATAATTAAGAAAAGGGGAGGGGAGGAGAGCATACAAATGCTATTTGATCATGAAGGGTGTTTATGCAGCCAGACACAGTGGTACACCTGGAACCTCAGCATGGGAGGTGGAGGCAAAGTGGACTGAGAGTTCTGGACCGACCTAGACTACATAAAGACTCTGTCTCAAAAAAGAACATGCAAAGTAATCAGAAACTAAATGAAATGCAATATGTATCCAACATTTTTCTTCAATTCAACAAGTTCCCATGACACACTGTAAGACTGGAAACTATCATTACAGGAATTCAAATGTTTATGCAAAAGACTGCTTCAAGCAAGTCTAGGTGGTTTCTATTAGAGACAGAAGAAAAAAAGGTCACATACAATTTGTCAAGTAACTGACAAGTTACCATTTCATTTCTTGTCACATTGATGGTCTTCCCACCTGGAGTCTGAACCCAAGGAAGGCCTTCCAGCATGCTAGGCAAGGGATCTACCCCAGATCTGACATGTACATTCTATGTTCCTGGTACATACTTGAGTTACTGAAGCCCCAATTTACCCATCTTCTTTAAAAATCAGCTAGTTAGAGCCGGAGGGATGGCTTAGCAATTAAGGTGTTTGCCTGCAAAGCCAAAGGACCCAGGTTCAATTCCCCAGGATCCATGTTAGCCAGCTACACAAGGAGGCACACACGTATGGAGTTTGCAGTGGCTGAAGGCCCTGGTACGCCCATTCATTAGTCCTCCCTCTCCCTCCCTCTCCCTCCCTCCCTCTCTCTCTCTCCCTGCCTCCCTCCCTCCTTCCTGGAACACCCTCCCTCTTTCTCTGTCAAATAAATAAATAAATGAAGTTTTTAAAGCAGCTAGTTATAGTTGGGTAACCTTTAACTGCTCACAGCCAGTGACAGCGCAGCTACAGAACAACACAACTGGCACCTGCGCCCGACCGAGCAGCTCCAGGTGCTTCGCCTCCTCAGGACAAACGGCATGGGCCCTGGGAAACAGCCTGCAAGAAGTCCACATGGGTAGCAACAGATCAGAATGCAGAAGCTAATAAAAACAGCCAGTAAAAATCAACAGCATGGGCTGGAGAGATGGCTTAGCGGTTAAGCGCTTGCCTGTGAAGCCTAAGGACCCCAGTTCAAAGCTCGGTTCCCCAGGTCCCACGTTAGCCAGATGCACAGGGGGGCGCACACATCTGGAGTTCGTTTGCAGAGGCTGGAAGCCCTGGCGCGCCCATTCTCTCTCTCTCCCTCTATCTGTCTTTCTTTCTGTGTCTGTCGCTCTCAAATAAATAAATGAAAAATTTAAAAAAAAATCAACAGCATACTGGAAAGTCAATGAGAACAAGACAGTATATGCAAAGATTATTCTCCCATTTTCAAAATATTACTGGGAGCTGAGCATGTGTCACATGCCAGTAACCCCAGCACTATGGAGGTAGAGACAGGAGGATTGGGAACTTAAGGCCATGTGGCTATATAAGAGCCTATCTAAAAAAAAAAAAAAAAAAAAAAAAAAAGACCTATATATTCATTTTCAAAAGCACTGGAAGGCTAGGGTGCAAGTCAGTGGCAGAATGCATGCTTAGCATACACAAGACCCTGAGTTCAATCTCCAGCACCATTTACACAATAACAACCCAATGGAGACTGGACAAATGGCTCAGCAGTTAAAGGCACATACTTGCAGAGCCTGAAAGCCTGGGTTCAATTCCCCAGTTCCCACATAAAGTCAGATGTATAAGTGCACATGTATCTGGAGTTCATTTCATTTGTGTGCCCATTCTCCTTTGAGACACTCTCTATGTCTCTGACTTACAAATAAATAAAAGTATTTTTAAAACAGAAGGGGTTTTTAAAGAACATTTTGTTTTATTTGAGAGAAAGGGGAGACAGGGAGGGAGGGGAGAATGGTGGGTAAACCAGGACCTCTTGCCGCTGCAAACTCCAAATGCATATGCCACATTGTACATCTGGCTCTACATGGATACTAAGGAATGGAACCCAGGCCAGCAAGCTATGCAACAAATGCCTTTAACGGCTGAACCATCTCTCCAACCCCTGTTTTTTTTAAAAGGCTAGCCACAGACTGCAAGGCAATATGCAGGACATACAAGACAAAGAACTATACTGTGTCAGGAGAACAGCGACTTGGAGAGGATTACATCAATATCAACATATAAAAAGGAGGTGATGTCAAAAAAGAAAAGAAAGGCTGGGTGTGGTGGCACATGCCTTTAATCCCGGCAATTGGGAGGCAGAGGTTGGAGGATGACCATCAAGTTCAAAGCCACCCTGAGACTACAGAGTGAATTCCAGGTCAGCCTGAGCTAGAGAGAGACCATACCTTGAAAAACCAAAAAGAAAAAGAAAGAAAGAAAGAAAAGAAAAGGAGGTGATGGCATCATGAAGACTGGAAACCTCAATGCAACAATTGAGCATGTGCAGAAAAAGCTGGCAAGAAGCAAATGGTGCTAAATGACCTATAGAGGCCCATGCAGCTCCTGGCTGCAAGCCTTTTAAGTATACATCTCTACCAGCTCACTAGCCCACTACTATTTTGAAGAGTGCCTTTCTCCTTAATAAGCTGTCTCTATTGTTACTATCTTCCCGTGTCCCTGGTACAAATTCTTTGCTAATGAGACCTAAAACCTGCAGCTTTGAAACATGGCCCCTAGGGACTCAGACCTGTACTACCCACACTGACTTCATCTAATACATTACTGTCACAAACAATGCGACTGTGCACGATGGCTCACGCCTGTAGTCCCAACACTCAGAATAATAAAGAAAGAGGATCTGCCGACTTTGAGGTCAGGCCAGCTTGAGTAACACCCCCCCCAAAAAAAAACAAAATCTAAGAGAATGCTTGAAGGAAGATAGTGAATTTCATCTGTAAAATGTAAAATTAGATGAAATAGTTAATCTTAACACTATGTGGATGCTGGTAAGCTACACCATAACTCAGTTTAGTTGAATCTGTGTCTACCCATGTTAAAGAAAAATAAGTAAATTACCTGGAGCAGATTATGAAATAGTTTTGGATGCAAGTTTTGAAAGGAGAAAGCAAAGCGGATGGAGTGAAAGGAGGGCACTGCAGGTGGGGAATGGTGATGTGCAGCACAGAGGCAGGAAGGAGCAGTCCTGTGGAGGAGACGGCAAAATTAGCCTGCCTGTGACAGCAAGTCCTTATATGGGAGGAAAAACAAAAGTCAGGGTAATCTTCCTACCTGACGCAAATATCCATTTCAAATTGACAATAGAATCCAGAACTGTAACTTCATCTAGCAGATGCGGTGGTGGAAGACGTACTCAACTGTTTGAAATAGGAAAAGAAGTAAGAGTCTTCCTGCTGAAAGAATGTGAATGTTTACGTTCACCAGCTTCAGTGTCTTTGAAGTCAGCCACAGTCCTTCCCCGAAGCAAAAATAATTATTAAAATATAATAATAGATTCAAGGCATATGGTCCTGCTGTGCAGCTGTCCCTGTGCATCTCAAGTTGAGAAACGCTTCAAATTTTTTACAATCTGAGCTCAGTTAGTAAAGAAATCATGATTTTAAAAAATGGGGGTGCAGGAAGGAGGGAGATGATGGTACCAGCACATGATGTGTCCATACTAAGCATATTCTTAATAAAAGTAATAATAGTAATTCTAATCAGATGAGAAGAGTACCAAAGCCCATGAACCAAAAAAAATTCCAGGGCTGGGAAGATGGTGCAGCAGTTAAAGGCATTTCCTTGCAAAGCCTGATGGTCTGGGTTCAACTCCCCAGTACCCACATAAACCCAGACACAAAAAGTGCCTGCATCTGGCGTTCATTTGCAGCAGCAAGAGGTCTCAGGGTGCCCATACACCCATAGACAGACACATGCAAATAAAGTTTTCTTTTTAATCTCTACCAATAACTACTTAGCTGTAAGAATAAGCTCAGCTAGGCAGGGTAGTGCACACTTGCAATTCCCAGCACCTGGAAGGTAGAGGGAGGAAGAACAGGAGCCCAAGGTCAACATGGGTTACATGAGATCCTATCTCAAGATGGTAACAGAATGTTTCAACTATATTGCAAGAGAATTAATGTGACCAAAGAAAGAACTCTTGGACATCCTTTTTTTTTTTTTTTTTTCTCTTAGGATAGGATCTTACTCTGTAACCAGGTTGGCCTGGAACTCAGGACGTAGTCCAGGACGGCCTTGAAATGCCAGTTATCATTCTGCCTCAGCTTCCTGAGTGTTGGGATTACAAGCATGATCCACTATGTCCACTCTGACATTTCTAATTTTTAAATGGTTTTATGTTTATGCATTTAAAAATGTTTAATGATCATATCTCAGCGTTTGGGCTATGACCAAATGTAAAAGACTTTAATAAAAGAACCAGAGGCTACCATTCTCATAGCACTCAAATAGACCTTCATTAAGATTTGTGTACAGATACAAGATAATTCCTTCCTGCACTTTATATATAAAAAAATGTTCTTTTTCATTCGTTGCATGGTCTCAGTCATCTGTGGCTGCTAACCTGAATCTGCCTGAGATGCTGACATACCTAATAGGCACCTCGAGGGCGGACAATGGGGGGGGGGGGAGCAGGAGAGGAGGGTAAAGAAGGGACACAAAACTGGACCCAAATGGAAATGGCACCATAAAATCCTATAACCTGACAGACTAAAAGATTGAATCTTCATCAGGTACTTAGAGGGAACACCTGAATCAAAGGGCCCTGGAGAGGGTATGGTGAAGACTAACCTTAATCTTCTGGGTTTTTTTTGTCTGTCTGTCTGTCTGTGTGTCTCTCTCTCTCTCTCTCTCTCTCTCTCTCTCTCTCTCTCTCTCTCTCAACTTTCTTTCTCTTTTATATTACCTTAGCTTTTTCTTCCTTCTTTTCCCTTGGTGCTGGCCTGTAGCTCCCAGTACCAGGACGCAGTTCACATCCACAATAAGCTGTTGACCAGAGAGACCTCCAAGGTTTCCCAAAAGAAGACAGATTTCTGTCAGAATACTTGATGATCCACCAAAGGTTAATGGCAAGACCCTACTGCCAAAGACACCAACCACATGCTGTTGGTACAGAACATGGAGTGACCTGGCTAGAATGTGGAAGAGAGTTAGTCCCCAGACAGTTTGTCTAGTGCCAGAAGGTGCTACATGAGCAACTGGGGGAAAATGACCAACATCTGTCCAGGCAGCCCATGGTCTCAGCTACTCTGCAGCAAATAACCTGACGTGATGCTCACCCAAGTGCACACAGCCATGGTGGGTAACCAACTGCTCCTGAATTGGCTAATCGATCTGCTCAGTAGAACAGAACCCCTAGCTAGCACTGGGAAACAAGTCAGAATCATATCCAAAAAACAAGTCTGCTCTCCAATTTCAAGCTCCCACCAATTGTGGACTACAAGAGGGCCTACGCCTATGAAATTCTCTCTAAAATAATAATGGTTATCCCATTTATCTGGTGCTGACTTCACTCTCCACTGGAGAATCTGCTTCTCTTTTTCAGATGGATGCAAAACCTGAGGAGAGAATCAGCCCATCGCACCTCACCAGGGCTCCATCTGAAACCTTAGATAGAGTAATTGGGAAATGAGCAAGAATGCTGCTTTCTTGGTGAACTGGTAACAGCATAAGGGTTAACACTCAACTCCTACCAAACCAGATATCCAGAGACACAGAGGCTCCTAAGACCTCATCACTGAAGTAGACCTAAAACAAACCCAACATGGCTCAGGGAAATTCACAGAAGATTCCCACATTCCTCAGCAAAGAGGGATCCTTCAGAGGAGGGAGGACAGGAAGGAGGGTAATGATGGTACCAACATGGCTGTTTACATGCTGAGTATGTACATAACTAATAAAAAGAAGAAAAAGTGGGGGGGGGAGAATTAACATGGGATTTTTTTTATAATCATGGAAAATGCTAATAAAAATTTAAAAAATAAAAATTTAAAAAAATAAAAATAAAAAGAAGAAAAAAAGTGCTCTTTTCAATGTCTTTTTCTAACAGGAAAGCCAAGCTAGCTAATAAAGACCTGAGCTAATTCAGTTCTCAGAATGAGAGCAATGTACATAACATGTGCAGTTAGCAAATGAAATGCATGATGAGGAATTCAGTACTACAACAGATCAAGACTCCTGACCTTTAACAAAGCATCAGCAATGGAGCTATGCTGAGAACAAGGATACACGTTCAATGAAATCTCCTTTGAATGATAGCTAACAAGGTGTCTTTGATCCATCTCCATCAGACTCATGCCCAGTTAGGGCAATGCAGAGCATGCAGAAAAGCCTGATTTTTCTTTCCTCCCACATTGCATGTACATCAGTGTGTCTCACAAAGTATTTATAAACAGGCTGGGAAGGTTGCTCAGTAGTTAAAGGCACCTGCTTGCAAACCTATCCTAAGTTCAACTCCCCAGAACCCATGTAGAGCCAGATATAAAATGGTGCACATGTCTGTAATCAAAATGCATTTACAGGAACTGGGAAGATGGGTAAACAGTTAAGGCACTTGCCTGCAACCTGGTTCAATTCCTCAGTAGCCATGTAAAGCCAGATGAACAAGGTAGTGCTATGTCTGGAGTTTGTTTGCAGTGCCTGGAGGACCTGGCATTCCCATTCTATCTGCGCCCCACTCTCTTCCCTTCCTCCTCATAAATAAAAATATTTTAAATGCATTTATGGGAAGTAGAGCCAGGAGAATCTGGAAGCTCATGGGCCAACTAGACTGGCACACAGGAAGCAGCAAAACCAGAACAAGGGAGACCCTGACTCAAGCAAAGTGTAAGGAGAAGACAAACACCTTGGTGTTGTCCTAAGATCTCCATACATACATCATGGCACATGAGTGTGTGTGCACAAACACACACAAACATATACACAATTACACACATCCACAAACACCACAAAAAATTTCAAACATACAAAAATTATTGGCATGTTATACACTTCCCAGAATCATAAATGATTTTTCCTTCAGATTTTTCATGATAGCATTTAAGCTATACTTTTTTAAGTAGTAACTATTCTAAGAAAAAAAACTATACACTGTTCTTTAAAATAAACGGTGGGAGAAAGGTTAATCAAAACTAAAAAGGTTACGAACAAAACGTGTGACAGTTAAAAATTAAGTATTAGGTAAGTAATGCCATTCATTTTTGATTTTGTTGTGGAAAATAGATTTGAAACTTTTAGCCACGCTGGCCTCCTAAAGTTTTATCTTTAAAATGATGACGGAGGGCTGAGAGATGGTTTAGGCACTTGCCTGCAAAGCCAAAGGACTGATTGGAAGGTAAGATGCCCTCCAAAGGCTCATGTGTTTAAACACTTGATCCCCAGCTGCTGAAGCTATTTGGGAAAGTTTTGAGGAGGAAAATATCGAGCCCCACTTCTGTTCATCTGTTGCAGTGTGGTGAGCCAGCTCCTACCACCATGCCTTCCCTACCACAATGGAGACTGTTCTTGAAACTGTAAGCCAAAATAAACTCCTTAAGTTACTTCTGTCTAGGTGTTTTGTCACAGCAATGAGAAAGTAACTAATACAACCAGTCATCCTTTTTAAAGGCTTTATTGCTATAAACAAACAATGTACTTAAAGGGAGGAATTTTGCATGGAACATCTGCATAACTCAGATAACTCTGAGGATATGATCTAAAACTTAAAGAACTAATAAAATATCTTAAATGAAACCCTAACTGCTATTAAACAAATAGAGGGAAAAGTATTATGAACTTCTTATTCAAGGCAGAAAGTATATTTTGAACTACTCTCCTTGCCACTCAACAGCTAAGTGTTACAAAGAAAGGGTAAATGTAAATATCAACTTGTATAAAGTAACTTCAAGTTAAAACATTCCCTGAACAAGATGTCATTGTAGTAATTAGTTTTCTCAATTATTTTCCTTCGCATTTATTTATCTCTTAATTAAATCATGTTTTGAAAAAAATGAGTGAATTAAAATCAGGAAAATGGGGTTGGAGAAGTGGCTTAGCAGTTAAGACACTTGCCTACAAACCGAAAGGACCCAGGTTCAATTCCTCAAGACCCACATAAGCCAGATGCACAAAGTAGCACATGTGTCTGGAGTTCATTTGCAGTAGATAAAGGCCCTAGTGTGCTCATTCATCTCCTTCCTCTCTCTCTCTCTCTCTCTCTCTCTCTCTTTTTCTCCATCCCTTCCTCCCTCCTTCCCTCCCTCCCTTGCTCCCTCTGTCATTCAAATAAATAAATATAAATATAAAAAAATAAAATTAGGAAAATGAAAAGTAGTAACATATTAGTATATTAGTGGACAAAGAACACTATAGACAATTCAAGATAAAAATTAAAAATACAGAATCAAGAGAGCTTTAAAGAAGCTTCTTTTAAACCTTTCTACACCACTGTAATCTTACAAGCATTAGATGTGTGCACGGAGTACACTATACATGATGAGTCATCTTTGTACGTCGTCGTAATCTTACAAGCAGCACGTGTGCACTGAGCACACTAGTACAAGGTGAATCATTTTGTGTATGTTGTCGTAATCTTAGAAGCAGCACAGGTGTGCACTGAGCACACTAGCACATGGTGAATCATTTTTTGTATGTTGTCGTAATCTTAGAAGCAGCACAGGTGTGCACTGAGCACACTAGCACATGGTGAATCATTTTTTGTATGTTGTAATCTTAGAAGCAGCACAGGTGTGCACTGAGCACACTAGCACATGGTGAATCATTTTTTGTATGTTGTCGTAATCTTAGAAGCAGCGCAGGTGTGCACTAAGCACACTAGTACATGGTGAATCATTTTTTGTATGTTGTCGTAATCTTAGAAGCAGCGCAGGTGTGCACTGAGCACACTAGCACATGGTGAATCATTTTTTGTATGTTGTAATCTTAGAAGCAGCGCAGGTGTGCACTGAGCACACTAGTACATGGTGAATCATTTTTTGTATGTTGTAATCTTAGAAGCAGCGCAGGTGTGCACTGAGCACACTAGTACATGGTGAATCATTTTTTGTATGTTGTAATCTTAGAAGCAGCGCAGGTGTGCACTGAGCACACTAGTACAAGGTGAATCATTTTTTGTATGTTGTAATCTTAGAAGCAGCGCAGGTGTGCACTGAGCACACTAGTACAAGGTGAATCATTTTTTGTATGTTGTAATCTTAGAAGCAGCGCAGGTGTGCACTGAGCACACTAGCACATGGTGAATCATTTTTTGTATGTTGTCGTAATCTTAGAAGCAGCACAGGTGTGCACTGAGCACACTAGCACATGGTGAGTCATATTTTTGACTCCCTGATCATCTTGATTCTGACATGCATTCTTCGTCCTATCCCTCTTCTCCACTTTTAACTTGGCAGTTCATTTAAATATTCACAGCTGGACTGAGATAATCACTTTCCACATATAATTCAACAAAATGTCTGCCCTTTGAAACCCTATCAGTCCTAAATAGCATTTTAGAGCTATTAGAAAACATCATAACACCCCCTCCTCAATATCCATCAGTTTCACAGACAGATACCAAACAGAACAATTAAATCATCTGTCCACGATCACAGAGCAAGTACAGACTCCAGGTCTCCCAAGTCTCAATCTAATGTTCTGAGAAAAAGACAAAAATCAATAGAAGAATTATTACAAATTAGAGCTGATTGATAGGAAACTGCAAAACTAATATTATGATCCTAGTCCTACTTCTCAAAAAGCATATACAGTCTGGTGGCCAAAAAAATGAACTTTTACAGCCAGCAAATGTTACACTAAGCACATGTAGGTGTAATAATGATTTACTTTTCTTTTTGAAAATTAGGAACAAAACTAATTTCTTACATCTTGCACCCAGAAGAGAAAATATCCCCAAATGACTCATAGTGTTCTCTTTAGTCTTTTTCCCTCCTTCCCTACAATGTCACCCTTCTAATTTCTGTTTCTTACACACACACATATACATACATGCACGCATGCAAACACACCACACACACAAATTTTAAACAAAACTAAAACAAAGCAAAATAAAAATAAAGCTTTTAACATAGTTACAAGCCTCAAAGAGCCCATTTCCTAGCCCCTAGTACAGTTACCCCTCTTTTCTTTATACACATTTTTTCCCAGTCATAGCAAACTCTAAGTTCCTAGGAAAGGCCAGTTGTTTGCTGTTCCAAGATCTTTAAAAGAAGATGTACTTCCAGAAATATTTTTTCCACTCTCAACTCAAGTCACCATCTTCAGTTCCCCTCCCTGTCTAGGTCAGAAAACTACTGTATCACCCTTCCTCTTAAGGCTTTCCATCATGCTGACTACATAAAGTGATTTCTGCAATCAGTTCAGTGACCTTGAACGCACAGTGATCTTCCTACCTCTGCCTCCCAAGTGCTGGGATTAAAGGTGTGCGCCACCACACCGGGCCCTCATTTTTATTATTCAATTCTTCCAAATGAGGAATGCCTATTACCTGGTTTCCCAGTGGGGAGTGGAGAGCAGAGATTTCTGGAATCATAGAAAATAGAAGGTTGGTTTCAGAGAGAGATTTGTCTTAAGAAAACACAGATGAACAAGAGGAGGACACCCAATGCTCTCCTCTGGTCACCTTGTATTCACATAGGGTGCACACCTGCACACACATGCATAAACTACAAAGCCCACACCACACATATTACACATGCACCAAAACAGATAATATGGAAATTTCACATCATAAATTCCTCTGCATCAAGATATTTGTATTATTCAAAGTGGCCTTGATCTTCCTGACCTCACAGTAGCTGACACTACCTATACAAACCTGCATAACAGGAGGGAGAAATGAAGATGTCAAAATAGAAGAGATTCAGTGGAGTGGAGACTTGGGAAGGGGAAAAGGGAGGTGGTAGGCGTGAATTATGAGTATGGTATATTGTATTTATAAAAGTTGTCAATAAAAAGTTTTTAAAAAGAATGAGGGAGGGCTGGAGATATGGTTCAGCATTTAAGAACACTTGCTTGCAAAATGTGCTTATCTGGGTTCAATCCCCAGTACCCTCATAAAGCCAGATGCACAAAGCACAGCATGCACCCAGAGTTTGGCTGCAGTGGTGGGAGACCCTGGTGCACCCATTTCTCTCCCTTCCTCTCTCCCTCCCTCTCTTTCTGTCTCTGTGCAAATAAACAATATTTTTAAAAGAAGTAAAAGATATTTGTGTTATTATCTGCAGAGTATACCAACAATTTTCAAAGGCTATGCCATTATGTATACTGCAACTTAAGATAATTCAAGGGATTTTTGTTTATTTTTTATGTTTATTTATTTGAGAGAGGGAGAGAAAGAGAGGCAGAGAGAGAGAGAACGAGCATGCCAGGGCCTCCAACTGCTGTAAATGAACTCTAAATGCATGCACCACCTTGTGCATCTGGCTTATGTGGGCCCTGGGGAATTGAACCTAGGTCCTTTGGCTTTGCAGGCAAGTGCCTTAACCACTAAAGCCATCTCCCCAGCCCTGTTTTTGTTTCTATTTTGAGGGAGGAGGGAGGACAGGGCCTCATGTATCCCAGGTTGGTATTGAACTGGCCATGTAGCCAAGGATGACCCTGAACTTCTGATCCACCTGCCTCTACCTCCAGAGTGCTGCATATAGAGGCATATGCCACCATGTCTAGTGTTTGTAGTCAATTTCTACTTTGGGCACAACTTAGACAGGTCTGATACCTTCTAGTTTTCCTAAGTGACAGATGTTATAAGGCAAAATCAAAGTAACTATAAACTACATACTACACAAAGGAACAAATTTTAAGAAAAACATTTGATGATCTAATATAGCAACTTGGCATGGGAAAGCAGTTATGGCATCACTTAAAGAACACAGAAACCAAAATAAATAAACAAATAAACAAGAACCCAGAATAAAACAAGCCAATGTTCAACCTCTCACTTGGCTCCTTAGCAGCTACATGATTATGTTCCTTAAACACAGAATCCATAAAAACAGGTATGATTCCACATGCAAAAAGTCAAAACTGCCATCTATTCAAAGCTAGCATAAGGGTTATATTGCATAATATATTACATGATTGTAAGTCTAGTCTCTATTATATTCCAGAAATCTTTTTAAAAAAATATTAATGACTATCTGTTCCAAACTCTCCATTTTACTAAGTCTCAGAAAGACTAAGTGTTTTGTCAGTTTCACAGATCTACTTAACAGGAAACAATACTTCTGGCAGGTTTCCCAATGCATCCTTTTACTAATTAGTCAGTGCTTTCCACTCACTGTCTCAGAGAACTTAGGTCTATTATAATACCATAAACCATATATCAGTAATTTAATCCTATTTGTTAGACACCTGTTGTAAGAGTTAAACATTTTAACTTATAACTAACATTCACCTTATTCCACATACATTTTTGCTATTTTCTTGAAAGGAAAATATGAACCTTAGTTTGCGTGAGATACTAGAAAAGTGTGCTTCTCATTTATTGAGTTTGGCAACTGCTTAAATAAACCAAAATTTACCTGATTTCCACACACAAAATTTCATGTCCTTACTTAAAATAAAGATTAAATCAGGATCAAAGGCTAAAAAGCAAGATCTAAAGTTAATTCAAGACACTTTTATGGAATTTTAGCACTGATAGTCAATTCCACAGCAATTTCTTCGCACTTGATGACGACTAAGACTTAAGCCAGGTGTGGTGGGGCACACACTTAATTCTAGCACATAGGAGGCCAAGGTAGGAGGATCATTATGAGTTCAAAGTCACCATGGGCTACAGAGTGAGTTCCAGGTCCACAGAGCAAGAAAGACACCCTGCCTCAAAAAGAACAGAAAGAAAGATACTAAATTAATGGGCATGAAAGAGAAACGAGTATCTGAATGTCTAATTCTGGCCTACAGCACTAGGTGTTAAATTCTAAGTATAAATTACTATGTCCAAAGTACTCATGTTTAATTTATAATGTAAGTAAACAAGATACTTAATTACACCCTGTGTGCCAATTCACAATACACACACACACACACACACACACACACACACATATATATATGAAAGCCAACCCAAGTTTTTTTTAATATTTTACTTATTTATTTGAGAGAGAGAGAGAAAGAAGGAACGGGCATGCCAGGGCATCTAGCCACCACAAACGAACTCCAAACACATGTATCCCCTTGTGCATCTGGCTTACATGGGTCCTGGGGAATCAAGCCTCAAACTGGGGTCCTTAGGCTTCACAGGCAAGTGCTTAAACCGCTAAGCCATTTCCCTAGTCCACCAACCAAAGTTTTAATACTTTGAAGAGTAACTATCAAAACAAACCAATGACAGAGATAATTCTTATATGAGAGCTTACTATGAAAATAAAATTCTCATCAACCTAAATGTGAGAGAATCCTTAATAAATGCTTTAGAACCAATATATCCTCTGAATTTAAAGTAGAAATCCACTATATATCATAATCAAAAATTCTTGGGAAAAAAAAATTTAAGAGCCACCATTTCCCTAGTAAGCCTTTAAAAGCAGTCCAAATATTATCTATGTAAAAACTGCACATTCTATTTTTAGTATTTTTATTCATTTACTTGAGAGACAGAAAGAGACAGGATGAGTATAAGTGCATCAGGGCCTCCTGCCACTGCCAATGAACTCTAGATGTGTGCATCACTTTGTGCCTCTGGCTTTACATGGGTACTGGTGAACTCAACTTAAGCTGTCAGGCTTTGCAACAAGCAAGCACCTCTAATGACTGAGCCATCTCTCCAACCCCAAGATTATAATTATTTGGTGGGGCGTTTACAGCAGGGTCTTGCTCTAGCCCTGGCTGACCAGGAATTCACTGTGTAGTCAGTCTCAGGCTGGCCTCAAACACACAGTGATCCTCCTACCACAACTCCCAGTGCTGGGATTAAAAGCATACACCACCAGGCCAGGCTAAAATATTAACTTTTTTTGGTTTTTTTTGAGGTAGGGTCTTGCTCTAAGTCAGGCTGACCTGGAATTCACTATGTAGTCTCAGGGTAGCTTCAAACTCACACCAATCCTCCTACCTCTGCCTCCCAAGTGCTGGGATTAAAGGTGTACACCACCATGCCCTGTTTAAGATTGTAATTTATAATTTTTGAAATATCAGTGATATGAAAAATTTATGTACTTAATGTATACAATTTCATATTTAAAGACTCCATTTAAAATTTCAGGAACAATGAGAAGGAATAAAAATACCAAAATTACAAACATGTAGAAGCAAAAAAGAATTCAGTCAGGGGATGGCTTAGCAGTTAAGGCGTTTGCCTGCAAAGCTGAAGACCCAGGTTCGATTCCCCAGGACCCACGTTAGCCATATGCACAAGGGGGTGCACACATCTGGAGTTTGTTTGCAGTGGCTGGAGGCCCTGGTATGAACGCGTGCGCGTGCGCGCATGCGCTCTCTCTCTCTCGTTCTCTTGCCCTTTCTCTGTCAAATAAATAAGTAAATAAATAAAATTGAAAAAATAAATTCAGGCAGTCAAGAAAGAAAGTAATCTGGACACAAGAGCATGTGCTTGCAATCCCACAGCTTGGGCGACTGAGGAAGGAGGATCTTAAACTTAACACTAACCTAGATTATGTGGTGAGTTCTAGTCGTGCATGGTCATTCAATCAGTAAAAAAGTAAGCCACGCATGCCTATAAACACAGCACCTGAGAGGCTGAGAAAGGATGAGAGTTCAAGGCCAGCCTCAGCTCCCACAGTGACTTAAAGCCAGAATGGGATATAAATGGCCACTCCAATAAAAACAAAAAACAGTGCTGAAAAGATAGCTTAGCAGTTAAGGTACTTGCCTGTGAAGCCTAAGGACCCAGGTTCGATTCCCTAGTACCTAAGTAAACCAGTGGCACAAGGTGGCTCATGCATCTAGAATCTAAAGTTCCATTTGCAGTGGCCAGAGGCCCTAGTGCACCCCATAAAAAAATAAAATATGAGGGCTGGAGAGATGGCTTAGCAGTTAAGCGCTTGCCTGTGAAGCCTCAGGACCCCAGTTCAAGGTTCGGTTCCCCAGGTCCCACGTTAGCCAGATGCACAAGGGGGCACATACGTCTGGAGTTCGTTTGCAGTGGCTGGAAGCCCTGGCACGCCCATTCTCTCTCTCTCCCTCTGTCTTTCTCTCAATGTCTGTCGCTCTCAAATAAATAAATTTTAAAAAAATGAACAAAAAAAATAAAATATGAAATGTTTTCCATTAAAAAAATAAAATAAAAGGAAGCCAGGCGTGGCACTGCCCGCCTTTAATCCCAGCACTCAGGAGACAGGTAGAAAAATCATAGTGAGTTCAAGGCCACCTTGAGACTACATAGTGAATTCCAGGTCACCCTGGGCTAGAATGAGACCCTACCTTGAAATACCAAAAAATAAATAAATGAATAAAAAGACAAAATAAATATAAGAACAAAAGGCAGCTAGGAGGGGTATCACATGTCCTTGATCTCAGCTTGGAAGACAGAGGAAGAAAGATCTGAAGTCCAAAACTTAGATACATGGAAAGTGTGAGGCCAGCTTGAGCTACAGAACCTTTTTTTTTTTTTTTAAATAGCTGATGAGATGGTTCAGCAGTTGAAGGCACTTACTTGCAAAGCCTGCCCTCCTGGGTTCAATTCCCCAGTACCCATGTAAAGTGAGAGGCACAAGTAGCACATGCATCTGGAGTTCATTCACAGCCCCTGGGGCACCACTATCCCTCCCTCCCTCCCTCCCTCCCTCTCCCACCCACCCATCCACCTTCCCTCCCTCTCTCTCTCTCTCTCTCTCTCTCTCTCTCTCTTCCCTCCCCTCTCTTCCTCTGTTTCCCTCCCTCCACTTTCCTTCTTTTGTCTCATATAATAAAAAAAAATATCTCTTTAAATATGAAGGGACAGAGGGTAACAACATATATCTAAAAGGGAATATGCTCAAAACATATTAAAAAGTAAAGCAAGAGCTGTATATCCATTTAGCACAATCTCTGGATTCTCAAACCAGAAGTGACAGAATATAAAGTTCATAAATTAGTAATCAGTCCACTGGATTACTGAATATTTACAACTTTTATTTCTTCCACACTGAACAAATAAGCTACAGAAGAGCTGATTTATTTTTCTAAGCTACTTTAAATTTTAGAGAATTATTAACTCTGTAGGTTCTATACTATTTCATATAATCAGGCCAAATCTGGAAGGTTAAACATTCCAAATCACAAGCCCTTTGACTGGATTTCAACTTCACAATGGTCAGCAGTCTTTAATTCTGGATTATAAAAAACAAGACACACATTCCAGTATTCAATACCACAGCTACAGAAAAGAGAATTTCTTCATGAGAGAAAAACTGAACCAGATTAAGGGACAAGTACAGAAATATAGAAGGGAATATGAAATACATATATATATATATATATATATATATATATATATATATATATACACATATATACATACATACACACACATACACACATATATTATATAATTTAGTATATGTATATATTATCAATGATCACATCATTACAAGGGTCATGTGCTAAAAGCTGACTATTCTCTGAAACAAATTCTAAAGCAACACCCAGGCGTGATGGCTGAAGACTTCAGTCCCAGCACTCAGGAGGCAGAGGTAGGCGGGTCACTGTAAGTTCGAGACCACCCTGAGAATAGAGTGAATTCCAAGTCAGCCTGAGCTAGAGTGAGACCCTACCTCAAAAACAAATAAATAAAAAGAAACAGAAAACCTAAGGAAACAAATATTCAAAGAGTTTAAGACCAACTGGCACAAAGACAACTGGCCAAAAAATAGGCCAAACAAAGCCAGGAGTGCTGGCATACTCCTTTAATTCCCCAGTACCCATATAAACCAGCTGCACAAAGTGGTACATGCATCTGGGGTTCATTTGCAGTGGCTGGAGGCCCTAATGCACCCATTCATTTCTCTTTCTCTCTCTCTTTCTCTCTCTCTCTCTCTCTCTCTCTCTCTCTCTCTTTCTCTCTCTCTCTCTCTCTCTCTCTCTCTCTCTCTCTCTCTCTCTCTCTCTCTCCCCCCTCCCTCCCTCCCTCCCTCTTTCTGTCTGTCTGTTGCTCTCAAATTAGTAAATAAAAATAAACAAATAAAACAGGAAAAGTCACAACTTTGTATATATGTTTCAAGTGGAGTGGACAAATGATGGGAATCAACCCATCTAGTAAGATCCCAAAGAATGATTACAATGTAGGTAATATACAGCAGAAGGTGGAAATATACTGACACTAAAAGTTTGGAGAATTGCTGGGTGTGGTGGCCCATGCCTTTAATCCCAGCACTCGGGAGGCAGAGGTAGGAGGACTGCCCTGAGTTTGAGGCCACCCTGAAACTACATAGTGAATTCCAGGTCAGTCTGGGCCAGAGTGAGACCATACCTGGGGGGGGGGGGGGGGAGTTGGAGAATTACATACTACTTGATTGACTGTAGAAAGGACAACCATCTCCCTCCCCATCTCCAGTACAAACAGTACCTAAACAATGACATTTACTCACAGATAAACACTTAGCTTTTCTCTAGAGTGTCTAGTGTCTTAGCTGAATGGGGATGTTGACACAAAGTAAAATCTTCTCAACTGGCATTTAAAGTGACCACTGCCTGACAGCTAGCTTGCTACCTTTTATCATAAAAAACATCTGCCAAGGGACAGACTTGGTACTGCACTGCCCCTCAAGTGCCCCATCCAGAAGTCCTACTCAAAGGAAAAAATCTAACACACACACACACCAAAAAAAAAAAAAAAAAAAAAAAAAAACAGATTAAGGAATATAGGAGGAGACCCAAGCCAGGAATCCAGTCCTTTGAGCCTTCAATTATCAACCAAGCAGTACCAGGCATATAAGGAAAACAAAGCATGAAAAAGAATGATAAGAAAAATAAACAGGACTGAAGGTATAGCTCAGCGGGTAAAGTGCTTGCTTAGCATGAAGGCAGCCCTGGGATCAATCCCAAACACTGTATAAAAAGTAGTTGTGGTGGCACATACCTGTGATCACTTCTCTCAGAAAAGAGAGGCAGGAATATCTGTAGTTGAAGGTCCTCTTCAGCTATATATTTAGTTAAAGGTTAGCCTTCAAAATATTGACACCTTATCTCAAAAACAAAAACAAAACAATAAAGAAAAAAACTGCCAGGCATGGTGGCACATGCCTTTAATCCCAGCACTTGGGAGGTAGAAATAGCAGAACGGCCATGGGTTTGAGGCCACCCTGAGACTACATAGTCAATTCAAAATCAGCCTGAGCTAGAGCAAGACCCTACCTCAAACAAAAATAAATAAATTAATAAAAATAAAAACTGACTAAATGGGAGACATAACTGGGGATGATACTACAATGTAATATAAGAAGACAGGAAAAGAAAACAAATTTTGGAAACAGGCAAAGACTAGATGGGGCATGGACAGGGGGATCTTGTGAGCACAAGCAAAGAGGATCACAAATTTGAAGGTAAGACCAGGACAAGAGCAAAACAAAAAGAGCAAACATTTGCCTGGTGGAGAGTCAACGAGAAGCAGGAAAATAAAGGAGGCTGAAGAGATGGCTTAGTGGTTAAGGCACTTTCCTGAAAAGCCTAAAGACCCATGTTTGACTCTCTAGATCCCATGTATGCCAGACATACAAAGTGACACAAGTACAAGGTCATGCACATGTCTGGAGTTCAACGGCAGTGGCTAGAGGTCCTGGTGCACCAATTCGCTCTCTCACCCAGTCATTCTCTCATTAAAAAAAAAAAGGGCTGGAGAAATGTGTTAGCAGTTAAGGCACTTGCCTGCAAAGCCTAAGGACCCATTTGATCTGTCTCCAGATCCCACATAAGCCAGACACACAAAGGTGATGATAACGCAAGGTTGCACATGCGCAGTAGGTGACATAAGTGTCCGGAGTTCAACTGAATGGCTGAGGCCCTGGTGTGCCAATTCTCTCTCTAAAAAATAAAATTCAACAAAAAAAAATTTTTTAAGGAAGGATATGACTAAAGAAGTGGAGGAGAATTAATTACCTAAAGTTGCAATGTGTGGCTCAGGCTTCAAGAGTAACTCTGGAAGACAAGCACAAAGTCAGCTGTCACCTAATTATGAACCAGTAGCAGAAAAATAAAAGACAAAAGTTTAAAAGCTTTCAGACAGTATAAAGGTAACAGGAAGGTAACAGACTGATAAAGGACTTCTAGTCAGCATCCTTGGATGCAAAACAAGGTGTGTTAGATTTCTAAAGATAAAGCAGTTATAATCAACAACATTTTATCCAGCCAAATTATCAGTCAAATGTGTGAGTGTATTTAGTATGGTGTAAGTACTATGTATAAGACAGGGCACATGTGTGCAGAGGCCAGAAAACAGTGGCTGTCTTATTTCATTCCCAAGCCCCAGAGATGACTTACAAATCTATGTGGCCACACTTAGCTGTGTATGTGTTTATGTGAGTACTGGGGATGAAACTTGGGCTGTCTCAGGCCCCCTCAGGTCCTCAAGCTTTTTCGGAAAGCACTCTTTACCAGCTGGACCATCTGGGGCTGGTGAGATGGTCTTGTACAACTTAAAATAATCTTTCCAGGCTGGAGAGATGGCTTAGTGGTTAAGGTACTTGCCTGAGAAGCCTAAGGACCCAGGTTTGATTTTCCAGATCCCACATAAGCCAGATGCAGTGACATAAGCATGCAACATCCCTCATGCATACAAGGGGGTGCACATTCATTTGCAGCAGCTAAAGGCCCTGGAGTGCTCATTCTCTCCCTCTCTCTTTCACTCTCTCTTAGAAAACTGAAACTTATAAGGAAATGGATGGATATGGAAAAGATTATGCTAAGTGAGATAACCCAGGCTCAAAAAAAATCAAACAATGCATGTTCTCTCCCATATGCAGATCCTAGCAAATGTATGGATTTGTATGTGTGTTGGAATAAGTCAGGAGTAGAGGCCAAGAAGCTAGAAAGGGGCCATGAGAGGGGGAAAAGAGGGAAAATATTAAGGAGAGGTATAGTAGATATGTAAGTAGAGGGGCAGAATACTGAGAGAGGAATGGTCTAAGTGGGGTCAGAAGAAAGGATGGAAGAGAGAAGGGTGTGTGATTAGGGTTATCAAAACTAAAGATGTGATGAGTAAGTCATATGGAAACCTACTTCTTTCCTAGCTAAAAATTACATATGTTAAAAAAGAGTTTGGACACAAGCACACTGTGGGGGTGGATAATGCTGTAACTAAAGACACAGATTTTTACAAAAAAAAATTTTAGTCAAGTGTTCCACACTGAGACTTCTCTATCACATACTCACAAGGCTCAGGGACCACTGTGAAAAAGTGGCACAAGGAATGTAACAGGAGGGGGCAGAAATGATGACATCAAAATAGACCAGGAACTATTTGGAAAGAAGAAGGGGTTCAGTGGAGGAAGGACAAAAGATGGTAGTGGAGGGGATTGTATAATGATATATTGTATATATGTAGGGAGGTTGTCAATGAAAAATTAAAAATATAAACTAGGGTTGCAGAAATGGCACAGCCATTAAGTGTGCCTCCTGCGCCAGTATGAAAACCTGAAGGAGACTGGGACAGCCCAAGTTCAAATCTCCAGAACCTACTAAACACTTGGATATGGCCATGTGTATGCCTGTAACCCCAATCCAGCAGGGAAGCAAAGACCTGAGAACTGGTAGAGCCTCAGAAACACAAGGAAAAAAAAGAAGACAAAGAAGAACAGCAGGGGATTCTAGATCAAAACAGGACCAGGCAGAAGAGCAATGGAGTGGGACACCCAACTTTCTACTCTGGCCACCACAGGGCAGCGCCCTCTACCACAGGTGAGCATACACAGTACAGCAAGGATGCGTGTATGTGCATATACCATCCACTCACACCACAACACATTACATATGCACACACATAAGAAAAAAATAAATAAAACTAAAAATCACATTAAAAATAAAAAATTGGGCTGGAGAGATGGCTTAGCGGTTAAGTGCTTGCCTGTGAAGCCTAAGGACCCCAGTTCAAGACTCAATTCCCCAGGACCCACGTTAGCCAGATGCACAAGGGGCACACGCATCTGGAGTTCGTTGCAGTGGCTGAAGGCCCTGGCACGCCCATTCTCTCTCCCTCTCTCTATCTGCCTCTTTCTCTCTCTGTCTGTTGCTCTCAAATAAATAAATACAAATAATAAAAAAGTATAAAAAATAAAAATAAAAAATTGAACTTACATAAATATCATATTTATAAGGCATATTCCAAATATCCAAATGATGAATATCGCTAATAGAAACCACTGTGCTGATAAAATACTTTATTGGTTAAGAAAATAAGTAAAAGGAAATGAAACAGAGAGCCAACTTGAGGAATTCTGCTCTGAGGGAATTCTTCAGCTTTTTACAGTGTCTCTCTCTTCTGCATTATAATGGTGTTAGGCATAGGAAGAAGCTTGTATGGGCAGTGTCATGATTCATCTGAATACAGACTCGTGAATTGCTCTCTAGATCCTGGAGCCTCTGAGGTTTGGCCACTGGCCCACACAGAGTCTATGGCATATGATGATGATTATGTTGTAACAGAATCATCTCACATAGCCACATCCACTTCAGCTACTGTTATTCTCTCAACTACTTCCTCCACCTATTCCATAGCATCTACTTGAGGCAACATTAGCTACTAACAAATACACCTCAATTTTTTCAGCAGCTTCACACAATTAAAGTTACATTGTGAGGCATTTGGTTTGGTGTGTAGCTTTCTTCCACCTAGTTATTCAGAGGCTCTCAAACTTTTAGATCTTACAGCTCTACCACCCCATAATGGTTTTCGCCTCCATACCTAGCTCTTAAGATTGGAAAAGAGAAGGTGAAGAAAGACCACCCACTCCTCCATCATTTCAACCAGAAGCGACACCACATCATTTCTACCACATTCCACTGTGAAACTCAGTCTCAGACCACGGGGAAGGAAACTGTAGGCAGTACATCCGCCCTTCCTCCAACATCCCCTGCATGGCCTCACCCCTCCCAACAGCAGCCTCATGACAAGTTTCCTGGCTCTTACTGCTAATTTCTGATTGTTGGGTTTTGTTTTGTTTTGTTTTTTCCTTTTGGTTTTTCTTTAGTTGTTGTTGTTGTTTGTTCATTTGTTTGTTTTGCTTTTTCAAGGTAAGATCTCACTCTAGCTCAGGCTGACTTGGAATTTACTATATAGTCTCAGGGTGGCCTCAAACTGGCCCAGTTACTACTAATTTCTGTTTCCTTCACTTCCTAGTGAAGAACTCCTATCTCTTTCCACCCTTGAGAAACACACTGGGTATTCTCTTTAGACAACCCTTTCCCTGGGGCCACCTAGTCAACATAGGGATAGGTATGGGTGATAAACTCTAAGTGGTTCTGAATTCAAGGAGTCTAACTCATTGCCTGTGCTATTCTGTCTCTCTAGGCTCTAAAATAATGGGTGATAAGAGAATCTTTACAGCCAGGCCTGGTGATGCACATATTTAATCCCAGCACTCAGGAGGCAGAGGTAGGGGCATCACCGTGAGTTCAAGGCCACCCTAAGACTACATAGTGAATTCCAGGTCAGCCTGAGCTAGAGTGAGACCCCTCTTTGAGAAACCAAAAAAAAGAAAAGCAAAGAAAAGAAAACCTCCAGTACTACCAGTGGGTACTATATCTATATGGCATCTATATGGTACAAAACAGCCTAAGAACTATTACAAGCTCCACACTGTGACACACAGCACTATTTTTCTTCCTACCACAATTACTCATCTTAAATGGTTAGCCACAATACACAAAATTATAGAGTTAGCATGCCTAATCTACAAAACTTCCTTAACCTATTATCACATGAACTATGAGCTGTGCCCTCTTGTCAACAACATCCCACCTTAGCTCTCCTGCCCAATAATATTACCTAGGCTCTCTTGCACGGCTCTCCCCCAGATATGTTACACTCCTACTCCATGCAACATTCCACGTAAAGATTCCACTTTACACAGGTATATGCCTCCTTAGCAAGAAACTATGTCATCTGATAAACTATTGCTAGAATATAAGCATTTGGCAGCCAATAAGCAAGTTCTTTTAATGACAGTCATTTCAAAAGAACAGATTTGTGTTCCTCAACCACTACTACATACAAGCTATCCAAACCAACTCTGTGAATCCATCTTATTCTTTTAAAACATGTTTAAACAGCCAGGTGTAGTAGTGCATGCCTTTATTCCTAGTACTCAGGAAGCTAAGGTAGGAGGGTTGCTGTGAGTTCAAGGCTAGACTGGGCTACAGAGTGAGTTCCAGGTCATCCTGGGCTAGAGTGAAATGTTGCTGCAAAAACAAACAAGCTGAGTATGGTGGTGCATACTTTTAGAAGGCAGAGGTAGACAGACTGCTATGAGTTCAAGGATATCCTAGAACTACCGAGTGAGTTCCAACAAGTCAGCCTGAGCTAGAGTGAGACCCTACCTCAAAAAAAAAAAGTGTTTAATTCTAACAGGTTAGCTTAAAACACTGTGTCTACTACTATGTTCTTTTATTTCCAGTTTGTCCAAAAACCCTGTGAGAAAATAGCAATTGCACACTAAAATAAGGGTTTGCTTTATTACAAGTATTTTTAAGATTTAAAAACAGGATGTGAGGCTAATATGAGTGAAAAAAATGTTCTTCTACTTACATATATACAATACCATCCTATTAAGCCCTCCCTTCAACGTGCTCCTCCAGACACAAAATGGCCTAGATATCCATGACCTCACAACGCCTGATACTACCTACACAAGACCATCATAGTAAAAGGAAAAGATGATGACATCAAAATAAGAGATTGACTGAGAGGGAGAAGGGATATGATGGAGAGTGGAGTTTCGAAGGGGAAAGTGAGAGGGGAAGGTAGGGTATTACCATGGGATATTTTTTATAATCATGGAAAATGTTAATAAAACTTGTGAAAAGAAAAAAAAAAAAAAAAATCTGTCATGAGGAGTAACTACAAACCAGTAACACAAGACAGTATAGAAATGTTAACTAAGAGGACAGGCGCCAATGTCAGGCTCAACTTCAAGTTCAAATCCTTTTAGTATACTCAACCATCTACTACTTAACCTCTCAGAGTTTCTAGTTTTAAAAAGGAAAAAGAACCACCTGGGTTTTTTGGGTCCTTGTAAAAATGAAACATGATGACAAGTGTTAAGTATGTTTAGAGTACTTGATACTTAGCTAAGAGCCAATACATATTAGTTACTATTATGAGCAAACATTCCTCTAAAACACCCTCTGTAGTAACTTAATATTCTCCTTGCAGCCTACTAATTTTTCATAACCCTACATCAAAAGGTTTCTCCTTTTTATTTGAAAAGAACTATAAACCCTTTTCTTCAGTCTTTTGTGAAAATGGAAGATTTTGGATAGCCATTTTCTTTATCATTTGCAGACTCTTGTCACTCTCTTAATTCTCTTCCAACCACTACACAAAGGACAAGTTGCTCCATGGTTCATGAACAACACATAGTTCACAAAGCATAATGAGATTTGGAGATTCCTAAAAGAACAAATAGCTCCTGAAGCAAAAGACTGAACTAAGAAATGCTGCAGAAGCCTATTAGTTGGCTCAAAAATATTGAATTCTAGAACACAACAGAAGGTAGAGGTCTTCATGGTTTACCCTCACCTGCAGCACTAAAAACAGTATTATTTTTATTAAATTTAATAACTGGAAAACTGTCTCTTCACCACAAAGGATATGGCACAATAAGCAAAGATAATTTATTTAAAAACACATTTTAAAGGTAAGAAAAGATGAAAGGGTCAGATTTTTAATTTACACCCCTTAGTGACAGCTTTATAACTGTGAGGTATCAAGCTTATTTTGTGGTCAGTGACATTGAGCAGTAATACAATTAAGCTTCACTTCTGTCAGTTTGACAAAGAAAAATATCTGCTGGGCAGGATGCCATAGGTCTGTACACAAGCATTTGGGAAGCAGAAGGATCAGTAGTTCACAGGCAAACTCCCAGTTACATAGTGAGATGAAGGCTACACAAGGACAGATGAGACCCTGAGCCCCCAACTCCCCCTCAAAATAAAAGATTAAAAAAATGAGAAGGAAACTATCTAAAAAGGTATAAGAGTTAAGTTCTGTTGTTGAGTTGATCTGATTAGGAATCCACAGGCATTCCTCTTGGGTGGGTCTCTGAGGTTGCTTCCAGAAATGATTGACTAAAGAAGATGTCCCTCCTCCAAAGTGAGTCCGAATGGGCGGCCCTCCTGGTAAGAGCTTTTATGTAAGGAAGCTCTGTGAGGAAAGGGCCCCCTTCCTCCCGCCTGACTGGCTGGGCTGCTCACTGATGAGTGCGTCACTAGCACATGCATCTATCCTGTTCAGATATCCTTCCTGGGCACTGAACCAAGTTTCCTCAGCCTTCCAGTGTGGACTAAAGACCAGTGGCTCTCCAGAAACCCTCCAGGCCTTCAGTGCTGGATTAGGACTGTCATAAACTTTCATTCCCTAGGTACGTAGGCAGGCAGGCAGGCAGGCAGGCAGGCAGATAGATAGATGATTGATAGATAGATAGATAGATAGATAGATAGATAGATAGATAGATAGATGGATGACTCAAGTAGACATCAAAATTCATGATAAATGGTCTGGGGATAGAGGTTGGTGGTAGAACACTTGTCTAACATGCACAAGGCCCCAGATTTGAACACCATAAATCAATCAAAATATTTTTTAAAGATCTAGAGACAAAGAAACATTTAAAATAATTTTATATTTGTTGAAGCCCTCCCACATGCAGATATTGAGGTAGGCACTTGAAAACACATCATATTCTGCCAAGTGCCATGTGGGTCATTATCTTCATGTTATAAATGAAAAAACTAAGGTCAAGGAATCTGAGGACACATTATTTAATTAGTAATCAGAACTCCCATTTAAAATTTTCTGAGGGGCTAGAGAGATGGCTTAGCAGCTAAGGCATTTGCCTGTGAAGACTAAGGACTAAGGTTCAATTCCCCAGTACCCAGGCAAAGACAGATGTACAAAGGTTGCGCATGCGTCTGGAGTTTGTATGCAGTGGCTAGAGGCCTAAGCATGCCCATTCTCATATTCTCTTTGTTTGCTTCATTTTCTCTCTGTCAAAGAAACAAAAGTTTTTTTGTTGTTGTTGTTGTTTTTTTAATTTTCTGACATTTAGCTCATATCCTTACTTTAATTGTAAGACTGCCATTGTTAAAAACTCAAGTAAGGCCGGGCATGGTGGTGCACACCTTTAATCCCAGCACTCAGGAGGCAAAGGTAGGAGGATCACCGTAAGAAGATTGAGGCCACCCTGAGACTACATAGTGAATTCCAGGTCAGCCTGAGCCAGAGTAAGACCCTACCTGGGGGGGGGGGGGGGGGGGGGGGGGCTCAAGTATTCTTTGTCTTAGCTTTTACAAGGTGTGATCTTTTTATCTGGTGGGAAAAAAACAACTGTGATTGGGAAAAAAATTTTTCATGTAATAAAAAATAATTAAACACTGAGTTTAACTTGACATCATTTATTTACTCTAAAGTATTATTTCTTAGTTATTTGCGATACTCACAACTGAACCTAGGTCCTCACACATGATCAGCAAGTGCTCTACCACAGAACAATATCCATGCCCAGCCTTTACACTTTATCCTAAACTTTGAGATGGGGTCTCACTAAGGTGTTCCTTCTGGTCCTGAACTCAATCTGTAGCCCAAGCTGACTTTGAACTTGTGATCCTCAGGCATCAGCCTTGCAAGTAGCTGGAATTAAAGGTTTGAGCCACCAGGCCTAGCTTCCAGCTCTAATTTAAATGCTTAGCTCATGATGCTGAAGATACCTTCCAATATACAGCCTATCCTAAGACTCAGCACTAGTATCACCTTCTCGGGCTAGAGAGCTTGCTCAGTGGTTAAAGTGCTTGCCTGCAAAGCCTAATGACCTGGGTTGAATTCCCCAGTACCTACGTAAAGCCAGAAACACAAAGCGGCACATGCTTCTCGAGTTCATCTGCAATGGATAGATGTCCTGTTGTGTCCATTCTCTCTCTCCCCTCTCTGTCTCCTTGCTATCTTACTCTGCTTGCAAATAATCATTTTTTTAAATCACCTTCTCTAAGAGAGTTTACCCAACTAAATGATGGCTTACCCTCTTCCCTGGCTCAGTCTTCATTATCACCTAACTGCTTATACCTACTTTGGACACATTATCACATAGTCCTTTTGTTTTCCAGCCACATATCTGAAACTACATTATTCGATTGCTATTAAGCATTGGAAATGCTATGATGTGCAAAATAGATATTACTGCTATCACAGAGAGTTTACATTGTCTGGAACTGTAACAGGTAAAAATAACACAAGGCCTAAAGGTATGATGTTTCAGGTCAAGGATTTCTTCAAGGTCTCTGAAGAAAGCTTTCTTCCTCTGCAAGACTGACAACATGCTTCAGGAAGAAAAATCTCTATTATGCCTTCCACAGGAGATCTTTCTTTTTAATTTTTTGTTCATTTTTATTTGTTTATTAGAGAGTGACAGAGAAAAAGGCAGATGAGAGAGAGAGAGAAAATGAGCTCGCCAGGGCCTCTAGCCACTGCAAACGAACTCCAAACACATGCGCCCCCTTGTGCATCTGGCTAATGTGGGTCCTGGGGAATCAAGACTCGAATCAAGGTCCTTAGTCCTCACAGGCAAGTGCTTAACCGCTAAGCCATTTCTCCAGCCCCCACAGGAGATCTTTGACATCATGCCTGTGTGAAAGTATATGAAGGGTAGAGACTATGGTGGGAAGAATAATTTTTAAATCTCTCAGAAGGTGCTTGTATACTAACCCAAACTCTGCACACATTAGTCTACATGTCCCATCCATAAGAAAACTCTTTTCCGGCTACAACTGCTCCAATCAAGCACCTCTCTGGGTCTCCTTGCATTCCGCCATCTTCACTAAAAGTATAATCCTCAGAGGCTTTTGTTCCAGGCTGGGATTCAGACAGTTGCCCAGGCTTCAAACTCAGTATTACTATGAACATATTTTCTAAAACAATGTAAGAAAGTTACACCTAAATGTCAATTTCTTATCTTCCATGTTTCAAATGTCTAAGTGCAATAACTGTGTTATAAGAAACTAATTTATTTGCTTCTAAAATGCAGTAACAAAGCAGGGCATAGTAGACATTCCTGCAATCCCAGCACTCAGGAGGCCGAAGCAGGAGGATTTCAGCAAGTTCTGAGGCCAGCCTGAGCAACAATACCAGGCCAGATGGGCTAGATAGTGAAACCCCGTCTCAAAAAAAATAAAATACTACCTGAAAAAAAACAAGAGTATTTTCCCGCAATTCAAAGATTCAATAACTATTAGGATTCAATGAAAGAAAGAAACCATGACTATTGTGAATTAAACAGGCATTTCTAGGCACCTGCGTTGAGCTTTGGGGCTCAAACTGTTCACATGGAATTTGACCGCAACAACTTAATCTCCATAATTAAAGACCTAAAAGGTAGGTCTTAAATTTCATCTGTTCTATTAACTAGTGCAGTGAACAAGAGTATTTTATAAGTTCTATGCATAGCTGCCTTCAAAGGGAAAAAGTAACATATTTGAAATTAGGTGTACTTTTAATAGAGCACTTTTTTAACTTACACGATCTTTTACTCTTTCTTCTCCAACCTGTTTTCTAAAACTAGCATGAATTTAATAATGTCACAGCGGAACAGGTTCTAGCGAACAGAGTATCTCTGCATGATCAAGTTTGGATGAAACTGTGCAGAGTACAGAAAACCTAAGAGGCAATTTACCTGTTCCTCCACAATTCTTGCTCACTGGAATCCTTAGGGAGGCAAAAAACTGCTTTAGATTATCTGAAGCGATCGAAAGCAACATTAATTTGGAACTAAGTTTCAGGTGAAGTCAATCTTGAAAGAAAAGAATAGCCATAATGAAGGTATTCTCATACTGCTTAGCAGTCATTTAAGTCTTCCTCCAGCAGAAAGATAAACACTTCACTTAAGACAAATGGGCTTTTTAATCACCATCTACCTAAGTTTTCCCATCTGTTTTACGAAGAACGCTAGTTACTTATTACTTCAGACAGCATTTAAGGGAAAACAAAATTAGGTTATGTTCCACAACGTAGATGTCTTTCATAAGAAGTGTTCAATGACTTTTGTGAATGAAATAATCTGCCTATACTGTTGCTTCGCCACAGCCCTTGCAGAGTGGGTTGCTCAATGAACCGAGAGCATGCTCCATAAGAAACTCCCCGCAACCTCTCGAGAGCTTCGAAGCACACGTGAAATTTCAGAGTGCAGCAAAAGATGCCCCCCAATCCCCGTCTTTCCTCCTCGCGGCCCGGCCCCGGGAACTGAGATTGAGAGAACACCGCCGTGTCGGGCTCTCTCTGCAAAGGCGGGCGCGGTCTGCAGCGCGCGGCACAGCCTTCGGGGGAGGCTGTCAAGGGGAAAGCCGAGCTCAGCCTCCACCGCACCGCACGACAAAGCGCCAGCTCTCGGGGACCCGGGGCGGCGGGGGATGGGGGGGGCTTCCGGCCATCCGCCCTGTCAAACTTCGGGAGGGGCACGACACTCAGGGCCACTGGAATGCCGAGCCGCCCCCACCCCCACCCGCGGTGGGCCCCGGAACCCTCCACCGTGACCAGCCTTTGCAATGCACCCCCTCCCCAACACCGCCCTCCGAAAGGGACAAAGGAGCCCAAAGAGCAACGGGCGGGCGCGGGCGGATCGTAGTCCCCACGGCCCGAGCGGGGAGCCAGGGCGTCCGGGAGGGGAGCGCGGTCAGCCGGCCAGCTGCCAACCCGCAGCGCCCTCCGCTCCGGGTTCGGCGACACTCACCGGTGCGTGGAGGTGGCACGCGGGGAGCCGCTTCACAGAGCCGAGCGACGACGGGGTGCCGGGGCCCTCCACGCGCCGGTCGGCTCGGACGCCCAACTTCGCCTCGGCCGCTGTCGCCCGGAGGCAAGTGCGAGCGAGCGAGCCGAGGCGGGAGGGCGCGGGGAAGCTGCCGCCCGCGGGCGGACTCGGCCCCGAGCCGGGCGCACACTCCGTTCCGCGCGCTCCGAGTCCGGCGGCCGAGGCGGGTCCCTTCCTTCCTTCCTTCCCTGCCTCCCGCGGTCGGCGGCGACAGTGCCGCGGACAAGGGGGAATCGCTACCGCCGTTCGGGCTGCCGCTACCACCACCGCCGCCCTGCTGCGGGCACGTCGCAGCCAAATGTTGTCATCCGCCGCGACGCCGCCTTTCTGGGCACCCGGAGTCGCCACGATCCTTCACATGCTAGCGCCCGCCCCCTCGAGGCCACGCCCCCGTCTGAGGCGCGGCCACGCCCCCTTCCCGTCACGTGACGCCGCGGCCGGGCGGGCGTGCCGGGGACAGTGGAGGGGCG